>NC_083324.2:80168616-80484734 GCF_963455315.2 Globicephala melas | reverse complement strand
TGGGAGATGAGGGAGCAGGGGAAGATAAACCGAAAATGATAATATATCCAGAATACAACCTCCACTGCCACTATCTTGTCCCAAGCCACCATTGTCTGCATTGCCCTGCAGTATTACGTTAGCCGTCCAGCTGGTCTCCTGCTTCTATCCTCAATACAACAGAGTAGGCCATTTAAAACTTAAGCTGGATTATTTCATCTCTCTGCTTAAAACCCCTCAATGGGTCCATCTTACTCAAAATAAAGAGTAACATAAAAGGCCCTAAAGAATGTGCCTTTTGAATCTCTCTTGTTCATTCAAAATAAAAGCTTAAGTCCTTACAATGGCATACAAGTCTATAGGGTGTGCTATTACCTCTCCTACTATTCTTCCCCTCATTCAACCCTCTTCAGTCACACAGACCTTTCTCTTCCTTTTTAGGCACATTTCCATTTTAGGGCCTTTGTACTGGCTGTCCCCTCCACCTCAAGCTACCCTCACGATGAATAATCTTGCTTCCTTCAACTGTTTTCTTGTACATAATCCTCCCAAGGAAACCTACTCTAGGTCCCCTATTTAAAATTACAGCCTACCCCCTCCTTCAAATCCTGACATGCCTTACCTTCCTATATAGCACTTTATCACTTTCCAACATGGTGCATAAGTTAACTTATATTCTTTCTATTGTTTATTGTAGATCTCCCCTTCACTAAAATGTAGGCTCCCAGGCTTTTGAGGGCAGGGATTTTTGTCTATTTTGTTCACTGCTGTATTCCCAACTTCTAAAACAGTGCCTGCACCAGTAGGCGCTCAGCTAGAAATTGGCTGAATGAATGAATGTACGAGTGGGTGCTGGGGAGGAAAATAAATGAAAAAAAAAAAAAGGGTAAGAGGCTGCTGAGAGCCAAGAAGAGCGGGAGGGAGTTAGGAATGCAGGAGGAAAAGGCCCTTGTTTGGCAGGAACCCGCGGCGGTCCCCAGCTCCCGGCGGACCGGGCTCCAAAGCCCCGCCCCGTCCCCGGCCCCAGGGAAGGGGTGTATTTAAGTGAACCAGGTGGTGGTGCCAGGGTCCGCCCAGCCGCACCTCGGCGGGTTCGGAGACACCAGTGGCAGCCTGGGAGCCCCTCGGCTAAAGTCCCGTCCCACGCTGGCTGAAGACACAGACCTTCCTGCCGACATTCTCCTCTAAAAATGAGAAAAAAGAGAAACCTGTCCTAGCTCCACTTCCTAGTCCTTCAATAATCATTTCCGGTGACTTTCTAGGAAACCTCAACTCGCTGGTCGAGGAATTTCCCTAGAAAGCCTCCGCAGACTCCGAACGTGTTATTTCCTGTTCTTCAGAATGCATCTCTTAAAACAGAACCACAATGTCATTATCCCACCTAACAAAATTAAAATAATTCCTGGGTACCATCTAATACTGAGTCCATATTAAAATCTCCCAAATATATAAAATACGCTGGGTTTTTGAATCAAGATCTAAAGTCTACATACTTTATTTGGTTATTTCTCTTAATCCTCTTTAAATTTAGATCTAGAATAGCTCCTCCATCTTTCACTTTTCCCCGCATTGAGTAAATTGGGTCAATTGTCCTGAATGTTCCACATGCTGGCTTTCTCTGTTTGCATCCTCATTTAATTTGTTTCTCTAGCCTTGTATTTGTTAACTAGATGTTAGCTCTAAAGGTTTAGAGTTTGGTTTACCTTTATGGGTAAGCATTCTTACGTGGTGCTACGTACTTCTTTTTGCTTTATATCAGGAGGCATATAATGTCATTATTTCACTCTTTGTGATGCTAAGATTGATCAATGAATCAGCACTTGCTAGTTGGATCCCTCCATGTAAAGCTCCTCATCAACCTTTTATCTGGTGGTTTCATCCACTGATGATCTTTGCCTGAATCAACCATTTTATTGCAGAACTGGGATTTTCTAATTCAATATTTTTTTCACATTTATGAGTTGGAATTTCTTTTTTTTTGTTTTATTTATTTTTTTTTGCGGTACGCGGGCCTCTCACTGTTGTGGCCTCTCCCGTTGCGGAGCACAGGCTCCGGACGCGCAGGCTCAGTGGCCATGGCTCACGGGCCCAGCCGCTCCGCGGCATGTGGGATCTTCCCGGACCGGGGCACGAACCCGTGTCCCCTGCATCGGCAGGTGGACTCTCAACCACTGCGCCACCAGGGAAGCCCGGAATTTCTTTTTAAACAAGGATTTTATCTCATTAACCTATCAATTCAGGGTTATTTGGTTATCCTGAAATGTAAGTTCAAACAGGAAAGACAAAATAAATGTTTACTTTTCTATTTAATTGCTAATTTTCAGGGTAAAAAGTTGTGCCCTAGGTGCCAAGGCCACTGACACATTAGCCATCCTTCAAAATGGCCATCAATGAGCACTGTCTTCGAGTATTCATACTCTTGTGTATCTCCTTCCTACATTTTACCAGTGTTGGTTTGTGTGACCAATTGAGTATGGCAGAAATGATGTTATGTTACTTCTAATATTAGGTAATAAAAGAAACTGTGGCACCCCAGTGTTCACTGAAGCACTGTTTACAATAGCCAGGGCATGGAAGCAACCCAAATGTCCATCAACAGAAGAGTGCATAAAGAAGATGTGGTACATATATACGATGGAATATTACTCAACCATAAAAAAGAACGAAATTGTGCCATTTGCAGAGACGTGGATGGAACTAGAGACTGTCATACAGAGTGAAGTAAGTCAGAAAAACAGATATCGTATATTAATGCATATATGTGGAATCTAGAAAAATGGTACAGATGAACCTATGTGCAAAGCAGAAATAGAGACACAGACGTATGGACATCAAGGGGGGAAAGGAGGGGTGGGATGAATTGGGAGATTGGGATTGACATATCTACACTATTGATACTATGTATAAACTAGATAACTAATGACAACCTACTGTACAGCACAGGGAACTCTACTCAATGCTCTGTGGTGACCTAAATGGGAAGGAAATCCAAAAAAGAGGGGATATATGTATATACACAGCTGATACAGCAGAAACACACACAACATTGTAAAGCAACTGTACCCCAATAAAAAAAAAAGAAGAAAAAGAAACTGTGGCTTCTATCTTGGTCTCTCTTTTTTTCCCTTTCTCTCAGATCACTCACTCTAGGGGAAGCCAGCTGCCAGGTTGAAAAGTGAGACCCAGGTGGTGAGGAACTAAAGCCTCCTGCCAACAGCCATATGAGTGAGTCTAGAAGTGGATCCGTCAGCTCCCTGTCAAGCCTTCAGTTGACTGCAGCCTGGGTCAACATCTTGGCTGCAACCTTAAGACAGAACTAGAACCAACCCCTAAACTGCTCTCAGATTCCTGACCTGTAGAGACTGTGAGAAAATAAATATTCAATATTTGATTCTAAATTTGGGGGTAATTTGTTATGCAGCAATTGGTAACTAATATTTTTTGTTGTTTCCTCTTTCTGAGCATCATTAACTCATGGATTTTTAAAGAACATTCAAGGAATCTTAATCAATTGCACTTTTTTTTTTTCTTTTTCTTCTTGATGTTCAAATGATTCCATCTTTGGCCAGTGGGAGTCCCTTTATTTTATTTCCTGTGCCCTTTTCATCTAACTCTAAGAGTCTTTGATGGTTTTCTTGCCTTCTGGCAGCACAAGATATTTCAGGCTCATTTTGTATATTTCCTGCTCCAGACCTGGAATCAGCCATTTCTCCAAGGAGTCCTGGTTCCTTTCATAGGGAAGAGTGATTGCATAGCTTTGTGACTGGTCATAACTTCTTTTAAAGCTTATCAAAATGAAATAAAATTAATTATGGGATTGAATACAGGCTAAACCACTTGGTACCTGTGTGCATAAGAACCTAAGCAAGGTATACATCGTGCCCCAGTTTCCCCAACTGTAAAATAGGTCCAGGGTGAATACCTAATTTTCGGAGTCGTTATGAGGATTAAATGAGACAATATACAGAAATCATTTAACACATCACCTGGCATCAAATTTCATCATTAAAATAATAGAAGTGCAAGTCTGAAAGATACCGCAGTGATGACCAAGTACAATTTGTTCATTTCACACTTGAGAAACCTGAGGGCCAAGAGATTAAAATTTTGTCTAAAACTACAAAGGAGGATAAGATTAGAAGAGAAACTAATGACTCCAGAGTCTTGGATCTCACACTTGGGCTATTCTGATGAAAAGCAGTCCCTCCAGCCTGATCAGGGCTTTTATTTATTCAAAAACAAAAGAGGTTAGAAAGTACTAGGCACATTAGTTATAAAATGGTATTATGGAAAGTTCATCAATCTTATGTTCTGAAGACCTGATTCCTGGCTCTGCCACTCACTAGCTTGATATTTTGGTCAAGTCATTTAACTCCTTTGCATCTCAATTGCTGCATCTGTAAAACAGTAACAATAAATCCTTTAATCTCAGCTCAGTGTGAGAGTGAAAGTACAATATACGGTTTATGAAAGTGCCTGGCTCATAATAATTGCTAAATAATGATCATTATATAAAAAAAATTCCTTCAATCCTCCAATTTAATACAAATGTATTCTTCTCCTCTAAAGGAAATTGGGTTTTGATTAGACTGATCCCTAAGTCCCTAATTCTGAAACTGAATTCAGTGAATACTGCACAAAGGCACTGAGCAAGAGGCTGCAGGAAAGATGCTATGCATGGTCACCCACTCTTCAGACTGTAGTCTTTCTTCCTGATATCAATCTACTTAACAGTACTAGCGTCCAGTACACATATACTCACAGGGTATATTTATGAGAGACTTTGGTATAACCTTTGCTGATTTGAAGATACTTTACTTCCACAGCAGATCCTTAGTATATGACTTTAATAATCTAGTCCAATTGAGATATAATTTATTTACATTTTTCTTGGTTAACCCCAATCTCATAAAACCTCATAAATAATCTCCTAAAATAATTAATGCTGGAATTTTGCCAGGGATCCATGTCAAGCTTTTCAGCCTAATTCCACAGTTCATCTTTTTTCAGTTTTTGAAAATTTGGATATTTGCCAGTCTTAGGCATGAGTCACACTCCTTAAAAATGGCCTCCAGGGGCCCTGTGGCTAATCTGCCTGAAATTCAGGATCCTTCAAGCAATTTTATCTGGGTACGAAGACTTGCACTCATTTAAGGCAAGTAGTTACTCTTTTACTATCTCCTTGTATGTCCTGAAATTTAATTTCCTCATATTAATGTTTGTCCTACCATTCCCAATTTGAAGGTCATGATCCTTGATGGAGAAACAGAAGCCTGATTGGTGTTGAGTAATTCTATGGCCCCTCTGCTGTCTGTTGAAATTACCAAATTCATTTCCAGGGGCTTTTTAAAAAAAATAACAAATATTTCAGGCATACAAAACAATAATAAAAAAAACATTTAACATCTATCTTAAGATATAAATATTACAGATATAATTATATCCCCTTGTCTACTCCTCTCCAATTCCTCTCCTCTTCCTTCTCAGGTTAACTACTATCTTGATATTGATGTTATTATTCCGATGCATGTTTATATATTTTTAGTACATATGTGGGTAGCCATAAACATTTTATAGTATAATTTACGTTTCCCTAATTTTATACAAATAGTTTCACTCTGTACATATTTAAGTTTGAAAGGCTTGATTTGATTTAGGTTCAATATTTTTGGCAAGAATGCTTCATAGAGGTTATTAGGTACTTTGTACATACTCAACTTCATGGTTTTGAGATATATCCTTAATGAAAAATGTATCCTTAGCTCATTCATCTTATCTGTCACAGGTATTTTTCATTTTCCTTCCAACAGTCTTGTTCATTATTCTGATTATTTTTTCAGTTCAACTCAGAACTTTAGCAAGTATTTGTTTTTTGTCTTTGAGTTTATGGATTTCATTTTGTTTATATTGGCTGTCTTTCTGAAATAATTTTCTTGGAGTTTCCCCTTCTAAAAAGGTTATGTCCCATAATTTTATGCTAGCCAGTTCATATTCTAGTGTAGGAAAGAATAATCTAAAAAGTATTTGCCACTTCCTCAAATTTTTAAATATATCTTTTGTGCTTAATTACTTAAGTAATTAACTTAATTACTTCAAGTTTCTACTGCTAATCATTATACTGAAATATAACATACTGAAAATATATTATAGAAAAATATAATACTTTAGAAATATAATATTTTGGAAAATACAGCATACATTACTTATAATGCATGCTTGTGGGTTTTCATAATCCCCAAATTATAAGATATTTAAATGTATGTGACACATAGTTCTCTTTTAAATAAAGCTACTGATCAGAGGCAAATACTGATATTAGTCAATGATGCTTTGCAGCAATATTTTTTCAGAATCGTTTCAATTCATTCATTTAACAAGAATTTCTTCAGCAACTGTTATAAGAGCTTGGGATACAGGAATGAACAAAACAGTTAAAGATCTCTGCGTGGTGGAGCTTACGTTCACGTAATTCTGATTAACTCGTGCTTCCATTTTCTGTCGTTGTTTTCCCTCTTCACACGCTGAAGAAGATCAATTTCATATTCAAGCTCATCTGTTCTCCATGTGGCAACAGGTCCAAACTAGCAAGCAGGGACCGGAACCGTCCAGCTTCTCAGGGTTTGTAGTGCTGGACCAAAGAGAAGAGTCCTCCGGGGGTCCTAGAAGGGCGAGCCGCGCGTTACCATGGAGACCGCGGAATAGAAAGGTTCTGTCTGCACTTTGGAGTTCAGCCCTTCGTCTCTGAGGTGCGGGTGGGGTTTTTTGGACCTCACCTGAGGAGGCCTTTGCGCTCCTTCGGCCCCACCGCGGAGAAGGCAGAACCCGCAAGGTCGGCGGAGAAGGTGAGGTTGCGGGGCAGGTCTGTGAGGCCCTGCCCGGGGTTCTGGCGGGAGCCCCTCGCTGGCCTTCTGAGGAGGGGCGGGGCCTGCGGTCGGAGGTGGGATTGGATGGGTTGGGACGTAGGAGGGCCCGCCTGCTGGAGCATATTTTATCTTTACCTCTTCTAATCTGTTTTTCTCTCCTTCTCCTCCTTCTTTAGGCCATCCTTTAATATTACAATTAAAGTTTTTTTATTTGGCAAACTGGTGAATATAGCGCTAATTCTGGGTCAGGGCTTGTCCTAAGTGTAGTATACATATTGATATTCATTCGTTTAATTCTCAAACAACCCAATGAGGTAGGTACTATCACTACCCCAGTTTTTAGATAGGCAACTTGAAGCCTAGATATGCTAAAAGCTTACCCACAGTCGCGTAGCTGGTAAGGTGAGAAGAGGAAACCCAAACGATATGGTGCTTTTAGGCTTTTCTCACGAATTCTGAAACTCTCATCAGAGCTTTAACTTCCTTCCTCTTTGCCAGTTTCTTTCCCCGTCGGGCTGCTTGGTTCTTTTGTGATTTTTGTTGATGTGGTACTACTCCCATTCATGACTTTCCCTCCCTCCCTGTCTCTTTTTTTCTTGCCCTTTTCTTTCAGGCCAGTAACCTAAAATGCAGAGTGGAGCCACTGAACTTCACTGGTATCTAAAGCCATACTGCCAATGGACAAAAAAATGCAGAGCAGCTCCTGCCCGTTGGCTCAAAATGTCAGTCACTGGGAGAAGGCAGTTACTTCTGTTGGGTGTTCACAGGCGTTTGGCCCCCTTGAGGAGACCTGTCCTGAGCAGCAGGCCCTGGAAGTCCTACCTGGAGAGAGATGGGACTGGATGTGGGTACATGATTCACCTAGCAGAGAGAAGGTCACAGTAGTGATAGGAGATGAAGAGCGAGATCTGGATGGAGAAGAATGGGTAAGAGGAGGCAGTGTTTCTACTGTCGAGGGAAGAGAAACAGTGAATGATGTGGTTTTCTTAAGGGCTAAAGAAAATACTGTCTAAGTGCCTCAATTGAGTTTCTTCCTTAACCTCCTTGTTATTGACTGCATTGATAGTCTTTAAAGTTGCATGCTTTTGTAGGAAAGACTGTGCATCTCCTCTGTCTTTTTCTAAAATGGAACGAGAATTGGATTTTCCCTTTCTCTGTAGTCCAGAGAGATTGCTCTGTCATATCTTTCCTAGGATTTTAATTTTAACATGTAAATAATCCCTTTTGCTTTTCCCTTTGATGACATTCCTACATCTAGGTTCCATCCAGTGCCCAGGAAGGGCAGAGCTTGTCATGTGAGATTTTGGCATCAGCTTTCGATTCACCAGTTACTCAACATTGGCCCGTAGTCATCCAGCCTGAAAACGTCACTCCTTTTTCTTGGGTCCTGCAAAAGAGAGGTGGGGAGCTAGCAGTCATCCTGCTTATAAGGTGAGTTCTGGTGGAAAAGGAGCCAGAGCATATCTTTGAAATTATGGTACCAAGAACTGATTTTTAGTTGTTATACATATGAATATTAAAAAAAAATAGAACTAAGTGAACATTGGGCTGTATTATACCTGATATATCTATGGGAGGAGAGGCCAGCCCTCAGTATTATAGGGCCAGCTTTCCTTGTCAGCCCCTTGTACATCTGGAGCAGATGCTAAACAATTCATTCATTTATTTATTCATGCATTTAATTCATGCATTCATTCATACAACATTTGTTGAATATATTTTTAGTGCCAGATAATTATTCTGGGCAGTAGAGATATAAAGTTGAAGGACGTTTGGCTCCTGCCCTCAAGGTACTTCAGTCTGGTTGGGGAAACAGACTAGGACATCTGTGATAACAGTCCAGTGTGATGAATACTGTGATAGAAGCAGGTACAGGGTGTTGTGAGAGTAGGGTCAGAGATAAAATGGGAATAAAATATTTGGCTTTATGTTTGAGTAAATGTATAGGGTACAGAAGAGAAAAGGGTTTGAGAAGCATTGTGCTAGAATGTGAGCTTTATGAAGCGAGGGACTGTAGTTATCCCTAGAACACAGTGACATATGATTCATGTTTAATAAATATCTGTTGTATGATCACTGAAAAAACCCAGGTGTATACCAGTCTCTTATTTTAGGTGTCACCGCTTGTCTACAGTCTATAGATAGCATCACTGCAGTAATATACAGTGGACTATTGAACAACACAGGTTTGAAATATGTGGGTCCACTTACATGCAGAGTTTCTTCAATTGTTGCATACTACATGATCTGCGGGAGGATGTAGAACTGCGAATATGGGGGGCGGACTGTAAAGTTACGTGTAGAATTTCTTTTTTTTTTTATGGCTGAGTAGTTTTCCGCTGTTTATATGTACCACATCTTCTTTAGCCATTCATCTGTTGATGGACATTTAGGTTGTTTCCATGTCTTGGCTATTGTAAATAGTGCTGCTATGAACATGGGGTGCATGTATCTTTTTGATTATAGTTTTGTCCAGATATGTGCCCAGGAGTGGAATTGTTGGATCACATGGTAATTCAGTTTTTCTTTAGTTTTCTCAGGAACCTCCATACTGTTTTCCACCAGCAGTGTAGGAGGATTCCCTTTTCTCCACACCCTCTCCAGCATTAGTTATTTATAGACTGTTTAATGATGGCCATTCTGACTGGTGTGAGGTGGTACCTCATTGTAGTTAGGAGGAGACACCACCTACAATGAAATTCAGTTAGCTGTGTCCAGTGTCATCTTCCTGGTCATGCCACTCGCCCTCATTCTTATCTCTTACGGTGCCATTGCCTGGGCAGTGCTGAGGATTAACTCTGCCATAGCATGGAGAAAGGCTTTGGGGACCTGCTCCTCCCATCTCACTGTGGTCACCATCTTCTACAGTTTAGTCATTTCCGTTTACCTCCAGCCCCAAAATCCCTATGCCCAGAAGAGGGGCAAGTTCTTTGGTCTCTTCTATTCAGTGGGCACTCCTTCACTTAACCCTCTCATATACACCCTGAGGAACAAGAAGGTAAAGAGAGCACTCAGTAGGCTGCTGGGGAAGGACGAAGACTCCAGGGAGAGCTGAGCAAGAACTGCTTGATGTGCGTGAAAAGTGAGAGCAACTTCTTCATGGTTTTGTCAGGAAGTCTGTGTTCCCCGCACCTCTGCTCTCCTCACATCCGTCATGTCACAGAAATGGATGACAGCCACATGTGTGTGCATGCATGCAAGTGTGAGTGTGAGTGTGTGTGCGTGACAGACACAGAGACACAGAGATTGAAAATGTGCTAAGGGGAAGTACTTATCTCTGTATGAAACATATGAATCAAATTTAATATTTTCTCTATTTTGTATTTCATACATTTCACCTCCATGGTGATCTCCCCAATTTTATCATTTCCATTTCCAACTCACCTCCTTGTCACATCATCACAATTTCTTTACCTCCACTTCTCATTTCTACCATAGTTTCTTTACTTCTCCCTCGGGTTTTTTTCCCACTTCCTTAAGTGTCTGTTTTGCATTGTTGTTCTATTTTATGCCCCAAATGACAGCAAGGAAGGGGGGAAGTTGAAGTCCAGGGGTTCAGAAACTCGCCCAAGGACATGCAGTGTTAGGACTAAAACCCAGGCCTGGTGACTTCCATCAGGCAACTTCTCAAATACACACTGTTGCTTTCATACCGTCGTCAAATATTTCAGTATCCTTAGGCAGGAATTCAGAACAGAGCCTTAGTAGAAAGCTTAACTTCTTCAGTTCTAGTGTTTCATCTTCTACGGCACCCACAAATCGAAAACAGCTCAGACAGAGAGGGAGACCTCAAAATGTTTATGCCGGCAGGACAGTTTTAACAATGTGGGCTTTGGTGCCATCGACTGGCAGTATGTGGTATTACAACTGGCATTCCAGACTCCTGACCGAAGACCTCTCTAAGGTCATCAGGTTTGTACTCTTGCTCAGAAAGGTGATTTATCATATTGTTATTATTAGGTATTTATATAGTGATTATGATATCCCAGGTACCATTTAAAGTAATTTTCACACATTGACTCATTTAATCTCTATTACAACACTATGAAAGAGGTAATATCGCCATCCTTTTTCAGATGCAGAAACTGAGACACAGAATTTAGTAGCAGCTTAACAATTTCAGGCATTTGGACCCAGGAGGGCTGATTCAAGTCTCCAGGCTCTTAACCCTGTGCTTGAATACATATAGTGTCTCCCCAGCACGGGTGAGAAGTCTCATATCTCTCAGTAAACTTTGAGGAAATCATCCCACTCTAGAAATATGTCTAATTTATTAGACCCCCCAGCTGAAGGAGGTTTGCTTCCCTGGAATAAGAGTTTATCAGGTGCTCCAAAGCATCCCCTGAGAACAAGAAACAATAGCTGCATGGAGGAAGTTTTGGTAATTCATGTAGTGTGTTCCTGGCTTAACTCCCCCACTGGATTTCAGACTCATAGAAGCAAGGACCAGAATGTTGCAGAAAATTGGCCTCCAATTAGTTCTATAAATGAATGAATGAGTGAGTGAATGAATGAATAAATATCTCCAAAAAATGTGTAAAGTTTCGTGGGGTCCTAATCTCACAGATGCTGTCTCCCAGCTTTCCCCATGGCAGTGGCAACAATACCAAATTCTCTCGGATACATGCTGATGAAATAAGAAAAAGGGAAATCCTAGTTTTATTCTAGTCCCAACACAAAATGGCTTTGATTCAACATTTACTCTGGCATCAGCACAGAACAGCAGCATTAACTCTATTTTAATCCTAATCTTCATTTTAGCCATTCATGTACAAATCTTCTTGCCTCCTTGACCTCCTAATTTGATTGTATCCTATACTAAATGTAGATCCCCTATTTTATATTTAATAATCCCAATCTCAACCCTACAAGAGATGCTAACCCCAGTTCTACTTTTCAAATCACTTATGTAATACATTTTTATCATGATCACCTCTATCCTCTTTCTCTCACTGGGACCTGGAAACCTCTACCTTTTTGGCCTGTTTATCAGCTCCCTGTGCCCAGAGGCCCTAATGTTCTCATACAGTAAAATCCTTTCTAGACAGACTCTAGGGGAAATACAACAGAGAATTAAATGAAGCAGTGTAAACAATCTGTTTTAATGAAAACTGATTTGTTGAATAAGTGGATTAACAGAGGTTTTAGGACTAACATCTTATTCTGAATGCATTCAGTCTATGTGGACAGTTATCTACTGGATACCCTAGGGGGAAACCCAGCACAAGCTTACTCAGTCACAACCCTCAAAGTGTCCAAAGCAGATCACGATGGTCAGAGACACAATTCCAACATAAGTAACCACTACACAACTGAGTTGGGGGCAAGTACGAGGCCAAAGGCATAGAGAATGAAAGAATAAAGTGTACGAGCATTGGGTGGTGTGGGCATCAGAGAATTCTTCCCTGAGGTTTCAAACACAGCAGAGGGAACAATATTGATATGAAATATTTGCTGATTTACTGTGTGGAAAGAGCTGGCATACATATGTTGTGCATTAAGATGGGAAGATGTGGGGGAAGGAGTTACACCAGGGAGCCAAATGGTTTAAGGGGAAAATATGGATTATTTTAGAAATATAGAGAAGCTACTGAATTGGATACAAGTGGAAAAGTGGATCCCTTGCAGATGATTAAAGACTACAGGATTTAGGTCCTGTGAGTGTGGGCACTTCCCTATCCAATACAACACATGAGTTGGAAGCACTTAAGGGGACATTATTCAAGAACCTCCGGGTGTAATCAGTTCACTTCTGAAGGGCTCACTGAACCATGAATAGGCCCTGAAGCACAGGGCCCAGCTTCTGTTTCCCCTGTGCAGAATTAGTCACTCATGCCTGAAGGGTACCAGGATATGCCACCCCAAAATATGTCTCTTTGGCATATGGATTATTTTAAGCTAAAGGCCCATTGAGAACCAGCAGCTGCAAGAAAACCTCTAAAACAGGCCACAAGTTTTCTTTTTGTAAATTTACTTTTCTAAAGGTGTCTCCCTCTCCTGTACTAGGAAGAGGAGGACTCTTAACTCTTATCTAAGGAGAAGGCACAGACAAATCTGCATAACAAACCTTACTAAACAATCCCTATTTACCACACTTTTCCTGATCACCTTCCCAAAGCTGGCCTCCACTACCCAGAAGCCCCAAACCCCTTAACCCCTTTTCCTTTGTTTAGCTCAAAATGGTATATAAGCCCCAGTTTTAGCCGCCCCTCCGAGTTCCTCAGCACTGAGTATTCCCAAGCATATTCGCGATGCACGTGTTAATAAACTTCAGTTTTTCTCTTTTTAATCTGTCTTTTGCTGGTCTCCACTTGCAAGGCCCCAGCTAAATAAAGAACCTAAGATGGGTTGGGGAGAAAGGTTATTTGTCCTCCCCTCCACCCCCGAGAACACTCTGTGCGCTGCTTAGTGTTACTGCCCCTCGGCTCCCTCTCCCCACGACGTCGCAGTTCCGGCACAGCGCCCCCTCGCGGAAGCCTCCGTGCGGTTCACGGCAGCAACACAGGTCTCGTCTCCCACGACCGTCTCTAGTGTTCCCTTCCCGGCCCCACGGGCCGCGTAAGTGGATGCCTCATTGGTTAAGTATTTTGAATATCACCCCTGTTTGGGGGAGGGAAAGCTGTCTGATACGAAGCCCACCCTCCGATTCCCCTCAGGTTAATGGACCCTGAAGTACAAAGTAACAGAATTCCCTGCTTCAAAAACCGGAGAGAATAAACTCTATCCAGAGTGTCCTAAAATTACAATGGACCGTGGGAGGAACCACAATTGGCAGAAACGGCGAGGTGTGGGACTACCACTGGCCTTGAAGCATCCAGAAGAAATCAAAGACCTGGGAAGAGGCTGAAAGTCAGCAAATAGACAAGACTGGGTGATGGACCTGCGAGGGTAGACAGCAGCGTGCGAGGTGCAGTGAACGCTCGCTTTGGAGCAGGCAGACCAGATGCAGTGGATCATTCTTTCCAAAGAAGGCTGCAGCAACATATTTATTGCATCCCACGTGTTCTTTTCACAGTGGGACTGATGCTCAGCCCACGATGACGTGAGGTCCACGTTTCTTCTCCTTGAATCTGGGCACAGCCTTGTGACTGCCCAAACCAATGGGATCTCTCTCTCTCTCTCTCTCTCTCTGTCTCTGTCTCTGTCTGTCTCTCTCTCTCTCTCTGTCTTTCTCTCTCGACAGTTGCCTTTGGAACCCAGGCACCATGTTGCAAGAAATTCCAGGCTGCATGGAAAGGCTAGGGGTAGGGGTTCCAGCTGACAGCTCCAACTGAAGTCTCAGCCAACACCCATCTTTAGACCCTTCTGATGATTCCAGCCCCCAGCCTTCAAATCTCCCCACTGTCCCCCGAGTTCCTGACCCACAAAACCGTGAGAGATAATAAATGATTATTGTTTTAAGCCAGTGTTTTACGGTAACAGGTTGTGCAGCAACAGACAATAATTCACTCAGGCTGGATGCTGGCTCTCCTCATCAGCTGTGACCCTGGACAAGACTCTTCCTCTCCTAGCTGCAGTCTCCTTGCCAGGTAACAGACATGAGTGCACAACACCTTCCCACAGCACTGTCCGGAGCAGCAGAGGTAACGACTGCAAGATGCCCACACTCCTGGCTGTTCTCTCAGGCTACCTTGTTGATTTATTTCACCTGCCTACTTACTTACTTCATCTTCCCTCTTTGAGAATGTACATCCCACGAAAGCCCATCTTGTCCACTGCTCTACCCCAGGGCCTAGAAGCACCTGCCACGGTAACTTCCCCAACAAAAGTTGTTGATTGGGACTTCCCTGGTGGTGCAGTGGTTAAGAATCTGTTTGTCAATGCAAGGGATACAGGTTCGATCCTTAGTCTGGGAAGATCCTGCATGCTGTGGAGTGGCTAGGCCCGTGTGCCACAACTACTGTGCCCGTGCAACACAACTACAGAAGGCCTCGCTCACTGCGACTGAAGAGAGCCTACACGCAGCAAAAAAGACCCAATGCAGCCAAAAAATTAAAAAAAAACAACTTTTGATTGATTGAAAAAATAACAAAACTAACATAGTAGCAAAGTGTTCACAAAATTCTTTCTGTTAGTAAATGACTAGGGCAGGGAGGCAAGAGGCCAAGTCAGGGCAGAGCTGGGGCCACTGAGGCCTGGCAAGCAGTCTAGAGCCCACAGTGCTCTACAGTCAGGAGGAGATCTGAAGCCTGAGGGTGAAGCCCATCCTGACCGAGGCAGGGCTGGAGAGGCCAAGGGAACAGCTCCTCCCAGAACTGCACCACCCGGCAACACATCCTCATCACACCAGGAGCCTCTGCTGGCCCTACCATTTGACCTGGTCCCTGTCTGTGCTCCTGCCAGCAAAGAAGGTCTGGCTTGACCTTGGCACAGTAGAACTGACCCTCTGTAATTTGCAGCTCCACTAAGTGCAAAGAAAGTTCAAGGTGGTAACTCTGGTCTCTTCTGTTCTGCCCAGGGCTGGGATATAGCTCCTGCTGCTGCTTCTGAAGCCAACTGTTCACTTTCCACACTAAAGGCTTACCTAATCCACAGGATTCTTCCCCTTTTCTCGAGAATATTCTATTGTGGGAAGAGGGGAAACTCAAATCAAGTCCTATTGGTCCAATGTGGATAATCACAGTAGAATGGTTTTCAAGTACTGCTGGTCCAAGATTTAACCACCCATGCTCTCAGGGAACTTCAGAACTTGGGTCTCCACAGGATGGTGAAATGAGAGGGCCCATCCAATCCTTGTAGCTCTTTTGCAAAACAATGAAAGTCGCTTTAAAAACATCAGTGCTATGGGGAAAGAGAAAAAGTGAGCTTCAAAAAGGCACTTCTCCAAGAGGACCCAAAGAATTACAAAAGTCCCAAGCAATGTTTTGTTTTGTTTTCCATTGGCCATTCAATACTTTCTTTCACGTGGATATCCAGTTCCTGCCAAGATGCTCAGAGTTCTTAGACAAGACTTTTAAGGCTGGAAGCACTCAGGGGCCATCTCATCTGCTGCCTCCTAGCAGTCATATTTTTTTGTTATTCTTAATTCCTAGGAAGAAGACTCCTCACATCTGTTCAGCCAAATGCTCCAGGCTCCCACACCTGCCCATCACTGTCAGAGAACTCATTAAACAGTAGCAACAGTGGCTAGTGTTTACCCAACATGCTCCATGGGCCAAGAACCATCGTGAGCACTTGTCCTTGCAACCACCCTGCGGAGGGCTGGATGATGAAGATGGTGCTGATGATGATGAGTCTTATCTTCATAAGTGAGAACTTGGAGAATAAAGGAAATTTTTTGCATGTGGTAGAATCTGAAGCTCGGGTAGTTAGACTCCAGTGCCCACATTTTTAACCACTAATGTCATCCCTCACTAATCTCAGTCCTAATAGTGTCCTGCTTTGCCCTGCTAAGCCCTCAATGGATCAATAAAACACCTTTTTCCATTCCCTCCACTGCAGTGCCTTTTCATCAACGTGGAGTCTCCCGAGCCTCCCTCCCTGGGCTGAAGCCCACTCTGTTCACAGTAAAGAACAAGGTGCTGAGTCACTCCGTTCACTAGTTTATTGAGATTTGGGGAGCTCCTTCCCCAAGAGACACCACAGTGCAAAAGGGACGCCACCTCCCGCCCCACAGGACCATCTTCCATCTCAACAGTCAGGGGTGCCTTCCTTTGGTCAGGATTCTCACCGAATATCCACTGGAAGCAGCTCCCCAAACCTGCCCCCATTTCTTCTCCTTTCTTTACCCCAGAAAAACACAAAACCAAAGGGAGCACTCTTGGGAGAGGACGATTGTGAGTGTGGACCGAGGGTGGTCCATGAGCGCAAAGGAGAGGCTGCAGAGTGCGAGCGGAAACCAAGTGTGACAAAGAGAGGATGTGGGCAGCCACACCAAACATGAATTGGGGAAAAGTGCGTAACAGTGGCCAGGGTGGGTGTGTACGACTCTGTTAGAAGAATAGAATGATTTTAAGGTGCAGAAAGAAGAGGGTACGCAAGGCACCATGAGGGCACACAGGGAAAGTGCATGGATAAGCTTGGATGTGTGCACGCAGGGAAGACATGCTAGACAAATGGCACACGCCCACCCACACACGCCCTCACAAGGACACACCCATGACCATGAGAGGGGCACACACAGCCATGAGGGAAGGGAATACAATGGAGCATATGCGGCCACAGGAAGGGTGGAGAAAGCACGTGTGAAACGCGTGCGCACACAGGAGCCTGTGCAGTGGGGACGAGCAGGGGAGGGGAGGATGAATGTGTGTCTGGCAGAGAGGAGAATGTGAGCCTTGGCAACAAGAATGAGTGCCCTGCAGCAGCAAAATTCAAGAGGAACAAAACGTGTGCATGTGTGGAGGGGCAAGTGGGCTGGAAGGAGATTAGGATGGTGCGAGGAATGGCCAGGCCCTGTTAGGGTAGAGAGAGCACTCTGGGGAGACCCCTGCTGGATGGGAGCAGAGCACAAAGGCAAGGGAGCTGTGGGGTTGCCGTGGCAACGGGACAGAGGAAAAGAAGAGGGTGTACGTAGTGAGGCTGCTGAGGAGCCAGTGAGTGAGAAGCTTCAGGCCAGGTACAAACTAGGTTATGAAGTAGAGATAGAAAATCATACGAACGAATGAGAGAACAGGGCCTGGCTCCGGGAGTACTGGAGACCCAGAAAACCCCGGGGCTTGCAGAGGGGCAGGTATTTACAAGAGATGGGATGGAGTAGTGTTCTTCCCACCTGGGGCTGGTATCCCCTGCTTCCTCCCAACCCCCCTCCCCTTCTCCCTCTCCCTCTCCCTCCGCCTATTGGCCTGTCTCCCCTTACACCGCCCTCACTTGTAAAGCAAGTGGACTCGACTCCCATCACAGCTAAGCCGGTCGGGGGGCTCAGGGGGCCCCCTGGGCAGGGCCCCCGAGGGGTCTGGGGGTGTCGGAGGGTGACGCCGGGAGCGGAGCTGCTGCCGGGACTGGAGCTGATGGCGCAGTTCAGAGACTCGCTCCTCTTTCTGGAGGAAGAAAACAATTGGGCGAGTGGGAGACAGGAAGTCAGGAAGGGCTGGGGGAGGGAAAGATAGGCAGAGGAAACTGTGTGGGAGACGCAGGGGCAGACTGGCAGAAGAAAGTAACGCGAGGCATGGGGGAAAGAACAGGGAGAGCCGAAAGAACACAGTGGGGCACCAGGTGAAGGAAAGAGAGGGAGACACAGGGGCTGGGGGGAGGGGACACAGGTCCATGCACACAGCTTCCAGTAACTCACGCACAGATTAGTGTCAACCCAGCTTGAGCACCCCCCAGCCTGACACTGCGCTGGCCTCTAGCTACAGCGGGGGCACAGTGGACACCCTGGGGACCTGCCCAGACCCCTCTCACTGGAGGGTACACTCAAGGCCCGCAGCCAGCCACCCCCAGCCCAGGGCCACCCCCTCGGCTCCTCGGCAGGTGAAGCCAACCGTGCAGCTGTGCTCCACAGCCGCCCCCACCTGCCGAGGCCAGCACCCGATTTTACCTGAGGCCAGCTCCACCCTTTCCCCTTCCCCATCCTCCTCCGCTCACTCCCTGGCCGCTTGTCTCCTGAGACCCTCCCTTGGTAAACCACAGGCTCCGGAAGGCTGATCTCAGACTCTGCCTCCAGAAGCCGGACCTGAGACATGGGCCTCCCCGACCCGCCACCAGCCCTGCCTTCACCACACACCTCAGCAATGATCTTCTCCAGTTCACGGTTCTCCTTCTCCAACAGCCGGGACTTCTCCTCCTCGTTGTTGTTGGTCGAGGACCCCGTCTTCATGGTGTCCTGCGCCTCTGACTGCCACTCCCCTCGGGTGATCAGCCTGCGCATCTGGGGGTGGAGGTTAGGGGCATGGATGGCCGAGCAGGGACAGTGTCAGTGCTTAGCTGACGGTGGCTTGCAGTTGAAAAGAACGAAAACAAGAGGAACAAGCTGGGCCCGAAACAAGGGATGAAGTGGGAGGAGGGGACATGCGACGAAGGCATGGAGGGGACACGGGCTGGAGAGGGTGGGAGGACACCCAGAACCACACCTTGGGCACGAAGAGCACAACCAGGGTGATGTACGAGGAGAAAACTATGGCAAGAGAGGCAAAGGCGAAGGCCGCATCCTGCTGGCTGGACAGGATCATGGTGACCGGAGCCGTGATGAGACACAGGACCTGGGGGCAGAACATGTTTGGGGTTGCAGATCTGCCAGCTCAGACGAGAGCCGAGGTCTTCTTTCCCCGGGAGAGAGTCTATGGGGACAGGTTCCTGGGGAAGTTTCCATTTGAAAAGGACCCAAAGTCAGGATCGTCCTCAACTCTAGATTGAGAAGAATGCCAAACAAACTGTTCCAGCTCAGCTCCAGCTCTAGGTCAACCCCTCCCTCAAGGCAGGAGCTCCCAGGACCTCTATACACACATCAGAGTCCCCGAGAGCCAGTCCCTGGGCATCCCTGGCAGGAAATCTCGACTCAGATTCCAGCCTGTGAACCACAGACAACTAATTTCACCTGTTTCTGCTTCCTCATCTATCTAGTGGGGATGCTAATATCCACTTCACTGGGTGGCTGTATGAAGATTAATGTGTGCTTTATAGACTGTAAAGTGCTTAACAAATCCGAGACATTAAAAAACGTTTGAAGACTTCCACCCAGCTGACCCCACATCTGGCACCTGATTCATCCCAGGCCACTCCACCTGGATTGCTATAGTCCGTCCCCAGGGTCGATGCCAGGGGTCTGGGGAGCTCACCGCCACATTGTAGATGGCCATGCCCACAGCCCGGTGGTCATTGATCTTCTCGGTGGACACACTCTTGGTCTCATAAGCAAGAAAGATACCCAGCAGCAGCAGGAGCCCCTTGTAGCCATAGAAAATGCCTAGGAGGGCAGGAAAGGGTCACGTGGGCGACCAGACCTTCAGGCTGCACTCACTCCCCTGCTCTCTGTGCTCTCTACCTGCTGCTACTCCTCCTGGTCGCCCACAAGGAAAAGGGGGCCTCCTCTCCAATCCACCCATTCTGACCTAGCACACCCCTCCCTGTCCGCTGCCCCCACTGTCCACCCAACTCGCCCCGACCTCACTCACACAGTGTCTCACTCCCTTATTCTCCAGGTGGGAAGACGGCTTTCCACGCTGAGGGTAGGTTTGCCATTTGTGCTTACAGGTCAGAGGGATGCTAAAAAGGCCAAAGGGGGCCTGACCCCTCACAGCCCCGGTCTTACTCCAGGGAGCTGACCAGACAGAGATGGTGTCAGGTCTGGAGATGAGGGTGAGGCATCATCACTGATCCCTCTGATGAATACAAGCTCTGCCTCATCCCTGCGTTAGACCTAAGCTCCTCACGCAAAAGACCAGCTCTCCCCATTCTCAGAAAAGATTAGTGCAATGACAAACAGGAGGACATTCGCACTGGGTGGACATGAGCTCTCTGCCTTTTTCCAAAGACACTTCTCCCTCCAAAGCTACTGTCCCTGCCCCACCCCACCCCCTGCCTTAGTGGCATCTTCCCCCACGTCCCACACACCAAGCCATGTATTCATCTTCTTGGAGCTGCAGTGCTCCAGCTGGGGCAAAATGGACACGTCGATATCTTCCTTCGGTTCCTCCTTGGCAAAAGTCTAAGGGAGAGACAGGGCCACAGGAAAGATGGTTGCCATCCTCCCCTTCCCACCTCTGCTCAATCCCTGACTCCCAACTCTGCCCCCTCTTTCTGATGAGATCCTCAATTCTGATGCCAGATCCCAGGAGCACTTGCCTAAACACCTTAAAAGTGCTTGTTCCCCCACCTTCCATGATATCTGAAGTCTGCACATCCTGCCAGCTCCCCACCACTTCCTTTCTTCAGAGGAATCCAGAGCCTCTGGTGCAGCTCCCTCCAGGAAGGAGGTAGAGCTGCTGAGACGCACTGGGCTGGAAAACACCTCCCACGAGCGGCTCTTCTCCTCAAGACCACACGCAGCGCCGGAGGCCCTTCCACCACTGAGCCCCCCTCGGCCTCCTGACCACAGGGCCTTCTCCCAAGTGGTACCTCAATGGTCCGGTGCAAAGGGTCCACGATCTGCCAGATGGCGAGGGTGAGGACGTCCATGCCCACCAGCAGGCCCACCGTGGCATACAGCTTCCAGGGCTCCAGGGTCTGGGTGAACACACGGAGTACAGGCGTGTTGGGGTGGGGGTCCTCCAAACCCCGAGAGCCAAGGCGCTAGGGACCGAGGCATCGGAAGCAGCTCACCTTCCTCCACTCCTTCTTTTCCTCCTTCTTTGTGAAGACCGTGTGGACCCACCAGATCTTGGTGAACATGGAGCCGTAGCCCAGGCTAAAGCCCAGACCCAGGAGCCAGAGGCGGGCCTAGGAAAGGAGAGAGGGCAGGAAAGAACAGGGCGGGGCAACAGGTGGGACTGTGCCAGGATGGGGCAGGCTGTAGGAGGTGACAGATGACAAGGCAGGCGGGACGCAGCCGGTAGGGGGGCCAGGGGTAAGGGGAGCAGCGGGGTGGCAGCAAGTCTCCCTACCTTTCATAAATTCCTCCCATCCACCTTTGCTACTTTGCCACCTGGGTGATCGTGCTAAAAGACTGGGTTTTAGTCACTTCTGACTGTTCTCCAGTGCCTACAGGTTGCAGCCTGAACACCTCCAGATGTGGCAAGAGGCCTTTCACAACACGGTCCCACCTAAATTCCCAGGCTCCTCTCCCCCCAGGCCCTCACCTGCCCCGTGCTCCAGCCCTGCTGAACTGCTCATTTGCTCGCCCTCACCCTTGAGTCTTTGCTACCCATAGGATGCTCCCTCTCCTCCTGGAGTAACCATCCTTTATTTCTCCAGCTGACAAAATCCCCTGCATCCTGCACTATTCAAATGCCGCCTTTGGTGAGGTCCGCCCGGCTACTCTGACAGTGAGCTGCTTTCTCTTTGCTCCCACAGCAGATGCCTCTCATATGTCACTGCAGCTAACTGTCTGCTCTCCCCCTGCATTAGGTCTCACTGGGGACAGAGAGCCTCTGAGGAACTGTAGGTGTATGTGTGCACGAATGCCATGTGCATGGATGCATGATCAGGACAGGCACAGGGCAGAGGAGAGAGGAGTAAGGAGGGGCAGGGAAAAGGGTGGGTATTTCCCACAGCATAAGAGAGAACCAAACAAATATTGCTGCTGAAGCAGCCCCAGAACCTTCCACGTACCAAGAGTCCCACAAGGCCTCCTCCCTGTGTGAGAGTGGTCCCTTCCCCCAGCTCTCCTTGCTGTTGGTTCAGATCCCCCGCCTCCGTCCTTCCGAACCACAACTAAGGCTCCCACGGGAAGTCCCCAGTTCTTGTTCTCAGCCCCTATGCCACAGACAGGCCACCCACCATTGTCCAAGGGTTCTCTGCGCAAGACCCCCTTCCTTCGCCTTCGATACCTTCCCCCTCTTCTCTGCAAGACATGCCATGGCAACCTTGGAACTGACAAGCGAGCTCCAGAATGAAAACTTCTGGAGGCACAGAAAGAAGGGACGGAGCCAGACAGAGACCAGAGGGGCGATGCCAGGAGAAGGAACTGGAACAAGGGTCAGGGAAAGACAAGGAGAAGGACAGGCAGGGGATGGCGCATCACAGAAGGCGCTCCTGAGGGGCCGGGAGAGCCATGCTCTGCAAGGGACCTGCCACCCCCTCCTCACCTGGCAGACGAAGGGGAACTGGCTTCTCCCGATGTGGTAACCATCCAGCCCGAGGGGGAAGACGGCAGCTAACGCCAGAGAGCAGCCCACAGCAGTCAGATTATTCAGGTTGGGCTGTGAGTTCTGGATGTAACTAGGGCAGAGGCAGAGGGTGGGAGAGGGAGAAGAGCAGAATTACCCCTCCTCTCCAGGGAGGCTCAGCTCCCCAAACGCCCTACAAGGGCCTGACCCCAACCTCAGGGCCGGGGGCAGAGGAAGGCAGGCTTGGACCAGGCAGCGGAGCCTCGAGAGACAAAGCCAGCTGGGTCTTGGCGGGGCTGCAGAGGGCTTCCTGCACGGGACCCCGCCATACACAATCTATTAGAGCCGCACACTGTGCTACCCGGTCCCAAAGGCTTTTTTTTTTTTTTCCGTTAGTTGCTTTGGAGCAAGGATGGGAGTTATAGCTGGTTTCTACTTTTTTGTTCCCATTGGTCACTGGGAAAGCAATAATTCAGAGTGGAAACCTCAAGGATGCACAGCCTCAGAAGCTACACAGTTTCCTTCTCACTCCCTTCAAGCAAATGACTGTTATCTTGGAGAAGCAGAAAGGACAGGGAAATGTCAGAAGAGAAACTTACCGGACATGGGAGTTATAGATGTTAAAGGACAGACAGACAACAGCTAGGACAATGCCCAGGCTGGAGAGAACGGATACGGAGATAAAGAGTTTCTGTGACAGGAAGCGGAACGTCTTGATGACCAAGGTCTGGTCAGCTGGGGGGGACCCTCCTGCATGGCACAGGGGAGGGGGAGGGGAGGGGGACGAGAAAGGAGGGAGGACAAAGGGATGAAGGTGGGACGGGAGAAAGGGAAGAAGGACAAAGCTGCTGATGGGCACCCAGGTCTTAGCTCTGAGGACAGGAGGCCCTAACTGCCCTGAATAGGGGCCGCTGCAGGTCAAATGCTCTTTGATGCTGGGGCTCTTAGGAAACAATCAGAAATGAGACTAGAAGATGGAGCTAGAAGCTGAGCTGTATCACTGAAGTTGTAGAGTCTTTTTTTTTTCGTTACTGTTTGTTCTTTGTGTTTTTCTGTCTTTCTTGTGGCAAAGGAAAACAGAGGGGAAAGAAGGGGATACTGAGAAATAAATTTTATGAGGTCTCTTACAACTCAAATCGAAAGCTGCAAAAGACAATCATAGAATCATGAAGCTAAAGTCCCTCAAAGTACCGAGTCTGGCCTCCTAACCTCAGGAGGAAATTTTTTTCAAAAACTGATCCATGATTTTACTGCTGTCAGGGTGATATTCCCAACGGTGTTTTTCAGTTATTATTAAAGGGAAGCTCAAACTTGTCAAAGAGTTCAAAGACGGAAAAAAAAAAGACTAATTTCAATTTGCTTAGCTTTTTTAAAAAAAAGCATAATTTAGGCCATGAAGCATTTATAGCAATACAGACACTGTCCTAAATTCAAATTATAAAAAAAATTTCCAAACTCCAGCAGTACTGAGAACTACTAGATTTCAGCTGGGCAGGGCAGATGGCAGCTGTCTTCCACGGCTGTGTCTCCCCTCCCTCCTCAAGATGCCAAACCTTTGTTTGATCAATAGAGACCTCCTTTCGCCCACCTCGAGTATCTTTCCCATTTCCTATCATTTAGCTCACCAAGCACACAAAGAATATAATTGCTCCCTTTTTCTCTTTAAAAAGCACATTTTAGCAGAAGACAATTCAATGAGGTTTTGCAGCCTCTCCTACAGTTTAAGCAACCATTTTCCTATCAAAGCTGAAGAGGCAACTCTAGGATTAAAGTAGCTGGTTTAGATACCTCAAGTCACCAGAACATCTGGGAAACCCAAATGGAGTTTCCATTTCCCACCCCCTGCCTCTGATCCCCAGTCATCCCAGCAATGTACTATTTTTAAGAGTGCATTGCTACCAACCGCCTATTCCCTCTCCAAATACACCAGTCTCCCCTACCCACGTCTTGGTGGTTTTATTCCCTTTCTCTGAAACCCAGCCCCTGGCCCATCTCCCGGCATATTTCAACCTAATGGCACCTACCACCCCACCCTCATTCAAACACCATTTTTCTGAATTGTTCAGAGGGGTTGAAGGAAAATATAAACAGGATCCACTTACCAATCCACTTATCCGTTTTGGACCAGGAAAGGTCATCCTTGGTGCTGTCATAATAGCCAATCTTCTTGTAGCTGCCACCTGGATGGACGATCATAGGAGGGACCACAGGTAGGTAAAGAGCTGATCCCAGGCATTCTCAACCTCCCACTTCCCTAAAGGAGTTCTCCATGGTCGTATCTGATTTTCCCTTCACCTGAGCCCCTGAAGGATACTTGGGAGGACCTGGGGGTCACTTGAATCAGCAATCTGACTTAAAAGCACTATAGGGTGGATTCCAAGGCAACGCAAACAAATAAGAATATCTTATATGCTTAAAGCCCTTCAGTGAAGAAGGCTGTACAGTATGTCTGCCACCCATTCCACAGGCTCACACCTCAGCACGATGTCTCTCACTGTGATTCTGGCTTCTAAACCTTTCAAGTGTTTCTGTTTATTCCCCTTCTCATGATAGACAGAATCACAGGATCTATTTTCCCAGAGGCTTTCATTTTAATTTTAGAAATTTCTCTTCCGTTGACTTGGCTTCTAATTCCTTAGACAAGTTGCATCTGCCTCTTAAAAAGCCACGAAGTGAAATTCAGTCACTCCTAAGATTTCTAGAGCTGCCCCAGTTACCATAACTCTCCCTTCTAAAGCCAATTCACACCCCTTTGACCATGACTGAAGTCTATTCCCTCTTGTCCTGGTTACAAAGAAGATCTGAGAGGGTGTGGGAGGTGGGGGGAAGGAAAGAAAGAAACTTTTCACAGGAGGCCAAGAAATGGTTCTTTTGGCCCTGCTCTAAGAGGCTGAGAGGGGGGTGGAGTTGAAAAACTAATTCAGAAGTTTTGCAAATACATGAAGTGCGCTAAGGTATAAGAAAATACCATCTAGAAAAGCCAAACTATACGCACTACAGAAAAATTAGAAATAATTGTTTACAAATCAAGGAAATGCAATGGATTCCCTTTAAAAATAGCAGGTTTCCCAGATTCGGCTTTTCTTGAGTCCATGAGTGCGCCACTAACAATTCATGAACCCCTCAACTCAAGCACCGAAGGGAAATCTTTCAAATCAAAATGGGGGCCACTGGGGAAGGAGAGTGGCTGCTTTCAATCTGCATGCACAATCACTGCAACTCAGAGAAACCCACCCATAGCTAAGCTTTTTATTATCATTATTATTACTATTATTATTATTTAGAAGCTTGATGAAAACAATTAGAGGAGCGGGCAGGAGGTAGGGAGGCACCAAGGCAATCTTTTGATGTCTCCTCCTGGTGTTCTCCTCCCAGACGGTGTCCTAGCCCAGCCCCAGCCTGGCCCCCGACCTCCCCGTTCCCTCACCCCCCTGTGCTCACCCTGTAGCTGCTCGATGAGTGTCCACGCCATCCGAGAGCCACTGGCATCAAACACCACATGGCCCTGAGGGGGAGAAACATGTGGAGGAAGGCAAAGCGATAAAAGCAAGAGCAAAAAAGAACATCAGGAACTCTTTGAATCCTTATGTTTTTGATGTAATCGAGCTTCTGAATGAATTCTATTTATGGCATTTGCCTGCATATAGGACATACCCCAGATGCCTATACCCTAGATTTTAGAAACATTATTCTTTTGAAAAGAAGCTTCACCCAGGAGATTTGAATGGGAAAAATCCCCAGATAGAGCACCAGGGGACCTGGCTTCTGGCTGTGTGACCCGAGAAAGCCACCAAATCCCTCTGGACGCTGTTTTCCCCCACTTTAAAAGGAATAAGTAGATGATCTTTCAGGCTGTTTCCTCTTTTAAAATCCTATAATTTTCATCTGACTCATAAATATCGGGACTGAAGAGAAGTGAGGGGAGAGGTTGAAAGAAACGGAATATACCGTTTCCCTTCTAGCCTTCCGTGGGGCTTTCTGGTTTGGGGGCTCCTACTTCCCTGGTCGGAGACCGATTATTGCAGAGAGGTAACTGAGAAAGACAGAACGCATGTCTCCAGGAGAAGGAGCTGGGAGGGGTCTCTCTGGATGGGGGGACAGAGGCAAGTGAGGGGCTGCTGTAACTCACGGAAACACCCTCGAAGGACGAGGAGTTCATTGCCCGGTAGATTTGGTCTGTTATGGTCTGGTTGTTGTAGTTGAAGTCTTCCAGGCGCACTCCTGAACGGCCACCCCCTCCAGACGTCTTGTTCAGGGCCAATGCCAAGGCCCAGATGGCATCATAGGCCAGGGGTGCCTCCTGGAAACCTCCCGTCTCCTCAGGGTGTCTTTTTAGTCGTTTGGTCAGTTTCTCCACAAACTCCTGGGACGTCTGGGGAGGGAAGAACAGGAGGAAAGGATTGGAGTGGGGGTGGGCTTCTGATTCTGCTCCGGCACTTCGACTTGAAAGGATGGTTTGCGTGCATGTTGTCAGATTGACAGTATGTACATTCAACATCTTTAACTATACCCACGTGTCTGTCTCAGATCAGAAGCTACTAGACTAGAGCAGGAGTTAGCTGGGTCCGATGGCCTTAGTGTGCACAGCTGCTAGCTCAGAACTGCAAACAGAGAAGTTTAATAAATAGATGCTCTGCATAATGAACAGCAAAGGATAGAAAGCAGAGAGGGCAAAGCAAAGACCTGGCTACGCCAGTGACGAGTGGCAGCGTTGGTGTTCTGTCAGCCTTCAGACTTTCCCAATAGAGCTGACGCAGGAACTAACAGCTCCTCCAATTCTGAAAGAGCCCGGAAAAGGTGACACCACAGCCTTCCTCACTCTGTCAACCAGGAAGATTTTTCTTTAGCATGCTAACTTCCTGCCAACCTCGTGTGCTTTCAGTTCACTGTCTCTTGGAGGGTTTTCAGAAGACTTGGGACTGCAGGAACACCCTTCACACATTTGAAGTCAATTATTCAATCCTTACCCACACCCTTCCCAACCCTCCGTCTTTTTTTTCCAAGAAAGCTAAAAAGAATAATAGCTCCTTTAGCTCTGTCATGAAATGGATCAAGAGACCTGAATTTCTATACCTGGCAGTAACATTGTTTAGCTAAATGACTGTAAGTAAATTGCTTCAGTTTTTGGAAATGTCCTCCATATAATGGGGAAAATCACTTCTCCCTTCTTTATCTCCCAGAAACTGTACGAGGAAAGGTTCAGTGGCCACCTCTTGGCATGGCACAGGTAATACACAGGGGCACTACACAACTCTGTTTAGATTTGGAATTTATTAATATACAAACATACTCTAATGAAGAAATGAATAGATGAATGAAGAATACATACAAATCTTTGTTCCTGGTGCCCTGCCCACTTTTCCTTCTATTCAACTTTCTGGAGACACAGGGGAGTGGGAAATGCAAAGGACGGGCAGTGTGGTGCAGTGGAAGCAGCCTGGGCTTTGAAGACAGGCAGGCCTGGGCTCTACTCCCCTTGAGGACAGGACCAGGTTCCATTCTGCTCTTAAACCTCAGCATCCAGCACTATGCCCAGCCCACTCTGGACAAATAATAAGTGTCTATAGATTAGGGCAGTGAAAATGCTCTGTTTGGTGGGTACATGTCATTATACATTTATCCAAACCCACCCAATGTACGACACCAAGTGAGCCCTCATGTAAGCAATGGACTTTGAGTGTCAATGATATATCACCGTAGGTTAATCAGCTACAACCACTCTGTTGGGGGAAGCTATCAATGAGTGAAGCAGGGAGCAGACAGGAAACCTCTGTACTTTCCTCTCAATGGTGCTGTGAACTTAATCTGCTTCCAAAAAATTGTCTTTAAGAAAAATGTCCATTGGATGGATAAATGGAAGGATGGCTCCTAATTCTAACTAAGCCACCTACCTGCTGTATAATCTGAAACAAGTTATTAAACCTCACTATGCAGTTATTCAGCTTTAAAATGGGAATAATATTAACTACCTTGAAGGGTCATTATAAGGATGAAATAACAACATGTATAAAATGCTGGGTATGAAGTAAGTTACATTTTCTCTTTCAACTTCATTTTTGTTACTAACATTGAAATCTATAATTCCAGCTCAGTATTTCAAGTCCTGAATCTCGAACTGTCTCTAAGGCATTTGTAACTATATAATCAGTAACCTGAAATTATAAGTATCTAAGAATAAGCTCTATCTTTCCAACACTCCCCAGTTTATAAGACTGAAACCTTAGAATCACCTTAGACTCTTTGAAATCTCCAAGTCCTCTTAATTCTTTTGTTGAAATGTTTCATTAATATCACCAATCCTTAAACAGAATAATGTTCATCATAACAATAGCTAACATTTATATTGGCCTTACATATATCAACTTACTAAATTCTCAAATAATCCAATGAGGTAAATACTATTATATGCCCATTTTAGAAAGAGATAAGGAGACTAAGACACAGAACAGTTTCACTTGCCTGAGGTTATACTGCTAGTACGTGGAAGAGCTGGGATTCAAACCCATTCAAAGTCCTTACTCTTCCAACTACCCTACACTGTCTCTGTAAGCTGAAATGTCTCTCTCCGAGAGCACCCGTTGACAGACAGCAGATAGCCTGAGACTTTCTGAGTCATGCTTCAGCCTCCAAGTCCATCCGACCTTCAGTTCAAAGTAAACACTGCATCCGAAAATCACCCAGATGGGAAGAGAATCATCTGCTCCGCATGTTGCCGTCCCCTGCCCGGATCCTCATACTCTCTGCTGGCTCCAGGTCACCACCACTAACACACTTGGCCACTGGGGGCACCACTGTCCCCACCCATGACTAAAATTACCAAAAAATCTCTCCCCTTTGGGTCAGCAAAGATGGTTGTAAATTTTCAAATGCAAATGTTACAAGGCGGCTTAAGGAAAACTGAACAACACAAATTCTGCAACCCATAGAAATTAGTGAAATGACCAAGTACAAATTTGCGACCCTAAATTTTTAACAGCCCTGTCTGGCTGTCTCTCTGCGCGAGAATAGGTGCCCAACGGTGATCTAAAATGTGTATCCTGAGGTAGATTTTTATTTTGTATCATACCCAGGTCTGACGGGACCTCTATCCCAACCAGAATCTACTGACAATCTCACCCCCAGGTGTGCTGCCTTGCACCTGATCTCTAGTACAGCTCCAACCCAGAGCTACTTTTCTCCAAAACCACTCTAATCCACTCTCCCATATCTGGCTCCTAAAAACCCTTTCTCTAAACCAGAGTTTCTCAATCTCTGCACTACTGGCATTTTGAGCAGGATAACCTTTTGTTGTAGGGACGATCCTATGCATTGTAGGTTGATTAGAAGCATTCCTGGCCTACTCATTAGATATCAGTTGTGACAACCAAAATTGTCCCTAAACATTGCAACCTCTGATTGAAAACCACCGCCCTAAGAGTCCCCAAAGTGTGTTCCCCAGACCAGTAGCATCTACGTCCCCAGGGAGCCCGTTGAAATGTGAAGTCCCTGTCCCCACCCCAGACCCACTGAATCAGAACTTCCAAGGGAAGAGCCCAGTTGTGGTTCTGACAGAAGCTAAAGTTTGAGAACTACTGATCTAAACATAAGGCCATCCTTACAGAGTGAAGGCAACTCTGCTTCTTTTCTAAATCTCCTTGGCTCTGGGCCATAGACTCGACCCTTGCTTCTGGTCCACTTCTCTTGGTCCTATTTGATTCATCTACAACCTCTTCTCTAGTCAATTGTTAAGATGGCATCTACCCTCTGAAAAATCTTGGCCTCTTCACCTGGCATTTTAGGCTACTGAGCAGGCCTAGCAGTAGCTCTAGACCTCAAAGGCAGACACCATCTTTCTCTAGAGATGAAGAGCCAGAAAGAGACCCTCCAGCTCATCCTGTTCAAAAGCCCAGAAGTCCCCCTATACCCCCAACCAAATCCTTGTGTCCTATCAGGAGCTCCTCTAGTTCCCTGCTATGGGGCAGAAGCCACTATTGGCAGGTCCTGGGCTCAGGGTACCAACAAGCCTTTCTGGCTTTGATTACCAGCTCCTCTACCTCCACAGGTTCTCAAGGACAACTCACTTCTCAGGTGCTCTACAGGGAAGTGATCTTGCAGAATTTTTCCATCGTATTTTTCAACCAAGATCCCTTGGAAATGTCCCAGGACAGTATCCATGATCAGAGTACCTGTGGCAACTGACCTTTCCATCACAATCCACTGCAGAATAAAATTCCTGGATTTTATTTCTCCCTTGCTCAAAAACTGTCATCTGCTAAACAGTGTTAGCTGATAACAAGCTTGTTAGTGAGACTTCAGGGTTTTCCATGGGAGGTGATAGAGCAGAGGGTTTGGAGTTAGATTCAACTAGAATTCAATTCCAGCTTCACCACTCAGTAGCTGGTGACCTGCAATAAATCACTTAACCTCTCTGAGTCTCAATTTCCTGGTCTATAAAATGGAAATGAAAAGTCTACATCAGAGTATTGCAATGAGGATCACTGAAATCATGGATCTAAGCTCCTGGTTTACTACATAAAAGTGATTATTACTACAACTTTTAACAAATAAGATATTAGGGTGGCTTTACAGTCATTCACTCACCCCTAGCATGCTCTCCAAAGCAGGTATTCCAGACCTGGGGCTACACTTGGAATAATAAGCAGACACATAGGTTGCCCTTATCAAGCTCACCCAAGATTCTCGTACTCTTTAAGATGCAGTGCAGAGCAAGAAAGCGGTCTCCCCGCCACACCACACCCTACTCACTTGTGCCCCTCACCTGTAGGCTGATTCCCACACCAGAGAGTGTGTCATTTAGCTCCAGGTCTGTCACTAACCAGCTATCTGGAGCTAACTGATTTCAAAAGTCCCTCTACTTCTAAAATTCTAAAAGAGAATCATTAAAAAAGCATCAGAAGCCAAGCTAATTGAGTATCAGTCAGGAGTGAATATTAAGCAACTCTAAAGTGCTCTGAAGTCACCAAGAAAATAAAACGAATTTTTGCCCAGGAACAGCGCTCCTATAAAGGTGTGCTTGCAGATACAGCATCTACATTGTCATTAACGCCTCTCCCTCATTTGACTTCTTGCCGACTGCTCCTTATTTCCATGGTAACAGCTCTGCAACTCATCAGGGGCCCACTGAACACACCACTCTCATAACTCTCTCTTTTCTGCCCAAGAAAGTCACAGCAGAGGTGGAATCCACAGGAAACACGATGCAAACAAGTTCTGGGTAGGCAGAGGCCCCTTGCCTTCCTAGACCTCCAAACTCCATACCTGCTCCCCTTACCTAAGAGACCCCTTCAGTCCCCTCCATCTGCCCAGGTGCCAGCTTCCAAGTCCTCACACACTCACCATGTTGGAAATGCTGCGGGTGTTGGCAGGGTTCAGCATGACAATCTCAGTGGTGATGTGGCCCTCCACCGCCTCGGTCATCTCGTCCACTGTGCAGTTGATGGACGGGTCATAGATCTTGAACCAATTGTCGGCATACCACCCGATGAGGAACCAGACGTACTTCTTCCCGAAGAGCCGCTCCTTGTACACCTGAATGCAGAGGAGGAGGGGGGCTGGGTCTTTGTTTTGTTTCTTTGTCTTATCTCACTTGACACTATGCAGCCTCTTCAGATTCAGAGAAGAACAGAGAATTGAAACAAGAAATCTACAAGTCTGGGGGTAGTAGGGAAGGCTGGACTCCTCCTCCTTCTAAGTGCCTCCCCAGCCTCTATTTTTAAGTGGTCTTTTCCAGCCAGACAGGGAAGATGGGATTCACAGGCTCCTCCAGAAACACAAAGCGATAGGAAAATAAGACCTGGAGAGAGTGTCACATGTGTGAGAAGACAAGGTGTGGAGTCAGAGCCAACAGACAGGGATTTCGTATTAATCCTCACCTCCGATCATTCGTTCAGAGATGCAGAGGGGAGAGCCCAGGAGACACCCAAGGCAAAGAGCCCACCCAGTGCCCCTCCATCCTCAGATTCCAACTCCACCTCACAAAAAACTTTCCGGGCTTCGGTCTCATAGAAAAGTCCCACGATGATCCGGGCGTCTTGGCGCTACAGAATGGAGAGAGAACAGAGCTTCTGAGGGACGCCGGAGGGGACTAAGCCAAGCACTTTCACAGCTTTGATTTCCTGTCCCAGAGTGCTTAGTGCAGGGTTCTGTTCAATGGGTAGTAGATAAATGTCAGCCAGAAGATGGAGCTAAACTTCCCCAGGAGATGCTACTGCCTCACAGAATCGAAATTATGTGACATGATGCAGGTGTTAGCTAATGCTACAGCGGTAATAAATTGCAATAGATTAATGTACCAAATCAACACATTGTACTTTTTTTTTTTTGGCCGTGCAGGCATGTGGGATCTTGTGGGACCTTAGTTCCCTGACCAGGGATCAAAACCACGCCCCCTGCAGTGGGAGCACTGGAAGCGCGGAGTCTTAACCCCTGAACCTCCGGGGAGGTTCCAACACATTGTATGTACTTCTTAAACTTACGCAATGTCATATGTCAATTATACCTCAATACCAAAAAAAAAACAAAAAACAAAACCTGTCCCTGCGTGACTCTCCTTTCCAACCCACCACTGTTTTCCCCACCCAGACCCTTGCAGGCTGGGCCCATCACCCCCTGCCATCCCACCTTAAGGTTTTTGACGGGCACAGCTGGATCTGAGAAGAAACTCTGACGGAAAGTAATCTCGATTCCAGCCTCCTTTACCCGTTCCTCCAGGTCGTCCAGAGTCTTGGGTGGCGATGAGGAGCAAATAGAAAAGACACAGGGTACACAAAAGAGTAAAGACCGGAGGTAGTACAGGGGGCTGCGTTCTCAGAGCAAAGGAAGAGCCGTTCTGAACCTCCCTTCAACAGCCCTGTCCCCGGTGGGGAGAGTTCGAAGGAAAGCATCTGGAGTCTTAGGATGTAGCTTCCAGCTGGGAAGGTGCTTGGTGAGCCCCTCCTGAGGATCTGTGCCCAGGGAAGTCACCCCATCACCCCACTCCTACCTGACAGCCAAAATGGGGGAAAGGAAAAGAGAGGAACCAGAAAAGACAAGGCAGGGTCTAGTACAGGCAGGATGATGTCAACCTCAAGAGGCAAGTGGGCAGACAGACAAAGGCTCAGAGAATGTCCTGAGTCACTGAGAGAAGGTTGGGGGAGGATTAAAGAGCCACTGAACATGAGAGTGAATAGAGGACCCAAAGAACAGAAATAAAGAGAGGGAGCAGACTGTCTTCTCTGGGTACAGAGCCAGGTGTTTCCTTTCTTCCCCCACAAGTCTCCCTCTTCCCCTCCACCTCTCCTTGCATGTCCGCATCTCTGAATCAATTACCAGACCATGTACATGCACGCGTCTGTCTGCCTCTTTCTTCTCTCTTCTCTCCTTCTCCCTCCGTCCTCCCTCTCTATTCCCTCTCTTCCCTTCACACACGCCCACCACCTCCCCTTGAGTGCCTCTGGAATCTACTACTTCCATAGGTTCTTATCTCATATTCTCTCCCTTATCTTGCCTCAACTTTAGAGTGAACCTACTTTAATAGAACTGGGTCACTTGGAATCTGTCTGCGGGACAGAGCCTCAAAGCAGGAAAAAAAAAAAAATCCTAAAACCAGAAAGTTGGAGAGGGTCCCAGAAACTCAACTTGTTCATTCCTCTGGCTACAGGAAGAACATGCACTTAACCCACTCGGAATGTGTTCTCTTTTGATAAAGAATCAAGGTCTTTGCCCCCCAAACGAATCCCGTGTCACATCTCTCTGTGCTGGGATTTGAGCAAAGGCTCCCTTCACCCTGTGCCTCCTCACCGAGGTGAAGACCTCAGTGGTCTGCTGGATGGTGGCGATCTTCTTCCAGCCCCACTTTTCGAAGAGTTTCACCCGGGTAGGATTATGGAGTGTGGCTGATGGATGAGTTCGGAAGAACGTAGGAAAGCGTTGCCGGTTTGACAGGGCCGGTGAACTGGAGCCATAGGAAAGCTACGAGAGATGGGGACAGGGTGACGTGTTTATGGCGGCCTCACTAAGAGCGGCCGAGAATTCCTTCAACCCTCCCCGCCTCTGGGATTCTCTCTCTCTATCCAAGCCTCCCTACCTCTGCCCAAGGAAAAGTGATTCTCAAAAGCCCCCTCCATCAGGGTGCCCTTTCACTGAGCTGACTTCCACTCCTTCTGATGGAGAGCAGGTCAGCTGCAGCCCTGGCAGGCCAGTGTTGCTAGGAGGCCAACTAGCTCAGGTCTGCAAAGGACTCTATCTCGGAAGTGGGCCCACTGTGGTCTGCAATACCCGCCCTCTTTAGTACAGCCCAGGGGACAGCCCCACCTTCTGGCCCCCAGGGCCTTGCTTACCACAATGAGGTTCCACATCCTGGCAGCCTCAGCCACGAGCGTGGACACGGAGCTGCAGCCAGGCATGAGGATGATCTTGATAGGGTCATTGTAGAGCAGCTCGTATAGGTACTTGGTGGCTTGGCCTGGGTCACACTGAACGAGGAGGGAGGGGATGAGGGAAGCTCCCCCAGGGCTCCTACCCTCCCTGCAACACCTACTCTTTTCTTTCCCCCAACAACCTAGTTACTTCCCCCACTACCCTCTGCTGAAACCCTTTTGTCATTATCACCATTTCTTCTCCTTCCTGAGTCTCCTTTCCCCTCATTCGTGAAACACCCTTCTCTGTCTTCCACCTGGCGCCTTACCCACACCCTCTGCTGCACACCCCCCATCAGTGTGTATGCAAACACTGCCTTCCCTCCTTTCAGCGCATCCTCAGACATCCCCTAGCCCACCTTCGCTCCATCACCCCGCCGCCTTTCCCCAGGTTTCTATGCTCCAAACATCTGTGAGTAGAAAAGAGTCTGCAAGAATATGAATAAATTTTTCCTCAAGTCCCCAGACAGCCTCCTCAAAGCCATATTATGAAGAGTCCTCCCTCACCTCTGCAAACTCCCTCTCCCACCTACTATTTTTTCTCCCTCTTCTTTTTTCAGGGCTAGAGATAAATAAACAGGAGAGAACAGGGACAAGACCACCAGGGGGTCCTGGCTCAGCAGATCCATGTCCTCCTGCTGGGCTCTGACATTTGACGGGTGCATTAGAAAAAGAAGACATTCAGGGGCAAAAGGGGGTGGGGAGAAACAAGGATGAGGGAAGAGCTGGGGAGAATAAATAGAATGGGATGCTCAAGAAACCAGATGCTTTTAGGGGTGCCTGAAAGAGAAGAATGGAGCTGGGAAAGTAAACAAGGCGCTGGAGGGGAGGAGGGGAGGAGGGGAAGTGAGGGGAGGAAGAGCCAGCCATGGAGCTCCCACTGCCTGTTCCCCTCCTGCTGAAATATGACATTTCAGAAGCTGCTGGAGCCCCAAACGAAGTGGGGAAGAAATGGAAGCCAGTGGGGAGCCAGGGCAGAGGGGACAGACAGGAGACAGAGGGGACTGGGGAGGGTGATATGGGGGTGGGGGCAAGCAGAAGGAAATAAAGAAGGCCCCCTAGGGCCTCCTTGCTTCCCACTGAGGCCTGACATTTGGGACACGGTGGGAAGTTGGAGAAGGGGGAGCCAGGGGAGGCTGGCCCAAAGAACCAGCTCCCTGCTGCCCGCCCACCCACACCCCTGCTAAGGGCAGCGCTCAGTGTCTGCTCCACTGCGTGTTTGGAAGGTTCTGCATCCCTCCCACTTGGGCATCTTTGTGTATCTTTACCATTCTCACGTCCCACCTTCCCGCATCTATCACTCCAGATCCTGCCCCCGGCTTCTCCCAAGGGCCCTCTGTGGCCCTCTCTTTCTTGTCTGAAGAGAAGGTTAATAGAAACAATGAGGACAGATAAGAACACATAAGATACAGGCAAACAGGGCAATGTACGCTACTCCAGTGTCTCTCCTGTCTCCTCATTCCTTCCCGACCTTCTCTTACACCCTTTCCCCTTCCACGCCCTATTCATCACCGCACATCCCTTGCACCGCGTGATTCTCACCCCCTCTCCAATAGACTTCCTCCGCTGCTGCTCTCACAAGGAGCAAGGATCCGGATTTGCAGGCAGGAAACGACACTTTCCAGTTTGTCTGCCTTTCCATCTCCCCCTCGCTGCCTCTGCTATTTTCTCTTCCAGCCCCCCTTCTCTTGGGTCCCCATCTGCTCCCCAACACCTCCAGGGAATCACCTGTCATGGTGCATGAGTTTGAGCTCACACCCAGGGCTCCCCTAGCTCCCTTCAATCCCCTGTTCTAAAGCCTGCACCCATCCCTCCCTGTCCCTCTCCCCATACTCCCCCCAACCCCCATAGCCAGTTACCTCTCTTGCTCTCCTAAGCTTGACTCCTCCACAGGATCTGACCCTCTTTCTCTTCCTGCCTCTCCTACCCTAACTAATTCTTTTCCTGTGCCCTGCGGCCCTTCCTACAGGCATCCTGGGGTTAGCTTCATGGGATTTTGACTGGAAAAAGTGCAGATCCTTGGGACTCATCCCTGACCAAGGATTTAGAACCTGTATTTTTAACAAACTCCTCTGGGGATGCTTAGGTACACTGAAGTTTGAGAATCACTGTAAAAGCATCAGAAGGGATTCAAAGTTCCCTAAGAGTCCTTGCGCCGTCTTCTCCCCAAGCGCCCTATCTTCAACCCCGCTTCTGCCCGCTCCTTCCTCACATACCTATATCTAGGTGTAGATTGCTGTTCTAAAGAACGAATATAAATCCTCAGTCCACCCCAGGTGTTAGATCACCAAGGGCTCCCCTCTGTACTCTTTCACTCTCCCCCAATCCCTTAAGTCTCCGGGGCCTCCTATGACAGAAGATAGATTTGAGGTCCCAAATCGCCTTCCTTCCATGTGCCACATCCTTCCCCCATACTCCCAATCATTCATGTAGGGGATAGGGGTGGGAAAGGAATCTTGCAGGACTATCCCCTACTACCCCTGGACCCAAATTTTCTTACTTTCCCCCCTCTCCCTCTTCCTCACCCCCCTAACCCTACATCCCATTTCCCTTCTCACATCTCAGAGGCCACAGTGCTGCAGGGAAGACACTTAGGAGCCGAGTTCCACACGATGCCCCAGGGTCTCTCGCTGTCCCCAGCCCTCCTCCTGGTCCCCCTTCCCCACTGCCATTCTTTCCTGTTCTCTTTCTCTTCCTTGCGTCCCGACTCTTCACCATCCCCATGCTCTGCGGGGGCTCCTGTGTGGACCTGTAATCCCATCATTTTCCTAGTGCCTCTGCCCATCCCTTGACCATTAGCCTTCCCCAACCACAATATGCCATATAGTCCCACAATCCAGGAATCTGCGACAGGGCTGGGGATGAAGGGATGAGAAAGAGTCAGGTAGGGACCACAGCTACCTTGCTGTTTGTTGTGATAAATAAACTAGAGCGCTCAAGTCCCTCCAAATTTTGCTCATTGGGTCCCTATTCCTTCCAGCTCCAACCTGCTGCCAAGATTTACCTTGTTACCATGGTAAATGTAAACCCCAGATCCAGCTCCCGCCTCATTCCCTCCATCCCCCAACCCATCCCAGGGTTAGTTTACTCTCTGGAGGAACTGGATCAGCTCGTACCCCAAACCCATCCCCAGTTTCTCCAACCACTCCCCACCCCGGCACTTCCAAGGGTCTCCGGGAGCAGAAGTGTCAGCCTTGCAGCGTGATTAACCACCTTGAACCCCTAGACCCTCATCTTGAACCTCCAGCCCTTGAGACTCTCCCTGAGCTCGCGCACCCCCAGCCTGTCTTCTGCTAGTCACACATGGGAGGGGTCTGCCTGGCAACCCCAGGAGCGACTCACACTAAGGTACATGCAGCTGGCCCCCTGCCCCCCACCTCCCACCCACTCCCATGTCCGGGGCTACCTTGCTGTCGTGGTGGATGAGCTTGAGCTCATAGTCCGGCAGGATGTCCCTGCGGCTGTTCACGTCCTCCAGCGCCATCTCCACCGCGGGCTGGCAGGCCTGGCCCCCCGGCCAGCCCCCGCTCATGGGAAACAGCGCCCCGATGTACACCGCGCGCCGTTCTGAGGAGGGGTGCGGGGGGACCCGCGGGTGAGGCCGCGGGAGATGAGGGGAGTGGGAGGCCCACACCGGAGCCACCCCCGCCGCCATCACCACCAGGAGAGGCAGTGGCCACCCCAGCCGGGGAGAAGGGAGCCCCGGACCCATGGCAGGGGGCGGGGGTGGCTGCTGGGGGAGGAGGAGGAGCTCAGGGGGGACACTTCTCCCGGGGAGGGCTGCTGAGGGGATGTCGGGGAAGCGCCTCCATTCCTGGTTTTGTGCGGAGGAGGGGGATAGGGCCTCGGGGAAGCAGGGGGGGTTGGCTTCGTACGGCCCCCACGGCTCTAGCTCCCGCCACCGCCACCGCCACCGCGGACTCTCCTCGCGGACTGACTGACCGACCGAGGGGAGGAGGAGGAGGGAGATGCAGGGCTGGGAGGGGGCTCTGACGTCAAGGGCGGCGCGCGGCAGCCGGGGTGGGGGGGCAGAGTTAGAGAGGGAGGAAGCGGGCGGGGATGGAGGCGAGCGCCGCTGTGGGAACCACAGTGTGAGAGGAGGGGAGGAGAGGGAGGATGCGACCCCTAGGGTGAAAGAGATGGACGAGGAAGGGAAGGATCCCACCTAAGGGAACATTGGTGGAGGAGGAACGAGGCGAAGGGGCGTGCCGGGAGGGCGGGGTGGGCGGAGGGAGCCGCGGGAGGCTGAAGCCATGAGGGGCGAGCGATGGAGAAGGGGAGGACGAGAGTGGGACGCGAGAGAAAAGGGGCTGGCGCCTAAGCGTCTTAATGGGGGTGTGAATAGCTGGGGTGAAGGACAGAGGGTGGTGAGGGAGAGGGCGATGGGAAAGGTTTTGGAGAGAGAGGGAGAGCTGGGTGGGGAAGAGGGAGGGCCGTGGTACAGGGGGAGGTGATGGGGGTATAGGAAGGGAACACGGGGCTCGGTGGACAGAGGCTGAGAAAGGGTGGTGGGAGAAGGAACTGAGATAAAAGAGAAGGGGAAGGGCGTAGGGAAGGAAAGGATGTGGGGAGGAGCTGAAGGAGGGAGAGTGAGGCCTGGCAATGGGTGAGATGGCTGGGCCAGGCTGATGGAGTCAGCAGGTGAAATCCTAGGAAGGGGGCAGGCAGAGAAGGTCGGAAGGAACCCCACAGGGGAGGACGAGGTGGAAGCTCCGGGTCTCCCAGCACTCTGCCGGCCCCTGCTGGGGCTCTGCCATTAGGCCGAAGCGGAGTCTGGGAGGAGGCGGAGCCGAGGGGCGTGCAGCCAAGCGGGGAGATGGGAGGGACCGCAGCCTCGCAGAAAACCGGGACTGGAGGCTGGAAACAGGTAGGGAAAGAAAGGGCCAGCCGCGTACTGGGGTGGGTGAGGGAAGGTGGGGGAGGAATGGGAAGGATGAGAACTCAGAGCCTAGGGGCAGAATCCCTGGGGGTGGAGGGCGAAGAGTGAAGGGTAAGGGGATTGCTGTGCACGCGATGAGGGTTTCCGATCTCACCTGAGTGTGGCGTTCGATTCACTGGCAGCAGGAAAGACGGGGATCAGAGAAGAGTTACCAGTGGTGCCCAGCTTCCCAGGCCTGATCCCCAGCCCCCTCCCACACCTGTCCATGCCGAAGAAGACCGGGGTGGGGGGGGGGAGCAGAAGCCTGCGTTTCTGAGGGGAAGGTGCCTGGGGATAAGAGCAAGGTGGGGCTGTGGGTCAGGACTTGTTGGTTTTCTTCTTTTATTTCTCATAGGACAACAGAATTTGAGACAGGTGTGCCAACAGCTAAAACATGGGTAGATCCTGGTTTTGTGGAGCCTAAATATTATAAAATTTGGGGGTCTCTCTTTAAGCGAAAAAAATTACAAATGCAATTGATTTTAAACTATTGCTGTTAAAATATCTTACTTTTGCAATTTTTACAAAAACCTATGACCATGTGAACACATTATTAGAACCTTCTACATTATTCGAGCACAAGAAGAGGCCTGTATAAGTGAGGAACCCTGGAGCTTAAACTTCATTAGCTTCTTAGTAAATCCACCCCTGGCTGGGAGTCCCACTTTCCAGAATGGAATGGTAAACTACAAGCAGAATAATTAGTGAGGAAAGCCAGGTCCAAGGATCTTGAAAGGCAGAGTGTCTACAAAGGTAGAGGAAGCATGAAGTATGCCTGCATCCCAGGAGAGAAGACTGCAGAGGGAGAATCTGGGTGCCCAGGAAAGGGGGAAGTTTGCAGAACTAGATGGAAAAAAAGGGGGTGGTGGACACAAGACGGATTCCCTTGGGGAATGATGGAGGTTGTCCAGGAGGTATAGAAAAGGACTGTCCTCTTCCCACCCCATCCCTCGGTAGTCCTTAATACTCTGACAATTCTGCCCCCACTTTTAAGTCTTTTAAATTTTTACCCTGATAATTTTCCACCCCGGATAGCCTTTTCAATATTATCGATTTTTCTAAATATGATATATGATTTATTGCTGAGTCTTTACAATAATTCAGGTATATAATGAAGGGAGAGGGATCAATTCTAGAAGAAGGTTATGCATAGAAAGTTCTAAGTTTCGAGAAAGGAACTGAGGCCGGGGAAAACTGGAGTAGTTAAACCTTAAGAAGGGTGATGGAGGGAGAGATTCACAGGAAAGGAGAAAATGTGAGACCCAAGGATTGGGAGCACGGGGAAGATATTAAAAAAGAGAAAGGTAAAGGAAGGAAGCCCCCAGCATAGATAAAGTGGACACGGGGGACTGCAGCAGCAAGTTTGAGGCAGGTGGATGGAGGAAAGTGTTAAGCATTCACCTCTGCCTCCCCCATGCCCCCCATTTTGTATAGCACCCTATTTTTCCCCACCATCCATTCCCACCCCACTCCCATCCTCTGACAAGCGTCCTCATCTGCTGCATGCAGGCAGCTGTTCCCCTCACCCTGGCAGTGGGGCTTGGGGGTGCTCCACTGGCCCTGACTACAGATGCTCCGGGAGCTGCCCACCAGATGGAAGTCGGAGTCACACCGGAAATCCACCCGGGCTCCGTCCAGAGCTGGGAGGTCCCCACCCGTCAGGAAAACCTTCCCATTTTCCAGGGTCAAATAAGACTTGGAGCAGATTCGGACTGTGGAGACAGGAAAATAGAGACAGGCGAGTTGGAGAAGACTCCTTCCCCCTAGGGAGCAGGGAGGGGGCTCAGATTTGAGTTTGGGTCCACAAGCATCCTACTCTGCAGGAAATCAGGTGTTAAAAGGATTAGCTTCTCTAGCTGCCACTCCTCCCTTAACCCTGTAAGCATCCACACATTCCAAAAAAAAGAAAAAGAAAAAAAGAAAAGAAAAAGAAAAAGCATTTCCATCCTAGGAACCCAAGATGGAGCTATAAGCACATAAAATGGGACCTCTTCAGAGTCAGCTACAGTGGGCGGTTCTTTGGCTTTGAAATGTGTGGATGTATGTAACTTTAGATGCACAGTCAGATTTGCCTTATTATCGTTGGCTTATACTCACGTTAAACTGGGTTTTAGTTTGGGGGTATATGGTCTCTCCGTTGGAGACAAGTATTCGAAAATGTGATGAAATCATTTTAGAATATTTTTGCATAATCTGCCACTAATAATCCTCAAAGAGACTAACTCACAAGATGAATAACCAAGTTATTTTCTCAAATGGGCAGTGGCCTAATGAAGGGAGGATGAAATAAAATGTGCAGGCTGCTAACTTTGCTGCCTGCAACTGCACACAGCAAAGCCCCTCTTACGTAGTAGTTGTTCAATAAATGTACTTGTGAATTTAGTTACAATGGATTTAAAGTGCTGACTTGCAAGCAATGATGCTAAGTTTGAGACAGGAAGAAGAATTCGCTTGAAGAGGAGAGGGGCTTTGAGAGGCTACTCACCACAGCGGCTGGGTGTGTCCATATCTGTCCAGGAGCCGTTGGCCAGGCACTTGCGGACCTTGGGCCCCACGACCTCGCGCTCCCCCCGGCACACATACTCAATCTCATAGTCCACGGGCAGGAAGTTGATAGCCTTCACCTGGTCTCGAGTCAGGCCCCTGTACCTGATGCCCCCTTCCCAGGGCGGGTGTATGATCTGGCAACCTGAGGGGGTGAGTCCAGAGGCAGGCGGAAAGAGAGGGATGGTGGGGAAAAAGGAAAAGGCAGAGTCAGCAGCGGGAGGCAGGGGAGGGTAGGGCGTGGTCAACGGGCAGGTGGAGGACAAAGGGGATGGGATGAGGTGCGAGAGGGTGAGAGTGGGGAGGGGTACAGACCCTGGGCGGAAGGACACAGCGGAATGAGGCAGGGTCAAGGAGCTCACAAGTGGGAAGGGAAGGGTGCTGGTTGGGGTAATGGAGAAAAGTAACTAAGAAATCGTGAAAGGGTATGCTATGCGAGTGAGTTTGCTAAGAAAAGCTAAAGGAGAATCTGAGTTGAATTAGCATGGGGGGGGGTCTTACAAGGCCACCTGGGCAGCAAGGTGGGACCAAGGAAAAGGCGGAACTGAGGTAGCAATGGGGGGCCCAGAAAGAGGGGCGGGGTTGAGGGAATAATGCGGGGTCACAGGAAGGGGGCCTAGTGTGGTAACCGGGGGCCAGAGAAACGGGTGCTGGGTAATAATGCGGGGTGATGGAAAAGAGGTCAGGAGTAGTAAAGTGGGGCCGAGGAGACGGGGCTGCCAGGCCGGGATGCTACGTAGGGCCGACGGGATAGTAGAGGGGATGTGAGGAAAGGGGGAGTGGAGTGGAGGGGTGCCCGAGGTCGCCGGAGAAGGGTGCACCTTCCGAGGTGGCGTTGGGGGTCTGCGCCCCGCCCGCGCCCGGGGGGCGGAGGAAGAGTGGCGCCAGCGGCAGCAGCAGCAGCAGCAGCAGCATCTGAGTGAGAGGCGGCCGTGAGGACCGGACCGAGCCCCGCCGGCGCTGGCCCGGACCCGGGAGGCGGCCCGGCCTCCCTCCGGTCGCCTCCCGGGCTCCGACCCGGCTCAGCCCGGGGACCCGAAAAGCGCCCCGTGGAGGAGGCGGGGGCGGAGCCCGGCGCGGGGTGGGGGGAGAGGAGGAGAGAGAGCCTGTCCCCACCCTCCTCCTGCCTCCCTCGGCCCCCCCCACCCTCCCGGGACTCCACCTCTCACCACCTCCTCTCCCCCGGCCCCCGCGGCTCGCCGGAGCCCGGCTTCCCCACGCTCCCCGGATCGGCCGCCTCGCCGCTCCCGGTTCCTTCCCCGCCGCTCCTCTTCTCCCGCGGCCCCCAGACCCCCGGCTCGGCCCTCCCCGCGCGCCCCTCTCCAAGCACTGCCTCCCCCGGGCCCTGGCTCTTACCTCGGCGCTCCGGCCCAGCTCCCCGGCTCTCCCGGGCCTCAAGGCCCCAGGCCCCGCCGCTCCTCCCCGCTCCCCCCTCCTCTCTCTTCCACCTTCCCCCTCCTCCCGACCCTCCTCCCCGCGAATCCGGGCTCCTCGCCGGCCAGGGTCTCTCCTCCTCTTTCACCTCCCCCAAACCCCACCCCCGTCTCTCCTTCCCCGGGGCAGCGGCGGCCGCGGGAGCGGGGAGCCGGGAGGGAAGGAGGCGGCGCCGGGGACCGGGGAAAGCTCCCGGGCGGAGGGAAGAAGGAGGGTGCGGGAGGAGACAGGGCGGGGGGAGACCGGGGAGAGGGCACCTCCCACAACCCGAGCCCCGGGAGCCGCCCGGATCCCAGCCCCGCCCTGGACCGCCCACAGCGCCGGGGGGCGGGCGGCAAGGGAGCGGGGCTCCGAGGTAGGGGAGAGGGACGCCGGTGCACAAGCACACACGCGCGGGGACCCGCAGGCTAGACCACTGGAAGCTGAGGTGGGGGCGAGGGTGCCCGAGCCAAAGGCCGAGGAGCTGGCGCTGAGACAGGGAATCTGGGATGCAGGTGGAGAAAGACGGCTGCACAAAGAGAAGGCAGCCCTGGTTCGGGGTGAGACGGGAGAGGCAGAGGCCGAGGGCCCGGAAGAGAACGAGACGGGTGGGAGAGAAAGGAGAAGCCAGGGTCAGATAGGGGATGGGCGGGGAGGGGAGGGGGTGAAGGCCGGGAGCCGCCTCAGCGCGACAGGAGTTGGGTGGAGAAGGCAGAGCTGGAGACCAGAGCTGCTCCTTGGGTCCAGCAGCAATGCTACTCGCCTGCTTCGGGGAGGGAAGGCGGAGAGAGGATGGGAAGCAAAAGATGGAGAGGGTAGCATCAAGGAGAGAAATTGAAGTAGGAGGGGAAAAAAGAAAGAAAGAAAGAAAAAGACCAGGAAATAAAGAGCCTCCAAGTGGGCAGAAGCCAGCATTATCTCTACTCCAGCAGGGCCTAGCAATCAATATTTCTTGACTAAGGAAGAACTGGGAGCTCTAGAGACAGTGGGGGAAGTGCAGGCCTTTTGACAGTTCCGGAGGCTCCAGGCTGTTGTCTAGTGATGGAAGGTGTGTGCCTGTGTGTGTGTGTGTGTGTGTGTGAGAGAGAGAGTGAGAGTATGTGCGTGCGCACGCACGTGTGTATATTGTTCATGGGAATGAGTTTGGGCTGCCAGAGGAGAGAGAGGGCGCCTTCTGGAGGATGGGGTAAAACAAAAAGCTTCTGTCTGGCTTGTCCTGGGAAGGAGGTGGGGAAAAGCCAAATGCTGTGAGACTGATTAGAACTGAGGTTCTCAACCTTCAACCCTTGAAACATTTTGTCATGACTCCTTTACTGTGCTGAATTGAAGCTCATAGAGGAAATAACCTACCTACACACAGAACTTTTAAAAAAATCAACATGATTCCCTGTCTGTGACATAAGAAAAAAAGTAATTTGTAGTAAAAGAACATAAACAGTATTTTAACGAGTATTGAAGTCATGATGAAGTAGGCAGATGCTTGCACTTATCCATAGAATTACGGGGCTGGAACTGCTACAAATGCGGGATGATACAGGTGCTGAGTTGGTGACTCAACTACCTCCAGCACGTCGCCATCAATGAGGTGACTTTACGAAATGTTGAACAACTCTTGATAGCAAAGTCAGCCTTCCCTGAATTCACGCAGAACCGTAATTGCATTCCTAGAAAATTCATTGTATATTAAAACCACTTTTAAAATTGTATTAAATTCTAGGCTCCGATAATTAAACACAAGTTTTCACCTACATGAATGTCCTAGGGGACATTTGAGAATCTGGAGGAGGGACAGTTCTTCATTTGTTCAGGCTGTGCTTTGAAGAGTATCTTATTCCCCTACCCTACCCATAAGGGCCCACAGTTCCCCCCTCATCACTGTAATTACAAAAAGAAAGCCCACGAATCTTCAAACTGTTCCCTAGGGAGTGGCTGAGAACCACTGAGCTAGAAAATGGGCAGAAGAGAAGAAGAGAGTGGGGCAGGATTTCTAAACACTGAAAATGATAGCAACCCCTCCTCTGAGTGACCTGCCGTTCTTTCAGCAGGGCAGAATCAAAAATGTGTCTGTAAAGTTACTGGCAGCAGAAAAAGCATCATATGGATGAGAATTTTCCCAGATTGCTTTAGAAAGAAGAGTTTCCTGTCTCTGTGCCCTGTCTATGGGCTAGGTCAGCTCTCTGGTCTCGGTGCTTTTTCATGGTCCTGGCAAGGTTGAGTGCCCAGAGGACACCCTTCCCCGTCCCAGCAGGGCCTTTATGTAGGGGAGTATCTGAGTAGGCATTCTCTCAGGACCCCACAAGTTCCTCACCTAGTTTTTGTGTTTTTTGGTTTTGGCTTTGTTTGTTTGTTTGTTTTTTGCCACATGCAAGACTTGTGGGATCGTTGTTCCCTGACTAGGAATTGAACCCGGGGCCCTAGATGCTGAGAGTGTCAGGGAATTCCCTTGTCGTTCATTCTGGAAACTTGTCTCTGGCTTCCCTGAAGTCCTGAGTCCTTTACTATGCTGAATTGAGGAGGATGAAAGGATGGAATCCCCCCCTGGAAAAGAGGAGTCTATGATTCTATGAACTTGAAAATTATCTTGGTAATATTAATCACCACACTCCTGATGCTAATCCAGGAAAGGAAACAACTTTAATGTCCAAATCACAGAGTGTTTATTGATTCAATAAATTAGAATGTAGTCTGTTCAAAGGAATAGTTATAAAAACATGTTCAAAAGAGTATCTAATGACATTTACATGGGAAAACATGAGAGTTTGGGGAAAAAAAAAGCAGAATACAAAATGTGTACAACTGTGATATAATATGTGTTTAAAAGCTGAAAGAAAATACATCAAAATGTCAGCAGTGATTACCTCTGGGGCCATGAATTATTAGATAATCTTTTTTGGTCATATTTGTTCAATTTTTGTTCAAATGTTTTACAAGGGTTACCTTTCTCTTTTTAAAGTTGGGTTTTGTTTTCTTTTAACCTTCCAAAGTCCATTGAAACAGTCTAGCCAATATCTGTTATTCAGTGGGCAGAGGCATTTGAGGGTGTGGAGAGAGGCTCCAATTATATTCACTATACAAACCACTCACCTTTTTCCACCAGTAGCTGCAACTTCCTCCTTTCACACTTTTTATCTTCCAATATAGCTTCCCAGCTTCCCGGTCCATATCCCTCAGGGACATTTATTGAGGTCCTTCCCCAGTCACGGCTTGAGTACCCTAACCCCACCCTCCCCACAGCCAATCCACTTCCTCCTTCCACACCAGGCACAGAAGTCCTCTCCTCCGGAAAAGTCCCTGGACCTGATTCCATCCTTCTGCCATCACTCCTGTATTCTTTGTGCCTTTGGAGAAGCCACCTCTTTTCTCAGTTTTTGACTGTTTTTCATAGAGATGGTGGTGTTCCCACTTGAATTACCTGAGAATGACCAATCTCCTTGTTCATTTTATTTCCCATACTTCCACTTCCTTTCCTGTCTTCTGCCCAACCCTGAGAGCAAAGAGCCCAGAACTTAACACCTTGTAAGCTCTGGAAACATATTAACCAAAGTAGCTTAACTTATTGATGATCTGCTAGATACTAGGTGCTTTCGGGGTGAGGGGATGGTATCCAAATTAATTCTCTCACAACCATGCAGAGTAGATGTTAGTGCTTTAATTTTGGAGCCAAGTAAACTGTGATTTAGAGAAATTAAGAAGCAAATCAAAGGACAAAAAAAAAAAAAAAAAAGGACATCCAGCTACAAAATCAACAGAGCCAATATTTGAATTCAAGTCTTTTACTCCATTTCCAAATTCTTTCCAAGGCTTTCAGAGACTTAGTCTCAAGGCACTTCTCTCACCCAAGTCCCACCTCAAGGCATTCTTTATCAGAGGTCAAACTGCATTTCAGTTCTGTCTTCCATCTAAAGCAGCAGTGTTGACTGTGTGAAGGGAGGATATTGGTGCCCTCTTACATTAGGATGAAAGACTTACCTTCAGTGGGGGCGTTTCTGTCGTACACAGCCCTTGCTGTTTAGAACATATATGGGATGAAGATTTAAAATTCAAACATGAAGTTATTTACATGCTGGACTTCACGCAGGCATATACAGAGGAACCCAGTCTGGAATTCACAAAACTTCAATAAAATAAAAAAACCACACTGTGAATGCCTGGTCGAGTGCTTACCTCCCCTACCCACAAGGTGCTCTGGGGTCACGGGGAGCACTGTCTCACAGGATCTCAGGGCCAATAACCAGATTACAAAGTTGACACCATGAGTTACCTCTGCAAATAATTTCTCCATAAATAAACCCTTCTATAATAATGAATGAACACAACGTAATGAAATGCTCAGTCAACCTAAGCCACAAAAAAGGAAAATGGTAAGTTTGTCCCTCTTCTAAAGGGTATATGAGGTCAGGTTAACAGATTTAGAAAATATTCCATTCTCACAAACAAATTTAGTGTGTATTTCTACTCCTGGAACTATGAGACAATTGGATTTTTAAGGATTTAAAAATAAACAAGTATTATGTTTATTTAAATATATATAATTAAGTATATACCAGGTATGAGTACATGTACATAATTATTCATACCATTTCGAAAAGTGCGTGCATCTTAATGCATGTATGAAATTGGTTGGTGGGGTTTTTGTTTGTTCATTTTGCTGCAACAGACTTGTCTCTTCTGATATGTCCAATTCATGTACCCTATAATGATTCTCACTTATGCTAAACACACTAGCACACTAACCAAATAATATTCAGAGTAAAAAGACACATCACCCAGATTTTTCTATTAGAAGCTACAAAATGTTGGAAACTCTTATTATCTGATATGTATATGCAGGTCTCAAGCCCATAATAAACACAATTATGTTTCTGCAGTAAAATGCATGACTATTAACATTAGGTTGAGTTAACAAAGACTATAAATAGCGTCGCCTCTGGCTTTGCCACAAAATGGATGCAAGTCAGGCCAGGTTTTGCCACCCAAATGAGTTAGAAACAAAATTTTTGGTTTTCAGAATGTTGCAGACTTTGGAATTACAGAAAAGCATGTGTGGAACCGACTGTATAAACATGAGAAAATTTTTACAAATAGATGTTTTTAGGAGTCAGATGAACACATCTGAAGCAACAGACTAGAAATGTCTTTTTATTATTTTTTAAATTTTTATTGAAGTATAGTTGATTTACAATGTTGTATTAGTTTCCAGTGATTCAGTTATACGTGTGTGTGTATACATACAGACTAGAAATTCTATTTATGGAAATACCATAAAAACACCATTGAGATGGGGCTTCCCTGGTGGTGCAGTGGTTGAGAGTCCACCTGCCGATGCAGGGGACGCGGGTTCGTGCCCCGGTCCAGGAAGATCCCACATGCCGCGGAGCGGCTGGGCCCATGGGCCATGGCCGCTGAGCCTGCGCATCCGGAGCCTGTGCTTCGCAACGGGAGAGGCCACAACAGTAAGAGGCCCGCGTACCGCAAAAACAAAAAACAAAAAAAAACACCATTGAGGATCTCCATAAAGGCACTATATGAAAACCATGACCCTATTACAGTGGGGCAGGTGGGTCCTTCCCTGGTCCAGAGAACCATATGTACCATTCAAATCCTAGCAGAAGGCAATGCCTAGAACAGCTGTGAAGCAAGCTCTGCTTTTAGCAACCTAGAGTAAACAAACACCTGCTGAGTTTTAACTCTTCCCTATTCTTCCAAGCCATCACTCTGAAACTCTAAAAACCAACATGACTCATCCACACCTTCCGATGCTTTCAGTATTCATTGCACTTAGATCAGCACAGAAACATAATACCTTTATTAGTGCATAATTTACAAAGAACTCACATCTCTCTTAATCCTTTCAACTGCTTCAGTGTGGTAATATCTCCATTTGTCACATGAGAAAACTGCTGCTCAGAAAGTTTAAATGACCTGCCCAAGGTCACACAGGCAATAAATAGCAGAGCTGGGCAAAAAACCCAGGTCTCAGGTCCTCCCTCCTCACTCACAGTGCTCCAGCCATGCTGGCCTGATTACATTTTTTAAGCTGCTCAAATACAGTACTTTCAAATCAGGAGACACCAGTCTCCTCTGCCTGGAGATGCCCTCCTCCTCCTCCACCTCCCCACCCCATACCATCTTCACTTCATTAACAGCTTAAATATCACCTCCTCAAGGAAACCTTCCCTGAATTCCTCAGACTAACCTAAACCCCCTCCCCACCCTGCTAAGTGCTCTCTTGACACACTGTATTCATCATTCAAAGCACTTATCTCATTGGTAATTAACTTAATTGTGGAATCATTTACTTAACATCTGCCTTCCTGACCAGATCTTAAGCTCCATGAGGGCAGGGACTTATGGTGCCCATTTTTTCCCTCCTACGAGAGCTGCACAGTGCCTGCTATTTGGTTAGAAGTTTGATAAAAGATCAATCAATAAAAACATCTTCTGACTCAAAGATCAGTATTCACTCCACTGTACAGAATTATCACACCATTTTCCAAGCCTATTACCCTCTTGGTGGTCTTTGTTGTTTGTCAAAGACCTTCTAGTTATTGGTGAAATGGGTACTTTATTCCACAGGCCATAATGGTGATACACCCTCCACGCGTTTAGGTCTTTCCACTCTGTGAGTTACAGGGTCATAATAATAGCATTTATTATAAACAGTTTGGGGTTGTGTACTTTACTTGGATTGTCTCACTTGCTCCTTATAACATTCTCTGACATAGATATCTTTATTTCCATTTTGTAAATGGGGAAAATGAAATGCAAATAAATGTAATAATTTGCCCAATGTCTCACACATAATAAGCCAAGATGTGAACATTTATCTGACTTTAAAGACCCTGCTCATCCTGATGACCAGCTGTGGGAAGCATCCCCAAGGCACCTAGGGGTCTGTCTGAGAGTTATCTGCACATCAGCATTGCTAATGTGGATAAAACCGACGGGGCAATCATTATGTGGGTAAGATTTCTGTTAGGAGTAGATTCACCCTGCCACAGAGCAGGGAGCTTGGTGGGGACACAGGCAAGGTCCCTCTCCAAGAAGACTTCTCCAGTGTTTTTCTGTATGTTCCCTTTTAGCAATATCTCTACTTACTTGCCTTATTTGCAGGTGCTGTTATTTAGCTGTCCACAATGCTGGGATGCCCATACCCTTCCCTTGCTTCCCAGTACCCTTCCCTTACTGCCCAGTAGCCCTTACGGTTAGCAGACTGAAGCTCCCTCACCGGCATTAGGCCTGGCAGGACCGCTGCTCATCTCCCACCACTCACAAGTCCTCTAATGGCATTACGTGTATAATTTCTGGTGCATGCATAAGTTTACACCCACATGGCAGCTCTAATGGTGGCCCAAGTCAGACCACTCTACTAGTACAGCAAGATGCTACCAGGAAGATGGTCCTGCTGCCTTTCCTGCTGCTCTTAAGGAAGTGCCCTTCCAAAGATCAGCCTTCTTGGTCTTATTCCAAGATCCTGCTGTGAAATAGGGACAAAGGTGGAGAATTTCCAACTGTATCTGGAGCAAACTTTCATTCTGTCTTGATAATTACAAGTAGGACAGAAGAAGGGGACAAATAAAAAGAAGAGGGAGACCAAGACCCAGTAGACCTTAGGAGAACAGGTGACCCTCTTGTCCCTGGTTGCTGTAAAACAGCCAGCAGGCAAGACAGGGTGTCTTCTTTCATCTTCCTTCTGTACTCACTGTCCTAAATCCTAGAACCAATGCCCTTTGAAGTCTCCCTCCCTAAATCCAACCCAACTGAAGCTATTGTGGGGAACTTTTTAAATAGCAGGAATGTACCAAGCAAGTATCCCTGAATTTGCTAGCTTCTTACCAACATGTTACTAAAGGGATTGAGGGTAACAATGTAGCCTCTAACTCTAGGGGCCCATGATGGAAGAGCACAAAGTAAACTGGAGGTTAAAGTGGGAAGAGCAGGATGGTGGTCAGGAAGGAGGATGAAATGGCTCCAAATAGAAGCACGACTAGCATGGGCTGAGCACCTACAACCATTTTTCTCGATTCTAAGTCCTGAGTAAATGTGAGTTCATTGATGCATTAATATTTCAGTAAGTATAAGCTCTGTACAACTTTGTCAAACGACTATGGTATGTCGTCCACTAAGTACTCTCACTGGGGCAGATCCCGACTGAACTCCACCCAGTGTCTTCCCAGCGCTAGCTTTGTGTCCAACCTCAGAGCAATAACTCAACCTGACCACTAGATGGCACTAGTTACAAGGCAACCTTAGATTCCCTCCAGAAACAGTATTTTTCCCAACTAAGGAGAATTTCCAGGTTTGTTTGTTTTGTAACTTTTAAAAAAATCATAATTATAAAGGCCATATGCTCACTGTGAAACTATATCAAACAATGTATGAAATAAAAAGGAAATGCCTCAATTCTGGCAGTTTCCTAGCCTTGATTTGAATACAATAGTGTGTAGCCCTGATTAACCCCAGTTAGGCAGAAAGCTGTGCTGGGCTAATATGGCTATCACCATAATATCTCAAGGCCACACCAGAGGTATAGCCATACCCAACACAAAACCACTGTACCCAGGACTATCTCCCCCCGCCCCGCCCGCCTCCAGACACACATGTCTCCACATTCAACTCCACTCTCACTAATTTTAAGGCCCCAGTCCCCTTTATAGTTTACCATCTCCTTTCAAAATCCTTGTCCTTCTTTGAGGGAATAGTTTCACCAGACTAACTGAGCTGGTTGAACTTCTGTGGTTTGTTAGTAAGTCAGTACCTGAATCAACGGTTTCAGGAAGCGTATTTAAAATCCTACAGTCAAAGATATTAACATAATAGGTTTTTTTCCTCCTCTATAACATTTTTTTCTGAGATAAAACTATACCTAACATGCCTCCTTTATCAGATGACTTGGCAACACCAACCATTTGGAATGCTGCTGAGAACCAAGGGTAAATGGGAATCAAATTGCTCCAGTTGGTCAAAATGGCTGTCCTAAAGCTCATTCAACAAGAAAGACTAAGTTTGAGTCAACTTGATTGATTAAAAAATCTGGACATCGGTTTTCTCATCTGACACTTGAAGGATTCTTGAGCAGCTGGGTGCTGTGGCTCCAGAAGCCTCAATGTCCCCTGAAATATACACAGAAATGGGATTGCTGCTGGTGGGTAAAACTAATGTCTTCCTTTCCTGGAGCAGCAGGGAAGATGACACAGAGAGGAAGACTTGGGTCCTGTGAGAGTCTTGGAAGCGGTGGAAGTGGCCGTGGAGAATAACATTAAGAGAAGGGAAAGGTGAGGGGGAAGGGAGAGGAGATGCTGGCTCCGGCTAAACCACCTTTGGCCCCTGAAAATCAACCAAAGTCATTTATCATTGGTCATCCTTACCCCTCAAAATAGCTCCCTCCAGGCTAGCAGACACCTGAAGTTCCTCATCACACAAAGCCCTTAATCCAGGATTCAAGGTCAAAAGTCAAAACTACTAACCTCTGGGGACTTCCCTGGTGGCGCAGTGGTTAAGACTTCGCGATCCCAATGCAGGGGACCGAGGTTCAATCCTTGGTCAGGGAACTAGATCCCACACGCATGCCACAACTAAGAGTTCGCATGCCAGAACTAAGGAGCCCGCATGTCTCATCTAAGACCCAGTGCAACCACACACACACACACACAAACTAACCTTTGAGTTAACAAGTTGGTGTGATCTAGATTAAGTAAGAGTGTAAATATTGACCTAGAGGGATTACAATGCAAGAAGGTGCATGAAGGGGGAACCCACAGCCTGAAAGGGAGGAGACTACAAAGCGAGGAGAATACAAAGGCTGGAGATCAGAAGGTTAGGATTCCACTTTGCTGTTCATTCTTTCCACAAACCTATTCTATTATGTATCCCTCACTCTTCTAGCCAAGGAGGATACAGGGAAAACAAGATAAAGTCCTGCCCTCATGGCTTGACTTTCTATGCCCAGGCCCTGCACAAAAGGTGTTATTACGGTTTTTGAGAGCCAGACACAGACCTAAGTACTTTGCGTACCTTATATTCAATCCTACACGGAAGTAAAGAAACACGGAAGTTTCTTTACTTTCCAAGGTAACAAGTCCTCCCCCAGGACAGTAAACTGGAGTCTGACATCAATCAGCTGCATGGAGCTGAAATTTGCATCTGAGCATCCAGGTTTATATAGATATATATTATATATATATAATATATATTATATATATTATATATCCATATTATATATATTATATATATCCATATATATATGGAGACGCAGGTCCGCCATATTCTGGAATAGGGATATAAGGAGTCCTGAAAGAGCTTTAAGATTTCCATACTACAGAATTCTCTCTCCATATAGTTTTCTCTGCTGGGAGGCCGGCGGGGTGCTGTAGTGGCCAGGCTTTAAGATGATGGCCAAAATGACAGTCGCCCAGCTCCAAAATGGCCACCACTGTGTTTTCCTTCTATCGGAGCAATCGTGTAGTGACTGAAGGGCCATCACTGGTGGGTGCTCTCAGGAACTGGGCCAGATGCCAAAATGGCCACCTGGGTCTTCCCTCTCCTAAGCTATTCGCCCCGCAACATTTTAGGCTTCCATAATCCAGGATGGACAAAAGCAGAGGAACGAAGCGGACAGGGGAGGAAGGCAGGTAACCAAGGGCGGTGGGTCTGAAGTGACAGGGCAAGAAAAGGTTTGCCCTTTGGAACTGGATGTCACTGCACGGTCCGCAGGCGCCTCGCTTTTGCCGGAATATGTGTAGTCACCGCCTTATTCTCCGCCCCCAAGGGCTCCTGGCAACCAATTATCGGCGGGAATTTGAGTACGTCAGCTGTTGCGAGGCAGACTGGGAGCTCCTCCTGGGCCTTCCCCTGCAAGATCCTTAGGGAATGTTGGTGGAGAGTGAAGGCGTTGGGGAGATTGTAAGGAGGCGGCAGGAGCGGGAAAAAAAGACGAGAAAGGAAAAGGTATATTCTCGTAGGGTCTTATAGCTAGGGAAAAACCTTAGAGTTACCTAGCCTAACTTCCCATTCTATGTTGGCTGGATGTCCAGGGATGGGAAGCTCGCTCCCTCAGTCTCTGCCAGGGCTGGACGATTCTGATGGAGAGAAGATTCTCCTTTGTATTGAACTGAAATCTACGTTCGAGGACTTGCACCTAATTGCTTTACCCCACGAAGACCTGCAGAACAGTTTAATGTCTCTTCCATAGGACAACTCATAACATTTTGCTCAAAATCAGCACAAATTCATTCCCATTTACTGGGGGGCGCGGGTAAGTAAGCTTAAGTGTTTGACTCACCTGATTCATAACAAGCTGAATGTTTTTCTTTTTGAAAAAATGAAAAATTTTCAGAATAATAACAAAAAAGACACCAAAATGGGGGAAAATGTTAATAGATAAAATGTAAACCTTTGGGTACAAGAACTCACTTGCTGGGTACCTGCATCAGCTTGATTCAGATCAGTGTTCTCATTTTTCCTGCAGACCCATGAAACACTGGGCTAAACAGATATAAATTAGACATTTTACAGCCTATCGGTCACTGAGTCTCCATGGAATTTGCAGACCAGTTTAAACACACATATACTATGAAAATAAGACCACAAAAGTGGAAAAGAAAATATCAATCTCCTCCTGAGATTTATACCACTAGAGGGAGTTCCAGAAGAAAAATCACTGCAAGTGAGAGCTAATAACGGCACTTACAGAATGTTTACTGTGTACCATTCACAGTTCCCATGGGTCATTCATGTAATTCTGTTCACAGCCCTAATGAGGTGGATGTCAGTATCCCCCATTTACAGAGGAGAAAGCTGAGAGGTATAGTGTGTCCACCTGTACAAAGTATACAACTTTGTGCTGGGTAATTTATCAACATTTATTAAAACTGCAGTTGCACATGCACTTTGAGCCAACAACTTCACCTGTGTAGAAGGCAGTGAACTTCATGGGCATTTGACAGGCAGTCACACAGGGCCCATGCTTAGGAAGGGACACTATGTTTGGGCCATGATGCTCTGTGTCACTATCTTGAAATTCTTAATAATTTTCTTTCAATTTGTGTTTTGTAAGTGAAGTCTGATGGGGTAATAGAACATGTGCTGAGGGCTTGGAGCCGAGGTTCAAGCTTGATCTCACTTCTCAGCCTCCCCAGGACTGGTTTTTAGTTGCCTTCAACTCCCCCCAGGAACCATTGCCACTCTCTGTGCTGCCCTCTCCCAGCAGGAGCCTGGGCACAGGGGAGAGGTGGGGTCAGACATATATACCTGTCTTGCCAAGTTTAGAGGCAGAACCCCAGGCACATGGGAAGGCCTGCATTCACCCCCCTAAGTATCCCAGTGCCTGAAGGAATGTGATATTAAATAGCAAAAACAAAAACAAAGCCACCATGACAGGTCAAGAGTGAAACCACAAAGAAAGCAAGAACATTCTTGGGAATTCCCTGGCTTTCCGGGCTTCCACTGCAGGGGGCCGGGGTTCGGGAAGCTAAGATCCCACAAGCTGCAGCACAGGGCGGCCAAAAAAAAATGCTTTTTTTTTCATCTTACTGAAACTTTTACAATCAGAGCCTAATATAAAGCTTGACACACATCGTTTCTGTTAAATATTTATTGATGTAAATTAATTGAATACATTTTTATTTAACCTAGTAAAATGGATATTTTAAAAATTGAAACAATCTAAATGTCCTGGGAAACTAGTTAAATAAGTATGATACATTCATGCCATAAAATATTGTGTAGCTGTGTAAAATAACAAGGATGTTCTTTAGGTACTAATATAGATTGTCTCCAAGATAAATTGTTGTTACCATTTATGTTAAAAAGGGAGGGAGGGTAGATTAGTTCTCACACGAAGAAACTTTCTTGTGGGGCTCCCTCTAGTGGCACATATGTGGAAGGATTCAGAGAAAACAAGTTGGCCCAGGATGGCTGGGCGATTTTCAAAGTATGTCATTTTATACCTTTTGGATTTGGAAACAGAAGCAAATGAACACCCAAATAAACAAATAAATAAGAACCCATTTTCAAAAGTTCAAGAGGGCTATATTATGTATTAATATGGAATTATGCATTATTAAGTAAACACCACAAGAAGAACACAAGAAGCAGAACAGGGCATGATATATATTTTACACATTCTCTGGAAAAGCTTACGCAGTACTGCTATTGGGTAACATCTAGGTAAGCTCCCATTTATTGAGTGCTTACTATTTTACATACGGATAGTGTGTTAATATACACGTGAACATATTTATAGTATGTCACTTTGCATACATGCCTGTGTACACGGCCTGTTATCAGTCCTGGTGAGAGGTGTAGATCAAATGGAAATTACTGAGGAGAGTAAGAAACAACCCAAGAATATTTGCAAGATCATATAACATACGCCACACAAAATTAAAGTAACTTTTAAGAGCTGAAGGAAATGACCAGCCTGACCAACAACACAGGGTTGTTAGACACGTCCACACCATGCACCATGCCCAGCAAAACCCAGATGTTCCTATACCCAGATTTCTGTAAATGGCAACTCCACTGGCTTTGTTTTGCTGGTAGCCCTGCCCCTTTCCCTTGTCCAGAGACCATGTCATCCAAGGGACTGCTCACCCCAGCTCCAGAAATCCACCCCCTTTCCAAAGATGTGAGGCAGTCGAGGACGTGGAGGCAAGTGAGGTGAGCTCTTCAGAGGTAGGGGGTGTAGTAGTTATAAGTGGTTTTGGTTGGTTAACTCCTGACCCTCTCTGATCTTTTAACCCTCCACTCCACCCTGATCTCCTATCCAGCTTTTTTTTTTTTTTTTTTGTGGTACACAGGCCTCTCACTGCTGTGGCCTCCCCCATTGCGGAGCACAGGCTCCGGACGCGCAGGCTCAGCGGCCATGGCTCACGGGCCCAGCCGCTCCGCGGCATGTGGGATCTTCCTGGACCGGGGCACGAACCTGTGTCCCCTGCATTGGCAGGCGGACTCTCAACCACTGCGCCACCAGGGAAGCCCTCCTATCCAGCTTTTGACAACTGGACGAGTGCCAGACAAATTCAAGCACCTTACGACCCCCAAACCCTGTCCAGGAAAGCATCTTATGCATAACTTTCTTACCTGAACCTGAACTTGTATCTTGGAGGAAGAGCATCACAGGATATGTTAGGTTCTAGAAGGAGAGAATCCCCACGTGAGAGGAAGTCAGGCAAGCACAGAGACTCCTCTTCCCACCTCATTCATCCCTCCAGACCTTGACTTTCACCCTCACGGCTTCAGAATAGCCAGCCTGCTTGTGCCCAAACTACAGCCGCCTTGCAGAATAAAAGAATACACCACTCCCAGACTCAGCTGACTGGAGTCCATCCTTCTAGCCCCTCATGCTCATCTCAGACAAGAGCAGAAAATGTCTGTCCCTGTTCTGTTCCTAGCCCTTGAACGGTGCTGCCCAATATAATTTTTTGTGATGATGGATCTGGTCTATATTTGTGCTGTCCGATGCAGTAACCAGTAGCTATATGTGCTACTGAGCGTTTGAAACATGGCTAGTGCAATCAAGGAACTGAATCTTTAATTTTATTTAATTTAAATGGGCACTTGTGACTAGTGATTACAGTATTGGACAGCATGGCTTTAGATTGTCCATCCTGACTTTTTTTTGATGAGACATCCTTAAGATTGGAAAATATATTTTTCAAACTTGGTGCTGATACTGGCCTCACTCTTTAGTGATCAGCCAAGTCTGGGGATAAGGAGAAAGATCATATTCCCATCCCAGATCTCACTTTCCCCTGTGACAGAGGAAATTGGAGAGTGATGCCCAGGCTGGGGGCTGTGTCCTGACTGCTGATCTGTCCTCAGTGCCTGTATTGATTGACAGCCGCTGACTTTGCAGATCTTGCTTTCTTCATGCCTGCTTCTTGGAGCACAGGTGACCATCAACTCCTGACACTTGACTTGTGACTTTATTATTTTTTTAAATGCATTACTTTATATATATATATATTTGGTTGCACCAGGTCCCAGTTGTGGTAGGCAGGCTCCTTAGTTGTGGCATGAGAACTCTTAGTTGCAGCATGCATGTGGGATCTAGTTCCCTGACCAGGGATCGAACGCAGGCCCCCTGCATTGGGAGCATGGAGTCTCATCCACTGCGCCACCAAGGAAGTCCCAACCCCGTGACTCTCTGAAATGTATCCTTTGGGAGGGAGAAGCTAACTAAGTCCAAGCAACACATCTGAACATAAGGAAGGGCGTTTGGATTTGCGGTGGGAGAGAGAAAGGTCAGACATCAAGAGGAAAGAATGCCCTGGTAATGACAGTTATGAGACCATAGAAATAGGAAACCAAGTCTACATGTTCCTTCCTTTTTAAAAATCCAACACAGATCCCTATCTTTTGGCTAATACCTGGAGGAGAGGGATTGAAGGGACCTTGCAGATTGCACTGACAAGCTGTAGCCTGCGGGCCAGTGAGTGATCCATCCCAACAGGTCAGATCCTAGAAGCCCCCTCAAAGGCTGGCCACCGGGAGAGAGTGGGGGAGGAAGGCCTAGTACCAGGCAGCCTCTGCTCCGTAGCTCTGAGGGGGTGGGGAAGGCAAACCCTGGTCATCCCCTGGCTCTGTAGCCCTTTTGTGTAAGTGCCTGGCAAGGGTAACGTGGGGCTGTGCCTGGGAGCACAGCTGCGAATCTGCTGGGGAGGAAGCAGGGCCAGGGCAGCTCTGCCCTCCCCGATCCTCCCCTGGGGCTTCTTCAGCCGTGGGGACACGCACCCCGAGGGCCTCTGTTGGCCTGACCCTGCTGCAGGGGCTCTCTTTCCCCACTGACAGTGGAGATGGCCAGTTTTTTGAGCTCCTTTCTGCCCAGCTGCCTCCCCTCCCTCCTCTTCCTCCTCCAGCTGTCTTCCAGCTCTGCAGGTAAGATTTCTCTTTATTCCTGCCCTGGGGAGACCCTGAGAACAGGAAGGCTAGTTCCCTGGGCTCACCTCCTTCAACTCACCCTCAAGTTGCCATGCAAGTTATCTTTTCGAAACATAGATGTGCTGACATGGTTCCCCTCAGATACCGCCAGTGCCTCCCTACAGCCTTCAGAAGGAGACCCAAATCCATCATGCGACCTTAACTCAGGGCTCTCCTTGAACTTGGTCTTACCTATCTTTCCAACTTTGCTTTCTCACCTATCAAATGGGGAATATCATAATAACAGCCTCTTGGAGTTGCTGTCAGGTTTCAATTAGATAAGGTATATATAATATGCTTAGTTGTGCCTATCCCATGGTAAATCATGATAAATGTTTGTTGAGTTGTAGCGTCTCATCATGTTTGAGAGTTCTGTCTCACACTATCAGGCACCAATAAGTTTTTACAGAGGATCCCTGCTCTCCGAAGACAGATTCCCAATCTCAGGGAGCTGCCTAACAGAGAAGGCTCAGAACATATACTCCCTCGGGAAATGGCTGCAGGTCTAATGGAGAAACTAGCTTCATCTTCTAGTAGCTACAAGGCTGACAAGGAGATATATCCCACGGAGGAAAAAAGACTGGGAACATGTAAGGGCAGGGTCCAGGAGCTGTAGAGAGGGCTGAAGATACAGAGGAAAAGAAGAAGGAGGAAAGAAGGAAAGAAGATCCTCCACCTCTAGGGTGGAAGATCTCAGAGGAGTAGAATTTGGGACCAGGGTGTGAACAAATACAGAGGGCTGAGAAGTGATGGAGAGGTGGTGGTGGAGGAACGACCAAAGCAAAACCTCTAAGGGGAGAAGAAGGATCAAGTTGGCCAAGACTGAACAGGGAGGCCCATGGGACAGTTAAGCTGCAAGATGCTGGACCACATTCCAAGATGGGACCTAAAGGCTGGGATGACCACATGCTAGAATGTTCTGTCCAGGGAACTCATGGTATCTCTATAACCAGAGACCTTTAAGAAAAATTGAGCTTCTCCCTGGCTCTAGAATTCTATTTAAAAATCAAGTGTCTTCTTTCCCTGTTTAGAAGCAGCCCTTCCCATGAAGGGTTTGTTTGTCAAGGTTCCCTCTGATGCTCAGTTTCTTTTCTTTTGTGTCTTGGATAGGACAGTTCAGAGTAATGGGACCAGGGCAGCCCATCCGGGTGCTGGTGGGGGATGAAGCGGAATTGCCCTGTCGCATATCTCCAGGAAAGAACGCTACAGGCATGGAGGTGGGATGGTACCGACCCCCCTTCTCCAGGGTGGTTCATCTCTACCGAAATGGCAAGGACCAAGATGAAGAACAGGCGCCTGAATACCGGGGCCGCACGGAGCTGCTGAAAGAGACTATTGGGGAGGGAAAGGTGACCCTCAGGATCCGGAATGTAAGGTTCTCAGATGAAGGAGGTTTCACCTGCTTCTTCCGAGATCATTCTTACCAAGAGGAGGCAGCAATAGAATTGAAAGTGGAAGGTGAGTAGTGTCTATAATAGTAGGTATTGTCTGTTGGGTGGCCAGGACCTCCCTTTGAGCCTTCAGTCATTCTCTCAATTGAGATGAGATCCTTCAACCCAAACAGCTCATTCCTGGGAATTAACTCCATAGAGATACGCACATCAGTATCTCTGGGAATTCATATGCTCACATTGTCTGTTACATCATTATTCTGTAATGATGTAAGGAAGCCAGAATCAGAGTCCGTGCCCATGAGTAGGGAAGTGACTGAGTAAACACTGTTACCCATACAGTGAATATCATGCAGCCATTTAAAAGATTGTTGTAGGACCATTCCAGACAGCTTGGAGGCATTTTACAAGGTATTGTTGAGTGATAAAAGCAAGCTACAGAATTTAGGGAACAAAAAATTTATCCATTTATATAAAAGTGTGTATATAACATGCACATTTGTGGGTACGTATAGAGAACTTTTAAAAAATTTTAAATAGAAAAAATGAAAAATGTAGGTAGCAAAATCCAAAATAATCCATTTGTGATTATTTTGTGCTACTAGAGGGGAATATTACTTATCTGAAAGATAATCAAAGTATCCAAGTGGACCTTCTCCTTTCTTGTTTTGCTTTGGATTGTCTTTTCATTTATTTGTTATAAACAAGGGCCTTATTCCTAAGGAGTCAAACCCTATTACAGTGAATTCCTCATTTGATGTGTTTGTGGTGTTTTATTAGATGAGGAACATTATTAAACAATATATTCCTGGTAAACATCGTTGCAAGGAATTAAACAAGTAGAACTAATGTCTGAATATAATCATAAAAAGAGATGCTACCTATAGATTTTACCTCCACTGATTCCTTTCTCCAGAATTTCATTTGTGGTATGTTTGGCTTTTTGTTTGTTTGGGGTTTTTTTGCCGTACGCGGGCCTCTCACTGGTGTGGCCTCTCCCGTTGCGGAGCACAGGCTCTAGACGCGCAGGCTCAGCGGTCTTGGCTCACGGGCCCAGCCGCTCCGCGGCATGTGGGATCTTCCCGGACCGGGGCACGAACCCGCATCCCCTGCATCGGCAGGCAGACTCTCAACCACTGCGCCACCAGGGAAGCCCTGTGGTATGCTTTATGTGAGGGATGACTTTGAAATTTATTTTTTTGTTTTATCCCCGAGGGGTTAAGACACGGACAAGGAGGGGGAGATTTGAAAGTTAATTGCTATTTAATTGAGGAACAAAAATATTCTGAGGCCTGGGCCTCAGGTCATTTCCCTTCCCTCCTCCCCACCTGCTGGGCAAACATCAGACAATTGATCACTTTTGTATCTCAAGGGCCACTGTTGCAGTACTGGGACCAGAAGACGGCATTGTATGCAGGATAACAAAGCACTATTTCTAGAGACGGATCTCAGGGATGTGAAAACAGCTTTGTGTGTCACAGAATGTTCTTCATACAGCTGTTTACACTGGGGGATTTTTACCTGCAAGGAAGTCTGATAGTGAGGATCTCTGGTTTTCCGATTTTCCTCATTCCTGTTCAGTAGCTTCCAGGCTCAGTAACTGCCTCCCCAAGTACATCCCCACCCCACCCCAACAAGCAAACAAACAAACAAATGAACTGCCTGGGGAGAAAGTTTTCCTTTCGGTGGATTTCCACATTCCCACCCTCTTCTCCTTTCTCATAATCTGCATGCCTAAGAGTCTTTTAAAAAAGAGAGTTTAATGATGGACCACCCACCTAGCGTGAGGAAGCTGAGACAAATTTAGGACTGAAATGCAGTAACTATGTGATTGCCAGGTTTCAGGTGTAATTACCTCACCTCTTTCTCTAAAGAGTTTCTAATCTCTCCTTCTAACTTTGTATTTTTCTTGTCAGTTTTGTGATTTTATTACTGGTTGTCTCTAAACCTTTCTTAAAACTCTTCATTATGAAACTTTAAAACATATACAGAAGTAGAGAGATTATTATAATGAGCCTCCAAGTTCCCACCACCTGACTGCAACAGTTATGACCCAAGGACAGGCCACCTGTTTCACTAGACCCCACTCATCACCATCCTCCCCAAATGAATTCCTCCGGCAAATCCTAGGCAGCATTATTGTGTCATTGCTAAATCCTCAAAACCGTATGTCTCGAATAGAAAAACTCAAAAACAAAACAAAATCATAACCAAAATACTATTATTACAACTTTAAAATTTAACAAAAATTCTTAACAATACTCAGTCTGTGTTCACATTTTTATGATTGTTTTATAAATATATTTTTACAGTTGGTTTGCTTGAATCCAACCCAAACAAGATCCACAGGTTGGTATTCGCCCTGTAGAGTTTCCCACGATCTAGATTTTGCTGATTTCATTCCCACGTTGTTTAATACAGTGTTCCATACCTTTTATTTTCTGTAAACTTATAGATTAGGATATGAACAATCAGATTCAGGTTCGATTTATTTTGTCAAGCATATTTCATAGGTGATGCTATATACTTCGTTCATATCACTTTACATCAGAAGTCTCATAATATCTCTTTTTCTCTCTTTTTGTGATCCTAACCCTTTGTTAAAATATAAAAGGTGTACAAAAAAAGGAACTAAAATATGTAATTGTTAAACATGTTGCTCCAGGTAACTTCCAATGAGAACTTTGAAAGTAGAGCTGGCTGTGTTTTCTCCTGGGGAACACAGTAACAGACAAGAGCCTGAAACCGCAGCTTGAAGGATGGTATTTATACCTAAGAAACCAGTTTGATGTTGTTTGCTTGACTTAATGCCTACCCTGATGGCAGTATCTTTACTAGCCCCCTAACGCAGAGAACAAGATGTCAAGGGCCGGCGCTGAACATTGAGATTATACAGGGAAAGCTTTGGGGCACTGAGCCGACTCGAGAATGGGCAATAGATGGCGCCAGAGAGCCAAAGGTCATCCCCTGTCTGTCTTTCCCACTCCATGTCCGCTCAGTTACCAAATCCGGCGGATCTTACTTTCGCAAAAGCTCCAGAAGAAAGGTTCTTAACTCTTCTTTGTGTCATGCACCCTTTTGTCGGACCGGTAAAGTCGATGAACCCCTTCTCAGAAGGATATTTGAAATGCATAAAACATACTTGTACTGAAATACAGTTATCAAAATATTAAGTAAGATATGGGGTGGCCCTAATAATAGTGTCATTTCAAAATGAACATAAGTGACATTTTGAGATTTCTGTACCGTGATATGAAAATATTTGTGATTTTTAGGGATGACAAAGTCTCAGGTTCTGTTCATATTGTTGTGGAGTGTTGCCTACAAACATAATTGAAAGAAACACTAAATTTCAGCTTAAAGTTTACTGAAAATATGTATTTTTTTTCCTATTTAAGTTCACCTTGACTTCCTACACCGCCACCACTGTCCTAGGCTCATGTGTTTTACTTTCACCATTACCATGGCCTCTTAATTGACTGCCTTCGACCCCCTCCTCCAGTCCTGCAGTCAGTAAATCAGACCTTGTCACTCCTCAGCATGAAATGCTTCAGTGTACCCCGTGACCTTGAGGATCAGATCTAAGTCCTTTTCGTGGTTCTCAGAACTCTCCAAGACTGGCCCAGTATACAGCCTCGACTCCTGTCATTCTAAACCACTGGCCCTTCCCAGAAACAACCACTTACTTTTCCTTTAAACCTAAGCTTAGGTGTTAGTTCTGAGTCATCTTCTTTGATCCTGACTCATGGAGCTGTGGGCACTGTGCTGGGTGTTGATGACGCAGTGCTGGGCCCCCGGTTCTGCCTTTCAGATCCCTTCTACTGGATCAACCCTGGAGTGCTGGCGCTCATCGCGGTTCTGCCTGTGCTCCTCCTGCAGATCACTGTGGGCCTTGCCTTCCTCTGCCTGCAGCGCAGACTCAGAGGTACAGGCTGGAGGGCGGCTGGCTGGGGACCCTTCCCTGAAGTCCCTGGTCTCTTGGAGCTTGGTCAGCTAACGTTTATTTTTGAGGGACTTCTGGGTTCAGAACTCCATAACGACAAGTTTTACATCCTACCGAATGTAAATATCATTTAGATAATAGGGCCTTTCATTTCCCTATGAGGTAGGGCTGATATATAATAGCCCCATTTTAGAGAGGAAGCAACTGAGGCCTGGAGTGGTTCAGAGATTTACTCAAGCTGGCACAGCTTATAAGTGGCAGAGCTCAGGCCTAAACCCCTATCTTCTGGCCCCTGAAACATACACAGCAGCTTATGCAACTGGGGGAGTGTGAGCTTCAGAATCAGGCAACTCTGTGCTACTAGGTTTAAATAAAGATACTGTAAGTAAAAGTCCCTACCACATAGTAGGTGTTGTTTCCTCCTTTTCCATCCAACACTGAGGACATGGGTTCAACCGTCTGAAGCTCCTCTCTTGTGCCCAAGAGCTTTCATTTTGAGACTTCTCCCCGCCACCAAGCATTCTCAAAGCCAAAGCCCTCAGGGCCTCCAATTCTCCTCCGCCTCCCATTCCTAAGAGGATAAAGCAGCAAGGATGGCTTGGAGTATATGAAGGGGGATATTGGTGGGATCTTCTCTTCCCTTGACCTCATCCCAGATACTCAGTTACCTCTTCTCCCACATGAGAAAGGTCTTCAGCCCACATGGCTGAGCAGAAAGAACCTGATCAGTGGAGTTGGCCAGCCTGGGTTTAGATCCAGTTCAGACAATGACGGAACTCTCCAAGCCTCAGTTGCCTAGTCTGAGTCAAGTAGAGATAACATCCTCCCTCCTACAAGTTATGGGAAGATTAAAGGGGATAGTGTTATGTAAAGCATCTAGTACAGAGCCGGTCACAAAGCAGCTGCTCAACTAAAAACTTAGTTCCTTCCTTCCTCATTCAGATGTGAAGTAGCTTTAGATTTACTAAGTGACAACCCAGCGGGGCGGAGTGACCTTGTGAACTGAGAACCAGCAAGAAAAGGAGCAGAGAGCAGTGGGGGCGGTAATAAAACCTTAGATTCGTTTGGGGCATTGGTGAACATCGCTGTCTACTGAGCTTCTCCACTTTCTTTAACCCAATATTTAACCCAGGCAATAGCCAGGGAATGAGCCTGAACTCCTGCTTTCAAATCTGGTGCTCTTCTCACTCTAAGGGAGTTCATGGGCTACTGAGAAACAACCTGCACAAAGGCCCAAGGCAATGGGTGTGGAGGGGCCCCATCTAGTGCCTGAGCTGGAACTAAAAATGTCGCCTTTTTCTATTTTAGGAAAACTTCCAGCAGAGATGGGTGAGTTCCAGGCACCTTCCCTCCCCATGCCTCCCTCCAGGTCTTCTGGTGTAACTGAAATGGTCATTTTCTCAGACTATCTCTGCCTCTGTCCCAATACCCTGTGCTCCCTTCAGGCGGGAACTTCACTATTAAAACTCCTATAACCAGTCATAGAGTCTCATTCCTCTTCCCTGCCTTCAGCCAGAGTAGAAGTAAAATCCTACAGCTTCCTTTCCTCCATCGTGCATCACTTATAATTTAAAGTGACTAAATAACAAAGGCTCAGAGGAGAAAAGATTGCTTTGAGTGCCATACTAATAATCCCTTTCCATTTGTTCTTTCAGAGAATCTCCACCGGACTTTTGGTAAGTCCTGGGGTACCCAGCCCCCCAGGTCAGCTTGGTGCTTCACTCGGCTCCTGTTACCTGGGGACGTAAGGACCCCTGGCTTCTGGTTGGTTTCCTCCCTCTCTTGTTCTTTCTTTGAATGTCATCATCTGCACCTAGGATGGGTTAGATAATAGCAAACACATTACACTTTCATGTACCTGGCACTGTAACAGCTTCCCGAATGTTAATGTTCTAGCAATTACAAGTACTTTATGTACATTACTTCTTTTTTCAGGAATTACAAAGGGGAGGTAAACAGATCCTTTGCACATCAACTTGATGTCTAGTTGGGGAGGTGATACATATACATAAATTACTGGAGAACAAAGTACATATACATCACCGACAACTCACAGAGGAAGGAGTTTTCACAGTACAGAATGAGTAACTACATGTGACTCCTCAGGGAAGGCGACTTGGGGGAAGAGTGAAGACATCAAACCCCACTAGAATGTTGGCCTGGACTTCCTGGTGGTCCACTGGTTAAGACTCTGCACTTCCACTGCAGGGGGTGAGGGTTCAATCCCTGGTGGGAGAACTAAGATCCTGAATGCCATGCAGCAAAAAGAAAAAAAAAAAAAAAGAATGTTGGCCCTAGGACATGGTCTCTGTCCTTTTTATTCACTGCAGATTGTCCAGTGCCTAACGACAATGCCTACAATAGAAGGGCACCCAAATATTTGTTGAATGGGTGTTGCAGAAATTATAAGATGGTCCCTGCTCTGAGCAGCCTTCCTGAACAGCCTCTCCTCCTGAGGCTGGAGGTGCCCCTGGCTCCACGCTAGCATTTAATCAGTGTGCAGGAAAAACAACACACATAGTCTGCAACTCAAAGGGAAGGAACAGGATCTTTGTTTTACAGGATTCAAAAAAACAAAGGTCTTAAAAAAAAACAAAACAAAAAAAAACCAAAAAAAAACAAACGAACAAAAAAAAACACAAAGGTCTTAACTTTTTGTACTCTTTGGCAATCTGATGAAGCCTCATGGACCCCTCCCTTCCCAGAATGTTTTGAACTGTACACATAAAATATAACACATAGGATTACAAAGAAAACCATTGTTTTGAAATAGTTTTCGAAATATAAACCAATTTGTGATAAAGTAACAAATGTACATTAAATAATATACACTAAATACAAAATATACATTAAATAATAAAATGTAGCAGCAGGTCTAATAATTTGGTAATTTCAAAATATTGATAAACAGTATTCTGAGATTTCTGCAACAACTCTGAAGGGCATGTGGTTTCCATTGGTGATAAAGTCACAGGTACTGCCGATAACTGGTTTGTTAGCTACATTTTTAGTGTAAGAAAATGCTAAATTCAGTTTGAAGTTAGTGAAAATAAAAATGGAATGCTTTTCTCATCCAAATTCATGAACTCCCTGGACTCTATCCACAAACTATTTTGGAACCCAGGTTAAGAACCTCCCCCCTCCACCACCCAAAATAAACCCAATAATAAATGGAGAGGGGTGGGTGGGACACAAGGGGGAACACATGTTAATCCTGTTTGTTCTGTGGCAAACGATTCAGATCCCCACTTCCTGAGGGTGCCCTGCTGGAAGATAACCCTGTTTGTAATCGTGCCATTTCTCGGACCCCTGGTGGCCTTGATCATCTGCTACAACTGGCTACACGGACGACTAGCAGGTGCAGTGCTGGGGCAGCAAACAGGACCACTGGGCAGCAGGGGATCAAGCCAGCCCTGAGTGGGAAACATAAAGAGGGTGGATGGAACCAGGGCTCAAGATTCAGAGCTGGAATTTCCTTCCTGCTCTGTCCACATGGCCAACTCCAGGCTCCTCAGAGAATCCATAAAGAGAGCCACTTACTGAGATCTGTGGGGTCCCTTAGTGGAAAGGGGGGGGGGTGACTATGAATTCCACAGGGAGGATGTGGGAGGAGTTAGTCATCTTCCACTCATCACCTATTTCTCTTTGTTTTCAGGGCAATTTCTTGAAGAGCTAAGTAAGTTTTCTTCTTTTTCTTATAAGCTGAGAGCAAAAAAAACAAGGAAAGCAGCAAGGGGAAGAGGGGGCTATTGAGGGATCAAAATCCCAAAGGAAAGGAAGGGCTGGTGAGCCTGGCTGGAGGGAGGATTCCTCCTCCACCTTCGTGCTCCAAAGCAAGAATCCCACTCCAGCTGGCCTCCTTTCTCAATTGTTCCCTACAGCAGGTGCCCTGGGCCTCCCCTCCAAGGCCAGATGACTCCACAGGGCTTTCTTCTCCCTGGTGTGACAGTTTCATGACAGAAACTGTTGACAGCTTTTTCAAGTCATTTTCTCCTCCTTCTAGGAAACCCCTTCTGAATGATGTCGCATCTTGGCAGGGTGGAGAAGAGCCTGGTTGGCCCAAAGACTGGTCCTCGGGGATGTCACATCCATCAAGTTGCACTCACTGGCCTCTTTGCTGTGGGGACATTCCAATCTGCACTTGCAGGAACGCTCTGAATTCCAAATAGGATCAACTTCTCTTCTGTCATCTACTTTGTCTCTCCCTTTCCCCAGCTCCTTCCTTCCTCTCCCCCTTTATGCTGCCCACATATTTCTACTCCTTGGTCTATCTTCCGTCTGGAAGCCCTCTCTGGTTACAGCCAGGCAGCTGCTCTTTTCTCCATCAGAGGGCACCTGTGCTGCAGAGTAACACAGACAAGAGGGTCTCTGCCATGAACTGGAGACCAGGAACCTCCTCGCTGCAAATTATAGCACACCAACTTTGCAAATGGTGGTCGTTTCTTCCAAGATCTCAGCCCTGCTGGGAAGGAGCAGGAAAAGTCCAAAACATCCAAGACAGCGCCAAGTGACCTGCAGAGTGAGGACATGGGGAGCCCTAACCAAAAACAGGAGATGGGGAGAAACCCGCAAAACACTGGCCAGAGCTCCATCTTGCCCCAGGCAGCCTACCGAGGTGCCAGGGGAGCAAGGGGTGAGAACTGGGCCACACACCTGCTTTAAAACGCCTCCCTTCTACATCTGGCCCAGATGGGTCCCTCACACTCTCTCCCCCACTCATCTTTTTTCTCCCATCTTCATATCTATTGGAGTGTCCACTGTTGTCTTCAACAACTACTACTTGATGGTCTGTCAGACACAAAGAAACAAGCTGGGTGCTAATTAATAATACTACAAGTTTCCATGTGCCACCTCTTGTCCCTTTTCCTTTCTGTATTTCCTTCATTATTCCTTCACCTCTCTCTTCCTCGACCCCAGTCTCCTTACCCTGGAGGTTAGCCCTCAGGAAAACCAAACAGAGAAAGACCTTGGGTGGAAAGGCCATTTATTTACATTCCCAGACCTTCACTGCCTTATCTGCTTTCTTTCCTCTGCTGCCTTCTCCCCTCCCTTCCTTCCCTCTCCTGAGGGTATGGATCCAGGAGAAAGATCCGTCTCCTCCCCTGCCACAGTGGGCGCATCGGGAAAGAAGCCAAGCGACTGACCCAGGATCGCCCAGCATTTATGGGGACTGCCCAGGCAGAGCCCCTTGCCCCTGTAGCCCCCCCAGTGACCCAAAAGGTCCTCTTTCTCCCCAAAGCAGACGTCGCAGATAGGGCAACAGTAGAGCTTCTGCTTCCAGTGAGTCTGCTGGTGCCTGACCAGCCCAGAGAATAAAGTGAAGGACTTGCCACAGTGGAAGCAGCAGTTGGACTGCTCTGTGAAGTGGGCCTTCTGGTGGCTGGAGAGACAGCTTTTCTTGCTAAAAGTCAAGGGACAATGAGGGCAAGAGAAGACTTTGAGTCTTGAAGGCTTTCCTGGGTGAGAGCTGGACTTGGTATCCAGGCAGGCGGTTCTCGTGTTGGCTGCCTGGGTCCTGGTCACAGGCTCTGCAGTTGTAACGACTGGGCGCTGAGCCTTCCCAGTGACTACCTGGTTCTTGGTTGCAGGTGCCGGGCTCCTGTCTATAGATGGCTGGGTCTGAGCCTCGGGACCGGTGGTTTTAAATGAGGGTCCTTGGGTCCCGGCCACTGGTGCATTGTTTGCAGTTGCCAGCCCCTGGAATCCAGCTGTGTTGTCTGGAATCTTCAGGATATGCTTCTGGTTTCCAGCCCCCAGCTCCTGGCCTTGGTGTATCTTCTGGTGTCGTTTGAGCTCAGACTGGTCCCGAAAGCACTTCCCACAGAAGGGACACGAGTGGGGCCGGTAACCCAGATGGACACGGCGGTGACGGCTCAGTCCAGAAGCATCACAGTAGGTCTTGTCACAGAGCGAGCAGCAGAAGGGCCTCTCCCCAAGGTGCTTGCGCCGGTGGTAGCTGAGGTCCTTGGGGTTCAGGAAGGACTTCCCGCACTGGCCGCAGCTGTGAACAAACTGGTGGTTGTAGAGGCTGGAGCGCTTGCTGAAGCACCTGCCACAGGTATGGCAGGTAAAGGGTGGCCCAGCCCAGGATGCTGGGGACACTGGTGTCCTGTCCAGGGACCCAGCTGGAGCAGAGGATGGGCCTGCTCTTCTGCAAGCAAGGGAGACCTTCTTGTCATCGCTATTTCCCTCATCTCCCAAACTCTGACTCTGTTCTTGAAGTTCCTCTCTCTTGTCTCCTGTAGGGAATGAGGAAGAATAGCGAGATTCACCATGACAACCCCGACACAAGCTCTCAGTCTAAGCTACTTCCCCTCTTTCTGCCCTCCCTCTCCCCCCCGCCACATTCACGCTCACTCTTAGACCTCAGAGGCCAGAGATAAGAATAAACTTTGGGGTTTTCCAATTAAAAGCAAATAAAAATTTAACTGGAATCTTCCAAAAATATCAGAGATCAAAATTTTAACATTTCTTGAAATCCATTTCATTTTTTTTTAAATTGAAGTACAGTTGATTTACCATGTGTGTTAATTCCTCTCATTTTCAATTTTGTTCATACTCCCAGACACCCCAGATACCTATAGGTGACCTCATAATATATCATGCAAATTGGGACGCTTGAATGACGGGAGGTGCTATTAACAATCAAGCTAGGATGAGAAGCATAAACCAGGACTGTCCTGGCAAACCAGGAGTGTGGTCAGCTCAGACTTAAATTTCTCTCAAGTCTTTATTCTACTCTTAAGAACAAGTCTCCCCTGCTCCAACTCAGCATCAAGCTCATCTCCCTTCCCTTTCTTTTCTTTTGGAAAAGACTCTAAAAAAAAAGAAAGAAAAATTTATTTACTTATTTATTTTGGCTGCGCCAGACCTTAGTTGCAGCATATGGGATCTTTTAGTTGCGGCACACGTGTGGTATCTAGCTCCCCACCCAGGGATCAAACCCGGGACCCCTGCATTGGAAGCATGGAGTCTTACCCACTGGACCACCAGGGAAGTCCCGGAAAGGACTTTTTAATCAAGGCGGTATCGCTGACATAAGCAACTGACATGGAATCTCTCCATCTCTAGAAACTGAAGATATTCATTTGTCCTGAATGCTTTAGATACTCATCTTCTTGAAGCCAGGGGACTTGAGCAGATGATGTCAAGGTTTCTTCCAGCTCCACGTCTGACCAGGCAGGAAGGATGCAGGCTCGGGGTGGGTATGCAGACCCCGATCCTCTTAGTCATTTCTATCCTCCCAAGGCATGTCCTGGGTCCTTTTCACCCTCCTCTCTCCTTTGCAATTCTTACCTGAATGAAGGCCTTCTCCGTTTGGGGGACGGAGACCTGCTCTCCACTGTTTCTCTTCTTGTTCAAACTTGGCGATCAGGTCTGGATTAGACAGAAAGATTCTGACTGGGGAGTGGGAAGGAGAGGAAGAGTTGGAGTCCCAGGCTCGGCCCCTTCACACCTGATGGGGATAACAGGCTACCTTCTTCCGTTATCTTTGGTTTAAGAGCCATAATCTGGGACACTTAGGTGCAGGGAGGAGACACGCAAAAGGCCAGCTCTTAACAAAGTGCCTGGTATATAATAGGAGTGACTCAGTAAATACTAGTTGGATGAATAGGCAGATTTGCATACTTTGAGAACATTATCGTCATGTCACAAGCCTTATCTTTGCCTTCATGCAAGCTTTCATTTCTTCTTTCACCCTGAGCCTAGTAACCCAGATCTTGCATACCTGGAACGTATAGAACCAAGGATCAGTGAAGCTAATTGTGAGCTGATCTACCTGCCCAGGGAAACAAGATGTCCCAGAGGCCTGGGACAGAGGGCTTGTGAGGAACCCCAGCCTCTTACCCACAGACATCAGGTTTCTGAAGGTCTCTGACATAACGTCCTGGTAGAGGACCCTCTGACTGGCATCTAGACATTCCCACTCTTCCTGGTTGAAATTCACTGCCACATCCTCAGAGGTGACTGGCTTCTGGAAGAACAGGAGAGATTCAGAGAGTCTGTATATAGACAGACAGACATCCTGTCTCAAGATTCAGACAACTAACAGAAAAAGAAAAACATGGAAGGAAGGGAGAAATAGGAAAAGACAAGTACAAAGCCAGCAACTTTAATGTACAGACAGGAAAGGAAGGATGGAGAGGAGGGAAGAACAATGTGGGGGGAGAAAGGAGGGGTATATACTGAATATAAGTAGGAAGAACGCAAAGGAAAAAGGCTGCCACTCTGATGAATTTCAGCAAGGACTCCTTGAAGGATGCCAGGGTGGTGTGGAGTCTGAAAAAAAGTCCTTGAAACCCCTTCTCCTGAGTGCTGTTTATCTTGGAACACTCTTGAGATTCCATTTGTTCTGTAGACAGGATAATGGATGAAAGAGCTCCTGGAGTCCAGGACCCAGCCCCTCCCTCTGTCTCTCGCTAGGTGTCCTCACCTTCACCCACGCCTTCCACCAGCATTCTCCCTTCACGGCTTCCTGCAGGGCCTCCTCATCCACCTGAGGGAGCAGCTTCTGTACAGGTTCAGTTGGCTTCAGCAGGTCAAACACCACCTCTTCCCTGATGTCTCTTTCTAGCTTTAGCCACTCCTGGTCTGGCCCCCAAGGCTGACTGGGCTCCTTCCTGGGGCTATCTACCTCCCAGTGACTGAGCAGATGGAGAGACTTTGAAAAGGCCCCAGGGTTTGATGTGGCCTCCAGTGGCAAAGGTATCTGCTCCAGGGGGCTGTCTTCCTTTTTTGTCCTGCTGTCCAAATTCTCCTCTTTCACAGCTGAGAACATCTTTGATTCTCTCCAAGCCTAGGCCACAGAGTTCAGGAACCTGGTCACCCTCGGCTCAGCAGCCGCTGTTCAGTAATGCCAGCTTGGGGCTCGGAAGGCGTCGTCTGCCTTCTGCTTCACCTGTTTCTAGCCGCTGGCTGGTGTCCACCTCTAGGAACCTGAGGTCAGAGAGAAATGGTATCAGCAAGAGGGGGAGTGAGTGAGGAACAGCAGTTTCCTAATTTGGTCAGGGAACACCAAGAGTTACTGAACTCCTGCTTTGTACCTAAAACCCCTCAGCACTGCCACATGAGGTAACAATTAATGACCCCATTTTAAGGAACCTAAAGTAGAGATGCTAAGTAATGTGCTCAAGGATACTCCCGGTCCACAGCAGAGTTTGTGTTCAAAGCCTTGACTCTGCCACTGAGGACATGATTGCCACTGTCCCAAAGCCCTCTCTAGAGCAACATCACGGTATTCTGGAAAGAAAGCATGTGCCTGAGGTAACCAGCCCTGGATCTGTCACAAACCACCTTGTACAAGTTTCTTCATTCTGATCTGGTTTTATTGGAAAGTAAGATTAAAGGAGACTCTCTAAGATCCCATCCAGGACCCAAAAATATACAATTCTGTGGATTTTTAATACATACAGATACTTGTAAAGAATGATAATGGAGGGACTTCCCTGGTGGTCCAGTGGTTAAGAGTCTTAGCTCTCACTGCAGGGGGCATAGGTTTGATCCCCGGTCCAGGAACTAAGATCCCACATGCCTTGAGGCATGGCCAAAAAAAAAAAAAAGAATGATAATGGTAACAACCCAACAGCAAATGCTTCTGCAGGGCTCCCAAGGAGCCCGGCGCTGGGCTGCCTGCCCAGCCCAGGAAGTTCCTGCTCTGCCCACACGTGGCTGAACTCCCACCTCCTCCTACTGACAGCCACTCACCCCGCTTCTCCTCCCTCCAGATGGAATGAAAAGAATGAAGACATAAAAACCTGTTGACTTTCTTCCTTTCACTTCTTTGAAAGGTGGTAGAATTGAAAATGCCAGCAAGGAAAAGGGCATTCAACAAGGGAGTTAGTGGGATAGCTAAAAAGAAAGCTGACAGGAAAGGTGCATTCCTGGGAGGTGAAGTTGAGTCCCTCCTTCCCTCCCTCCCTTCCTTTCTTTCAAGACCATCCACAATCATCGCGTGAGAGGGGCAGGTCTGGATTATTCTCCTACTCTCCAGCCAAACACAATGAAAGTAACACTTCAAAACAGTCTCAGTAATAGTATCCTCAAGGTCCTGGCTTTCCCGTTCTCCCGCAGGAAAGACCCACCCCTGTCAGTCATTCTCAAAAAGCATTTGCTGCAGGTGGTAGCCTGAGGCCCTCGGTCCAGATTCTAAGCTGCTTCTCTGGTTTGGGAAGGGAGCATGACTATGGAGACTGAAATTTCTGGCAGCTGCTGCCTGCCTCTGGCACTTTTATCTCGATAGTACTTTCTACATCCACACGCCCCAGAGCTCAAGCCGGCTGGGCCACGATGGAAAGAGGCTGGATATAACTCAACAGACTTTCGGCGCAGACCGGTTTATCTGTTCCCGGCCCGTCCCTGCCCTTCCAGAATGTAAATTCCTCGAGGGAATGTGTCGCCATTTTCCAGTTCTCTGAGTCCACCCAATCTCTCTCTAACCCCAAACCCGTCCATGGTTTCCCATAGCAATTCTGAGAACGACCGAAATCCCCACCACACCTGCCAGGCTTCGTGGGGTCCGCCCTCGCCTCCCCCCACCGTGGTGTTCCAGCCACTATTGTTTTCTGCCTTTCGGCCAAGCAAAAAGACCCTCGGGCATTAGCCCTTCTCACCCGGTCTTCGGGTCTCTGCTCTGTCCTCAAGGACCCTTTGCAGCTCCTGCCCAGCTCTGCCGGACCAGATCGCGAGCCCACAGGGCGTACCTCCCGTCACTGCGCGCCCAGCCCCACACTCCGGTCTCGGGGCCTCCCGCGGGCAGGGACGGAGAGTTTCGCTCACCACTGCGTGGCACGCTCGTTAATACCCACTGGTTGGGGTTTCTGTGCGCTGAACTGGTCCCGTTGACTGGGACGGCACTGCCCGATGCCTGTCTGCCCCGAAACTTCGTTGCTGGGATCCCGACTTTTTCAGCACGTGCCAGGAGCCCGTCCTCTTCGCCGAGTCCCCCACGCGGCCGGAGTGGTCGGCGCCCTGGGCCATACCCTAACCCAGGTTTCCCCATGGGCCCCAGGGGTTGGAAGCTCCCCCAAGATGCGGGGCGCGATGCTCCCCTCGCCTGCCGAGGTCAGGGGCGGAAGGTTGCGGCACAAAGACCCTTCACTAACTTCCACCACCGCGAGCTCAACTACCCTCTGTCCTACTCACCCGCCGCTGCCGAGGACCGGGACTTTGGGACGTAGGGTTTCCGAGGGGCCAGCGGCGAGCCCGCTCCACTCCAGCGCACGTTTACCGGCTGCCCAAGACCCCGTCCCGGCCCCACCAGTGCCTGGCACCGGCCTCGCTCTCCTCGCCGGTTTCCGCAAGGCCACCGTGCACCCTGTCGGGTTAAGCTTGTGGGCCCGCCAAGGTCAAGAGTTCACAGTCTAGGAAGCTTAAAAGGAAGAGGACTCGCCCCGCCCCACTAGCCCATTCCTCCTACCAATTGCAGCCGCTGGTCCCACCTAGCGCTCGGATCTCATTCCCAGTCTTAATTTAGTCTTGGGGGGTAAAAAGAATTAAATTACCTCTGATTAAAACACATAATCACCAACCACCATCACCTAGAGCCCAAAGGAGAAAAATGAGACCTTTACGCGCTCCCAGAAAGAGACTTGGAGGCACAAAGCACCTTAAAAAAGCAAAGCAGGGGTTTCTGGTGGCACAGTGGTTGAGAGTCCGCCTGCCGATGCAGGGGACGCGGGTTCGTGCCCCGGTCCGGGAAGATCCCAAGTGCCGCGGAGCGGCTGGGCCCGTGAGCCATGGCCGCTGAGCCTGCGCGTCCGGAGCCTGTGCTCCACAACGGGAGAGGCCACAACGGTGAGAGACCCGCGTACGGCAAAAAAAAAAGCAAAGGCAGGACTGCACTGGTGGCACAGTGGTTAAGAATCCGCCTGCCAATGCAGGGCACAGGGGTTCGAGCTGTGGTCCAGGAAGATCCCACATGCCACGGAACAACTAAGCCCGGGGGCCATGACTACTGAGCCTGCGCTCTAGAGCCTGCGAGCCACAACTATTGAGCCTGTGCTCTAGAGCCCACAAGCCACAACTACTGAGCCCGCGAGCCACAGCTACTGAGCCTATGCGCCACAACTATTGAAGCCCGCGCGCCTACAGCCCGTGCTCTACAACAAGAGAAGGCACCACAAGGAAGAGAAGCCCCTGCTTGCTGCAACTAGAGAAAGCTTGTAAGCAGCAAGGAAGACCCAATGCAGCCATAAATAAATAAAATAAAATAAAATAATTTTAAAAAGAGGGAAAGAAAGAAAAGTGAAGGCAAACCACTGCGACTTAAATGGTGACAGCAGACAGAGGTAGGAGAGCAGAGAGGATATGTTCAGGTCAAGTTCTACTTACCTTGGCCACTTACCCAAACCCAGTTTGACCTTTATCAGTAATGCCTTTTTTTTTTTTTAAATCAGCTCAACGGAAATCACATTTATTTCCTTTCCACTTGATTAGCATTTACCATATACCATTTTGTATCATGATCATACTTTTTTTTTTTTTTTTTTTTGCGGTACGCAGGCCTCTCACTGTTGTGGCCTCTCCCGTTGCGGAGCACAGGCTCCGGACCCGCAGGCTCAACGGCCATGGCTCACGGGCCCAGCTGCTCCGCGGCATGTGGAATCTTCCCGGACCGGGGCACGAACCCGTGTCCCCTGCATCGGCAGGAAGACTCTCAACCACTGTGCCACCAGGGAAGCCCCTATGATCATATTTTATATTTCACATTGGCATGGGGTTTTGCAATTTACAAAAAAAAAACCTTGTAAACATAGCCTCCATTAAATCCCCACAAACATCTTGTGAGGTAGGAATTTGTTATTCTGCCTTCACAGATGAGGAAACAGGCTCAGAGATGTTGAGCCTTGCCAAAGCCCGCATCTGGCTGTACTGGGACAGGAAACCAGATCCCCTGCTTTCAAGTCTGTACACTGGAGTCTTGGATCCATGGTTAGTACTGGATGGCTGGCAGATGCAGGTTTTAAATCTCTTAGTGTTCCCAAGATACCTGACCCTGTGATCTGCCCTTGTGGACAGACCATTCATGTGGGTGGGCTGAGGAGGCTCCCACAGGGTCAGATGGAGACAGTAGTCTGGTGGAGATGGTGATGGAGGCAGCCTGTGCTCAGTGGCACCCCTTAGGGTTCTGGACCTGCCACCTTCCTAACATGGTTACTGGGTACACTCATCTTGAAAAGCAGCATCAGCTTGCTACTGGGCTCCTATCGAAACTAAACACCCGACCCATGGAGGCCTTCTGACACTCTAGCTTAATGCTCACATTTGGGGGTAGGTCAACTTGGACTCAACTTCTAACAAAGTGGGAAGGACCCAATAATCCTCATTTGGAAATGGTATATTTAAGGATGTGGCCTGGCTTCAACATCTCTACTTTACATGGAAAAGTGGCAGATATCCCTCTGGGAAAAACTTTATCCCCTACTCTGCCAACTGAAGCAAAGCTGCTGGTTCCATGGGGCTCTCAGTTCACAGAGATTCCCCTAAATGCCTGGCCCTGGTTCACTGTGGTTCGGCTAGGCTGAAACCCAGCGCTGTCCCTGGCTGATGCAGCCATTCAACCTCATTGCCAGTGATGCAGAGCCAAAAATGGACGCTGTCGCTCCTCTTGGTGGGCAGAACACAAGGCCATTTCATAGCTCTCGCCAATAACCTCTTTGATCAACCTTCCTATAATTTTACTGACTCTTGTGCTGTTGCCTACCTATGTGGTATGCCACTTGAAAAACTAGACTGGTGAGACAACTGTCTTTGGAGCTGCAAACTGTGGAAATAAACCATAACTGCTTATCTAACCATCTGAGTCACTCAGGTGAATGCCCACAAGAAGAGCGTGGTTGCTGATGGAATTGACTGGAATCAAGCTGCTGATGGAAACATGTTTTGTGAAGACAGTCCCCACTGCTGCCTGAGTTGATCATCATACTAGACATGGCAAGACATTCACCATCATAGACTGGGCACAAAGTAAAGAACTCAGTTTCTGATTTGGACTTGCAATTACTGCCAAAAGTTGACTTGTCTTACGATCAGGGAGGCCACATAGCAAGGGCCATTGTCCTCATGTGCTCCTGGCAGATGGACTTCATTGGCTCTTTGACCCCCTCAAGGGCTATCAGTGGACCCTCACCACTGTTGACACTGTAGGGTACAGTGCTGCTATTCTAGCCCAGCCTTCTCCATCCATACCATTGTGCCCCTTGAAACTAATCTGTGCCATGTGTTTGGCCTCCCAGAAAACACAGCAATGGTTTGCCTTTTATTTGCCTATGCTAAATGGCCTTGCTGATCTGCTTACCATCCCCCTTGAAGGATAAAATGTACTCCTGTTCAACCTTACTGTAATTTGTAGTGCTTCTCCAATGAAAGACTTCATAATCAGTTCTATTTAAAACAACACACCAACCTTGTACACCTTATATCCTGAGGCTCAATTTTCAAGCCACTATGACTTCCATGTTTAAAGATAATATCAGGCATGCTTTAATGAGTTCAAATTCTTATCTCATGTAACTGACTCAGTATGAGGGTTATAGTAATTATCTGCTTTGTCTCCTGCCCCTGTGACCTGATAAGCTCTGTTTCTATTTTGGACTTTCTTAATCCTCCACTATTGGTTCAACTCAGCCTAAGACTCAGACTTGTCCCATCCCTAGTGGAACCCAATTCAATAGTTCTACGTCCTGGATTTGTCAGTGCTTCTATTCCTATTCTTGTGTTTTATCCTGAGTCTTATAACTGTTTGTTTATCTTATTCCTTTGGTACCCTACTCCAGTTCCTTAAATGGGTTCCATTGGTTCCCTTGACTGATCTCCAACTTCTAAGGACTGTTACTCTTCCTTGGCCTCTTGTTTTCTGTGTCATGCGTTCTTACACTTGAATTGTTGATCCCTCTTGCTGCCAAATGCCTGTCAGGTCTTCTGCCTGTTGTTGGCACCTTCTCCTTTTCGTTCCACCCTTAACTGTCCATTGGATTTAGCCACACGGAGCTCTTTGCTGATGACTCCGTAAAAAGGGATTTGGTGGATTGATGGGCACTGAAACTAGAATGCAGGGAGCTGGTATAGACTTTCTAAGGGACGTGGCTTTAAAGGAGTGCAAAGAAATAGCATAGTAGCTTATTTATTCTTTTTTAAAATTTTTTTGGCTGCACCGCTCAGTTTGTGGGATTTTTCCCTGACCAGGGATTGAACCTGGGCCCTCAGCAGTGAGAGCACAGAGTCTTAACCACTGGACCATCAGGGAATTCCCACATAGTAGCTTATTTAGATGGGAGAGATTTGAGTACATTTATAGGTCAAAAGGATGGTCCAGCAGTGAATATCTTCATGGTAAACAATTACCAACAGTTATATATTAGGTTACTTTTCAATCCCACTCAACTCAAAGGCTGTATCATTACCCTATTGATTTGAATTTCTAAGTCTTTTGCCTCTGCATCCTGAGGAAGCACATCTTTGCAAGGTATAAAATCTAAAGCTGCAACATGACGATGGAAGACCAGAGAACAGATAGGACAAAAGAGTCTGCATGCGGCAAATCAGGTGGGTAGGAATGAGATTTTCGTATGTGTCCTGGTCACATTCCAGAAGGAGCAAAGGGAGGGCTAGTTTCTGAACCCAATTTACGCAACTTCAGCCACCTCATTTCCACACAGAATTTGCCTACAGTGCTTTTTGAATCTCTTCATGGGATTAAGGAGCATCTCAAATATAAAGGAAACTAAACTTATACTAATGTAAGTGAGCAGTGATCTATTATACCTGCAAATATTGTCAAAGACAGAAAACAGATTGTGGGGTTGAAGTCTAGAACACAGGAGTTATATTTATCTAGTGCCATGCTATACAATACAGCAGTCACTTGCCACATGTAGCAATTTAAAATTAATTCAAATTAAGTAAAATTAAAAATTCAGTTCCTCAGGTGTACCAGCCACATTTCAAATGCTCAGTAGCCACATGTGGGAAATGGCTACTGTATTGAAGAGAAAACCTATAGAACAGTTATATTATCGCATAAAGGTCTATGGGACAGTGCTGATCTAGCAATATCCTTGGTAAAGGGTGTCCTGTTAATACAAAAGGGTGGGCAAAGGATTATCACAACTTAAGTATAATATTCCTTAGGTCATCCAGTTTCTATTTCTCTGATTCTCTACTCACCAATTCTGAACCCCAAATTTCCCAACTTTTGGAGGACATCTATTTGAGAGAAGGTGAGTTTGGTTACCTATGAGTGAATCCAAACATTGGGAAGGTCTTGCTTAAGTGGGTGACTGAAAGTGACAAAATATGGAGCTGGAAGTAACATGAGAGATTACTACACTCCATTCTCTGACCTCCTTCCTCCTCACCCTGCTCACCTAGGCCAGGTTAGATGTCCCTCCTCTGTACATACCTGTGCATACCTCTATCATAACCCTATTTTATTATCTGTTTTTAGAGTGATCTATGCCACTAGTTGTAAACTAGCCAAGGGCAGGGATATCTCTTTATTCATCTCAGTAACTAACAATACCTGGTACATAGGAGGTTCTCAAGCTTAAGTTTCTCATACAGAGAAATTGTACGGTACAGTTAGACTTTTATGGCCTGGTTAGCAGTTCCCTGATAAAGGTATGAATGGAAGATAAAAGACCACATAGTGACCTATAGCAGTCTCATCAAGATAACCTTTGAGGTTGCAGGCAGGGGGACTGGAAGAGGCAGATTAGAACAACTCCTTATTCATCATCTTTGTCCAACCCAGGTCTTTCCAACTGGGAAACCCAGCATTTATGAAACATCTAATATATGCTAATGCTTCACAAAAATGAAATTCTCCTATAAATGCTATGAACTATTATTTTCCCACTCTACAGATTAGGAATGAGCATCAAAAAGGATAAGCAACTTGAACAAACACAAGGCAACTAAAAATAGCCAAGCTAGTTTTAAAATCCAGAACTGACACTTCTGTATCAGATATAAATGGGAAAATAGTCACTGAACCCTGTAGAAGAGAACTAGCATTAAAAAAAAAAAAAAAAGGGGGCTTCCCTGGTGGCACAGTGGTTGAGAGTCCACCTGCTGATGCAGATGCAGGGGACACGGGTTCGTGCCCTGGTCTGGTAAGATCCCACATGCCGCAGAGCGGCTGGGCCCGTAAGCCATGGCCGCTGAGCCTGTGCGACCGGAGCCTGTGCTCCGCAACAGGAGAGGCCACAACAGTGAGAGGCCCGCGTACCGCAAAAAAAAAAAAAAGGTTAATTTAAGAGACATGACTTTATCATGAAATCACTGAATCTTTTATTTTTCCTATTTGACTTCTCATAAAGGGTGGTATAGTTAAGAATCTTCTTTGATATGGCTTGATAATTGTACTGTCTTCTCTATTCTGAGATTTTTCCATAAGAATATTCACTTTAATCCGACTGCTACTGCATGGCTGGAAGAGTGGATATGCAATAACGCTTTCATACTCTTTTATCTCTTTCTTTACACTCTCATGCTTCTCACGTATAGGAGGCTGGCTCTGGTCTTTTCTCAAGACTCCTTCCTTGAGTTTTTGCTGTACAAGTTCTCTCCCTCGAATCATGCGTTCCTGGTGAGCTTTAATTTGCATCTGTTCCCTCTCATTTACCTGCTTTCTCCTCTGTGCGTCATGGATGCCATGTACTTCTGGCACAATTTTGGGCAATTTTATTTCACTAGGGCATGGTGGTAATTGTCTAAATGTTTTATTCTTAAACTCTCCGACCTGTTCAGGTCGATGTATGTGCATTTCTACATGTTTCACTTCTCTCTCAGGTACCAAATAATATTGTTTTTGTCCTTCTATGCTTTGGGTTGTTTTCCCCTCCAATCTCTTCTTGATTTCATTGCCTGTCTCTTGTTCTTTCATCATTTCCATTATTCTTTTATTATAATAAGGCTCCGCTTTGGCAAGCCTGTAGTCAAGAGAAAGACCTTGCTCTCTACTGAGTGTTTCATACTCCTCCTGATATTTTTGAATCATCAGTTGTCTTGCTGCTGTTGTATGCACGCCACCTAGATTCTGTCAAAGTGAGGTACAGAATTTTATAATATGACCATCTTTTTACTTTGAACATATTTAAACAGGAGCTTACGCTCACTATTGACACCAAGAAATGACCATGGTCTTTCATTAATTTCAGAGCAATAGTGATTTTACTTCCATCATTCCTAGGTGAGCTTGTGAGCTCTGAAAGTTGGAGTTCTCACCACCAAAATCAGTAATTAGTTTTTTAAAAACATAGGGTTGGAGTTCTAAAAATAATACTTTGTTTTGCAAGTAAAGATTTAACTGGAAAACATTTGCCACTGTGGACACACTACTGGAAAGTGTCACTTGGACAGAAGGATTTTAAACTTAACTTTCCTTCTCCTAGTCATTTCAAACTGTATGATGTTAAGATAATTTATTTACCAAGATTTTTTTCTCCAGTGGGGACAGTTGACCTGCAGCAATCCTAGGGTCTTTAGATACTTTAGCCCAGGACAATCTGTAAGACAAAAAAGCAAAGGTAGATTAGAATGCGGGAGATGTCAGAACAAATCTGCTCTCATACTGACTAAACCAAAAAACCCAATTGTTTTGGTCATGGTCAAGGGTATTTCCCTCAGAAAGAAAAAACCTGGTAATAGGTAGGACTACAGCAGGGCCATTTCCCAATGGGAAACCACTACATTCCTATGGTAACGAATAATGAATGCTCTTTTAATAAGATCATATAAATAAGAGCACATACAGTCATCCCTCGGTATCCACGGACACCCCCCCGCAAGGTCCCTTGGTTCCGGGACTCACCACCCCCACCCCAGATACTAAAATCCATGCCCTAGTCCCTTATATAAAATGGCACAGTATTTGTATACAACCTGGGCACATTCTCCTGTACACCTTAAATTATCTTTCAATTACTTGTAATACCTACTACAATGTAAATATTATGTAAATAGTTGTAAATACAATGTAAATAGTCGTAAGTACAATGTAAACACTATGTAAATAGTTGCCAGTAAGTGGCAAATTCAAGTTTTACTTTTGGGAACTTTCGGGAATTTTTTTTTTTTTTCAAATATTTTCCACCCACAGTTAGTTGAATCTGCAGATGGGGAACCCTCAGATATAGAGGACCAACCATAATCCTTTCATATAAACTTAAAGCATACTTCTCCTGTGGACTCAACATGAACCATTCTGAATCTTGTACCAGGGACTGGGCAAGGGAAGAGACAGGCTCCTTGGTGAAGCTTTGCCCAAGCACATCTATGACAGATTGCTCAGTCCCACTGCCTCCTTTGTCTTCTGAGATAATTCTAGACTTCAGTGTTATCAGTTCATTCTCTTTGTGCAGTTTCTTGATCCAGGCCCTCTCTGCCTCTATCACCACATACAGCATTTCTGCCCTATAATCTTTCGTTCTGAAATTCTGTTCTTATTTGATCGCCCACCCCTCTGCTTGCCTGCCTTATTCTGCCCATCATCCTTCACCCTAAATCCATTATGAAACCATTCCCTGTTGATCTGCTTGGGATGAGACTCTGTGGTTACTCTGGGTTTATTTATAGGGACAGTCTGATGGCAACACAAGTGAAGACTACCAACTTTTTGTGTGTCATCCCTGGTCTAATCTGAGCTCACTGTGAGGTCATATTTAAGCCACTGAGGATGCCTGGCATCTCATCTCTATGCCTTTATTTACACCATTTATGGTTTAGAGCGTGGGCTTTGAAGCCTTACAGGGCTATGCTTGAATCCTAATTCCACCACTTCCCAGGGTGTGACTCAGGGCAAGTAACTTAATCTCTCTCTAAATCAGTTTCCTCATCTACAAAATGGAGATATAAGACCAAAATTTGCCTCTTGGAGTTATAAAGAACAAATGAGAATTAGATTAAAGAGCCTGGCAAAATGCTTGATATACAGTAAGTTCTCAATAAATGGCAGTTGGGGCTTCCCTGGTGGCACTGTGGTTAAGAATCTGCCTGCCAATGCAGGGGACATGGGTTCGAGCCCTGGCCTGGGAAGATCTCACATGCCACGGAGCAACTAAGCCCATGTGCCACAACTACCGAGCCTGCGCTCTAGAGTCCATGAGCCACAAATACTGAGCCCACTGCCACAACTACTGAAGCCCGTGTGCCTAGAGCCTGTGCTCCGCAACAAGGAGGGCACCACAATGAGAAGCCCGCGCACTGCAACAAAGAGTAACGCTCCGCTCACCACAACTAGAGAAAGCCCACGTGCAGCAACAAAGACCTAATGCAGCCAAAAAAATAAAATAAAATAAAAATTTAAAAAATTAAAAAATAAATAGTATCCATCTCCACAGGTCAAGCCCTGACTATAAAGTCTTTCCAGTCTACTCTATGTAACAGTGATTTTTGCCACGCTATGAATATGAACACAACATTTTTTATTTCTACAACTCATTTGAAAATCAATCATGGTTTCCACTGTGCTATCTGCATCCATATATCACTTTTAACATTTTGATGATGAAATTCAGACTCATAAAGAGTTGGAACTATAATTTTTCAATCTACAAATACAATGATCTATCTATCATATCAGAAAGGATCTGATAACAAATACTGGATCTCACTGACCTCTTGGGCATATTCTTATTTGCCTGACTACATATACCTATTTTGAGATTTTAAAAATATGACCACCTTACTTTTATTTCTCTGTACATAGTAACTAGCACAGTACTTAACATTAGAGTCTGTAATCCCAAATTCTCAAAATTAATGATTTGTTGATTGGTGATTATCCTCATCACATAATATCTGAGTATCTTTCTCTCTTACATTCCCCATGACACTGTATCTTTTTATTAAAACATTTACCAGTCCTCTTTGTAGTATACAGGCCTATTTGTTTTATATGCCTATCCTGGGCTCTCACATTTTGTCCTATAAGTGTACTTTCATTGCATTCTAATTATTCATTTGTACTCCTTAAGGTCAGAGACCATAGTTTTCAGCTTTGCAGCCCCAACTTCAGCTCCAAGACTGACATAGGTGCTTAATAAATACGAACTGAACAGATTGTGAACTTTTGTTGGGAAAGGGCCATGCCTTATAATGCTTAGTTCCTTTACTGCATTAGGACAGTATTCAACTCATGGTGGATCTTCACTGAATTTTGTCAAACTTTAAAGGGAAAGTTGGCGAGAAAAGACGGCTGATTTCAATTTCCATTTTCAAAGGAGAAAGACACACAGAGAAGAGAGAATAAAAACTTGCCTACCATCACGGGCTCAGCAACAGACCTCTCCTTGTAGGACAAATTATTATGAGGCTTGTCACTCTCCAGTAGCTTGCTCAGAGTTTTAATCCCCTCACTACTGTGAGTGTTTCCATTATTGCACAGAGAAGTAGATCAAAGCCTCTCTCTAGGAGAGATCACAGCTTGTCTCTTTCAAAGGAGAAAATAGTGATGGCTCCAAAACCTTTATATGTAAGGAGCTTAGCACAACTATCAGGTTGAGCGGGGTTGGATGGACTGAAAGCGAACTAGGAAATTCATTTAGAAGCTGTCCCTTCAGGACAACAAGATTCTATACTTTAGGGACTTCCCTGGTGGTGCAGTGGTTAAGAATCCACCTGCCAATGCAGGGGATACGGATTGGATCCCTGGTCTGGGAAGATCCCACATGCCGCGGAGCAGCTACGCCCGAGCGTCACAACTACTGAAGCCGGCGCGCCTAGAGCCTGTGCTCTGCAACAAGAGAAGGCACCACAACGAAGAGTAGCCCCTGCTTGCTGTAACTAGAGAAAGCCCGCACACAGCAACGAAGACCCAACTCAGCCATAAATAAATAAATAAATTTATTTTTTTAAAAAAGATTCTATTCTTTATTTATTTTTGGCTGCATTGGGTCTTCATTGCTGCACGCGAGCTTTCTCTAGTTGCGGAGAGCGGGGGGCTACACTTTAATGTGGTGTGTGGGCTTCTCATTGCGGTGGCTTCTCTTGTTGCGGAGCACGGGCTCTAAGCATGCAGGCTTCAGTAGTTGTGGCACACGGGCTTAGTTGCTCCACGGCATGTGGGATCTTCCCCGACAAGGGCTCGAACCCGTGTGCCCTGCATTGGCAGGCGGATTCTTAACCACTGCGCCATCAGGGAAGCCCAGATTCTATACTTTAGATGGTAGGTTACAGATGAATTAAAATAGCAAGATTTAAAAAATACATGTCCTCATGCTTTATAAAAGTTCAGGGGAATGTCAGCTGTCCACCTAAGGGATGACGATGATGAAGTAGAGTTGGTCCATGGGAGGCGGGGGACAAGGTGGAAGGGGGTCCGCAACTGAAAGCCAAACTCGACCAAGTCTTACTGAAATCCTACCCAAGGTTGCTCCCTTGACTAATGCTAACCTCCCTCATCTGGCAGGCATCTAAAGAGGAAGGAGTCCCAACCTCTTCTGCTCCGCCACCTCCAAGGTTCTGAGCCCCTTCCCAAGTGTCCTACTTCATCCCTCATCCCTGTTTCCTATCGTGCCTAAGGACTAGATGTTCCTCCTCCGCCTTCACCCTCTCCACTTCCTGCACCGTAAGAAGTCGACTCACCCCTTCCAACGGCCCAGAACAGCCCACACAGCACGCCAGCCAGGAGGGGCTCTGCAGAGAGCCCTTGCTTAGACCGCGAGGTCCAAGGAGCGCTAGAAATGTAACTCCCAGAATGTTTCGCTTTGTTTCTAACCACTGCCCGGCAGCTAAAGAAAAATATCAACTCAGGAACGGAGGAAGTAGTAGTTTTCTCGTCCAAAGAAATTAGTATTCAGTAAGGTTAGTACGATTTTTCAGGAGAAACGCTCCCCGCGACTGCGTCCCTTTAAAATTCGAGACCAATAAAATAAACACCCCAGTACTGGGTCCTGAGGGGAAAAATAACCGGAGGCACATCTTCGATCACCTGTTTCCTTAGCCGACGTCACAGAACCAGGCTGAAGGCGGCGCTAAAACTTTCCTTCAGAGAAGTTCCTCCCCGTCTCCAGGTTCTCGGGACCACGTTTGCGATTAATTATGACGTCACAGCCAATCGTCAGGCGGGACGCATCGACGCTCTAGCCCGCCGTGCTCTCACTGCTCCGCTGCCGCGTAGAGCAGGTCCTCTAGCCCGCGGAGCTGGCAGGCCGCTCACGCCAGCCCCAGATAAGCCCCCAAGTCGAAGTACCGGACCCGGGCTTGGAATTCCGGATATTTGGGCTCCTTGGTTGCAGAGGCACAAGGCGTGCGTGGGAGAAGGGCTCGGGTTCTGTATGCTTAGGTCCAGGGACAGAATAGGAAGGACCCTTCAGTGAGGAGGGAGTTACTCTCTTGCTTTTATTAATACTCTCGTCCCCTTCCCAGCCCTCGACCTCCCGTCCATCATGGACCTCGCCAGCACCTGCTCCAGCTTTCAGTCTGACCTGGATTTCTGTCCGGATTGCGGCTCGGTCCTGCCTCTTCCCGGAGCTCAGGATACGGTCGCGTGTACTCGCTGTGGCTTCTCCATCAACGTGCGAGGTGAGGGGGGCTCGTACGCAGCGGCCCCGGCAGAGGGCCCAGCGTGGAAGGGTCAGAGGCTTTAGGACCTCAAGATCGGTTGGATTGAAGAGGGGGACCCTAAAGCAGGGTATCAGGCACTTTTGGTCTTGGGTCGAAATCTGAAGGGAAGAATATAAGGCCTCCTGGCCAAACCGAGAGGGAGTTGTGGGTGTCAGCCCTCTCCAAACCAACTCTTACTGCCTGCGCAGACTTTGAGGCGAAGGTTGTGAAGACCTCATTTGTGTTCCACAAACTGGGAACAGCCATGCCCGTGTCGATGGAGGAAGGACCTGAGTTCCAGGGACCCGTGGTAAGTGAGTGACATGGAGGACTGGCCCCGTTAGGAGGGTGGGAAAGAAACGAAGGGGGTATTGCACAGATCTGGAGTGTTTTGTACCCAATTCTAAGAGGGAAGAGGGGTCTTTAAAACAGCAGTGTCTGAGGAGTGTGATAGCCTGATGTCTGTGGTCAGTAGGGGGAATTATTAACCCACCAGTTGCTTCCCAGGTTGACAGGCGCTGCTCTCGATGTGGGCACGAGGGAATGGCATACCACACCAGACAGATGCGCTCCGCTGATGAAGGGCAGACCGTCTTCTACACCTGTACCAACTGCAAGTGCGTATCCTTTCCCTCCCCTCCGCCCTTTCTCAGTCTGTTTGCTACCTAAACAAATCCAGCGATTTACCTTTTGTACTGATAAACAGTTGTTTCCTTTGGTCCCATCCCTCATTTCTGTACAGTTCAAGTAATAGGGAGATTTGTGGTCTTGTTTTTTTTTTAATTACACTTTTTTTATCCTTTTTATACCCAGTGAATTAAAGCTTTTAAGATATTTAAAAGGAAAGAAAAAAATACAGAAGGCAAGTATTGCTTGGTGATCAGTGTGTTATGTTGGAATCTTCCACTGCACTCAACTTAGTTTTACTTTGGTGAGAATTACTCTTGAGTGATTTAAAGAACACGGAATAGTTTTAAGAACTCCTCTTTCTCTTTGGTGTTCTGCAGTTTCACTACAATATATCAAGATGTGGCTTCCTTTTATTTATTGTGTTTGGGATTTGTTGGGCTTTCTGAAAGTAAGGATTGATTTTTTTTTCCAGCAACCTTGGAAAATTATCAGCCATATCTTATCGAGTATTGCCTTTCCCCTATGTTCTCAATTCTCACATTCTGGAGCTCTAATTAATTAGTTGTTTATTAGACCTTATCTTCTATCCTCCATTTCTCTCACCCTGTCTTTTATATTTTCCATCTCTTTTTATTCTGCCTCTGGGTAAATTCTTCTGGTCTTTCTTCCGGTTCACTAATTCTGTCTTCAGTTTATTTCAATTATTGTTACTTAAAAAATTTTTTTTGAGTTCTACTTCATTATTTTTCAAATTCCCTCCTCATTTTAATAATTCACACTTATTTAATCATATTTTAAATTGTTCCTTTTATTCTTAAAATATATATTACATTTAAATATACTAAACATGATATTTATATTCTGTCTGCTAATTCTCATACCCACAGTTTTTGTGGGTCTGATGCTGCCATCTGTTATTTCTACTGACTCTCATGGTGCTTCTTTTCTTTTGTGATTTTTGATGATAAGCTCAGATTTTTTAGAATTTGGACTATGGAATTCTTTGAGGCCTGGGGTGAAAGCTGTATTCTTAGCATTTGTGTTTCCTGTTCAGGTGTCTTGAGGTGCTAACAAGCTAGAATCACTTTAAATAAATTTTCAGCTTCATGTTTTTTGGAGCACACAGGTAGTATGAATTTGGACTGCAAATCCAATGTAAAGGCCAGCTTTTGGTTAGAAATTCTCAGGGGAGATTTTTTTTTTCTCCCTCTACCTAGTGAGACAGTCAAATTCCTCTTCTGAAGAGTTGGATTTTTTTTTTTTCTTGTTCCCTTTTATACAAAGAGGTAGCCCTTTGGGGGTCTCAAACTTATTCAGAGTATCTCCTATCAGACATTGTAGGTTTGTCTCTAGTTCACCCATGTGGCTATCAAAACAGCAAGGGCACCATGGTAGCAGGGGCTTCAGTTTTAACTTACCTGTCTAGATTCCTGGTTTTATATCATTTCAGCCAGTGTGAAGGTTGCCTTTACTTTCTTGCCTTCTCACCAATGGATTAAAAATATTTACAGTTAGATGTGCCTTTTGCAAATATTTTTTTCCCAGTCTGACCTATTTGTTTTCTTAACTTTTTATTTTTTTTAATGACCAGAAGTTTTTAATTTTTATGAGTTCTAGTTTATCCTTTTTTCTTTTATGGCTAGTGCTTTTTGTTTTCCTAAGAAATCTTGGCATACTTCATAATTTGCAAGATATATTTTTAATCCCAACATTTTTAGTTGTCTTGAATTTGTGGAGGGTTGTTTAGGGGAACTAGTCCTCCACGGTCATAAATGAAAGTCTTTCTTGATTATTTAATTGATTGTCTTATCTTACACTGCTAGAACTTCTTCGTTGGGTCAATATAACAAGTCCTTTCTTTCTCTATAGGTTCCAGGAGAAGGAAGACTCTTGATTTTTTTCTGAGCGACTCAACAATCTCTCCTTCTCTTCCTTGGAAGGTGAAAGATACTGGGTTCTTAGATCCTTTGTCCATCTCCTGATTGCGGTGTTTTGCTCCCAGAGGAAAAGCAGATCATCATGTGGGGATTACCGTTGTCCCCAGAGTACTCCTACCCTAGTTGAGTTTCCTTTATTAAAGTTATAGTTTTCTATAAGAGCCAGACGTATGTATGTTATTTATAATCTGTCTTCTTCCAAAAGAAATTTTTGTTAGCTTAGAGAGATATATTTTTCCTTTCAACAAATATATCAGCTACAAAAAGAGAATATAAATTAGTACAACAAAAAGAAAAAGAGAAAAAAATAAATAAAACAAAAAAACAAGGAAATAAAAATGGAGCCAGGAATGAGGTTAATATAAAAAGGCATTTATAAGTACTCCCTCATTATCTAAATCTATTTGGTTCCTGAGTTTAGGGAAACAAAGAGTGGGAGTTTGGATAGTGGGAGGTTCAACAGAAAACTTAACCAGATTCAGTTGATATGTAAGTCTGGACAATAAAACAATCTGACACTCAGAGATACAGGTGGACACTTTGGAAATTTTTTTTATTGCTCTTGAGATAAATGTAATATATGTATATATATTTTACATTGTAATAGATTCATATATAGAAAGGTAGAAAGAAAAAAGTAAAACTCAAAAGGAATCCCATTCCACAGAGATACTTGGGGTTTTTTTTTAATGGGATTTACTATACATGCTGAGTTGTATCTTGCTTTTTTCAGTTCAAACCAGAAACTTAAAAGGGAAGCAAATGCTTAGTCCAGACACAATAAACATTCAAATTTCAGTCTGGGAATGCTGATTCCTGCATTCCTTGGTTTAAATGGCGACCAAGAGGTGATGGTAACGATCATCTTGTAATTGTGCGGCCCTTTATATATTGCGAGCTCTCTAACATACACTGTCTTGTTTGATCCCACAGCAACGTGGAGGGATGGGCAGGGCAGTTTTCTCCACTGTATGTTTGAACAGTTCTCCTGCCTCACTCCTGAAATCTAAAACAAATCTGTTCATGTATCTACCCAGCTTTAAGCCTTTCACCGACTGGATAAAGTGCAAGTTTCTTAGCAAAGCATACAGGGCGTCTTATATAACCACGCCCACCTGTCAATCACCATTTGGAACTCCCCTTACATCCCTTCAGTATTAAACTGCATTTCCTTCAGTGCGCACAACTACGACTTCGTAAGCTGCTTTCTTTACCTAAAAAACCCATTTGTCTGCCTTCCTGTTCTCTTTTTGCCACTCTTGTGCTCCCTGAGAAACAAACACATATTTTTATCTTATAAACTGGCCTATATTGTAACTTGTGACAATTTCTGTGCTTAATCTTACTCATCTCCACCCCAGAGCAAGGGTAGGCAGTATGTAACTAAATTCAGTTTCATAGATGAGACTTACATCTATGTTAATATTCCAATGTCTTATATTTCTGTTAGTATTTATGCCAGTCTTTCCCATTAGACTGGGAGCTAAAACGCAGGGTGTGAGTGTTTTATGCTCCTCCATCTTCAAGTTACAGCACAGTGAAAGGAAAAAATCCAAGTTGAAGACGCATTAAGCGCCCTGCTCGAACACCTACAGGCACAGGGCGAGGATTAAAACCCAGATTCTTTTTTTTTTTATAAATTTGTTTATTTTTAAAATTTTATTTTTGGCTGCATACAGTATTTGTTTTGCTCTTTTTGGCTGCGTTTGGTCTTCGTTGCTGCGCTCGGGCTTTCTTTAGTTGCAGCGAGCGGGGGCTACTCTTCGTTGCAGTGTATGGGCTTCTCATTGCGGTGGCTTCTCTTGTTGAGGAGCACGGGCTCTAGGCATGCAGACTCAGTAGGCGTGCAGGCTCAGTAGTTGTGGTGCACAGGTTTCGTTGCTCCGCGGCATGTGGGATCTTCGCGGACCAGGGCTACGAACCCGTGTCTCCTGCATTGGCAATGCGGATTTTTAACCACTGCGCCACCAGAGGGGCCCAACCCAGATTCCTAATCAAGTGTGTTTCTAACTGCTCCCAGGTCTCGATTCTTTAATTCCCAAACGAAACAATAAGAAAACGAAGCTAGGCCGTGGTAGGATCATTATTATTGCCCCTTTGTTTTCTCGGCGCTCCCACACAGCCAAGGGATGGGGGTGGGATGGACTCAGCTACTGGACATCTGAACCACGTGCGGTAACCAGGCTGCAGCGCCAAGCCCAACTCTACCCTCCTTGACCGCAGGTTCCAGCTCAATCTCTGTGGCGCATGCGCGTGCTGCACTTGCTCGCTCCGCCCCTGCTTCCACATCGCAGTGACGCCCCTTCCGCCAAAGTTGTGTAGCCTTCTTGCGGCGCCTGCGCACTGTCGCATTACGGCGGAACTAATCCGGCGACCTTGAGCTTAGACACATTTAGTGCCAGGAAGGGAAAAGGGGGACCACAGAATGCGTCACACACCCGGAAGCGGAGATCCGGAAGTGGGGTTGGACAGGTTATCCCCAGGGGTGGGGCAGCGGAGGCCCAGGAAGAGGGGGAAAAAAGAAGGTGGAGGATCCTGGCTACTAATCTGAATCCGATACCGATTGTCTTAGACCTCAGAGACACAGAAAAGACAGAAGGGTGCCTCATCCCCCTTCCTCCCCTCCTCCCTCTCTTCAGCCTTAGCCATGGCGGAGGCAGGGGCCGGGCTGAGTGAGACCGTCACTGAGACAACGGTTACCGTGACAACCGAGCCCGTGAGAAAGGCGGGGGGCGGTGCTGTTTAGGGGTTGGGGAGATACCGGGAGGGAAGGGATAGCGCTTTGGAGAGTTGCTGGAGGGGCTGGGCCTGGGGATATGGGAGGAAGTGGGGTTGGGAGAATCTCAAGGTATTGGGAGATTTGGGGTGTGTCAGAGTTGGTGCAGAAGGCTGGTCAAGAGACCAGCAATAGAGTTAGGATATAGGTGATGCTTCTTGGAGTGGTGGTGTGTATAAGTAATGAAAAAACGGGAATTTGGAGATTAAGGAGCAAGGGATGTGCTGGGGGTAAATGAAGGGCTGTGTGAGAAAGCATGGTTGGAGGCCAGCTGCAGGGGAATTTGACTGGAACCATACTTATCAGTAAATATTTGTTGAAGGAATGATTGTAAAAGGAAGCAGAGGGAATGAGGGAACAAGAAAAGGGAGATGAAGATAGTATTTTGAAAAATCAGAGGAGATATAAATAGAGAAAAATGTAGTATTTTTGCAAAAACAACTTAAGCTGCCTTCAAAGGGAGAAGGTTGTGTTGGGTTTAATAACCCTTGGACTAAGGGAGTTTAGAGTAATAGTTACTAGAGATGCCAGGATGCTGGGGAATAGGTTTCTCTGTATACTAGTGGTTACCAAGAACGGGAAATAATACTTCATGATTCCTCAAGGGACTCCCTGAGGCCAAAAATCTGTTCTATTTTATCTTCTCCCAGCCCTCAGCTCCTCTGGCACTATGTCTGATCCTGATTGAGTGGGGGAAGGGAAGAGAGGAGGCCCCCGGGAGGAAGTGGGAAAGGTTAATAGGAGGGGACTAGCTAGGTATGGCCATCCTTCTTAACGTTCCAGGAGAACCGGAGCCTAACCATCAAACTTCGGAAACGGAAACCAGAGAAAAAGGTGGAATGGACGAGTGACACTGTGGACAACGAACACATGGGCCGCCGCTCATCAAAATGTGAGTAATTGTTGGCCCACAGTAACCCTGGAGTCCTGGCTCCCCTCAGCATGTCTTCTGCCTTCTTACATTCACTGACCTTCCCGAAGCCCCCAGATGCTCACAATCCTGTGGCTGTCCTGGTGGTTCTCCGGTATCAGGGAGAGAAGGTTAAGGTTAGAGGAACAGAGGTAGGGAGAGGCTTGAATTGGGATGTGCCAAGGCTTAAAGTCAAGAGGTATCTGAGGTGGGAGAAGTGGAGCTTCGGATTCCTGGCTGGAAAGGACGAGGGAGTTGGGTGTCTGAGTCCCAGGGTGTGGGCCTGGGGAAGTTGGTTCCTGGAAGGTAGGAGGAGAAAATGGTGAAAGTAGGGATTTTTACTGAGATCCAATGGGAATGGAACTGATGCTCCATCTTATCTCTTCCTCCTTTTTAACTGGGCTCCTCCCTCCAAATCCAGGCTGCTGTATTTATGAGAAACCTCGGGCCTTTGGCGAGAGCTCCACGGAGAGTGACGAGGAGGAAGAGGAGGGCTGTGGTCATACACACTGTGTACGGGGCCACCGCAAAGGACGGCGTCATTCAACCCCGGGACCAAGCCCCACCACCCCTCCCCAGCCTCCTGACCCCTCCCAGCCCCCTCCAGGGCCAATGCAGCACTAATTCCTCTCTGCCCCACCATTCCTGTGTCTGTCTGGCCCTGAATGTATTCATGTGGCTACTCGGGGACTTAACCCATGGTTTGGTCCCTTCTCCAGCCCCCTCCTCCCCTCTCCTCTGCCTGATAGAGGGAAGAGGGGGAGGAGGGTGGACAGAGATCCTGGAATTCTGACTTGCTGCTATTCCAGAACCCAGGCTTCTGGGTTCCCCCAGCCCTCATTTCTGCCTCCTCTCTTCAGGGATCCAGGCATCTTGGTCCCAGTCTTTTCCCTTTGTTCTCACTGCCAAACTACCTGTCCTGTGATCTAATTATCTTGGCCCCTTGCACTCTCTACTTGAGTTCCAAACAGTTAAATTGGGTTTCCAACAGCCCCAGCTTTCACTGCCAGGGTCCTAGTCAGATTCCAGGCAATCTTGCCCCAGCTATGCTTGTTAATCCTGGCTTAGAGCTTTTCCACTAATGTATTTATGTCATCCTAACTCTTAGTCCTTGCCTGTGGGATGTGAGGTCTTATGTGAGACCTCAGGGCTCCTAGCCCTTTCCCTCCTCTCCTGCCCACTCCCGTCATGCCCTTAAGAGGAGTTAGGAGAGAGAGAGGTCTTTGTCATTCTCACCTTGGGAGAATGGGAAATGGAAAAAGAAATAGTCATGTCTTCTCCCCTCACCATTCTCGTGTGACTTAGGGTTTCTGACAAAGCTGGCTTCAAGACTGGTCACTTAGAGCCAACTATCTCCTCAGCCTTTGGTCTTCCAGCTTAGGAGACAGATCCAACACGGTCCCAGGGGCCTGCGTCCCTGGGAGAGGAAGGAACAGGGAGGGAGCAGAGATGTACTCTCACCCCTTCCTTCCTAGGCTTTGATGTCTCTGCCAGCCCAGATGTCCTGGCCTTCCCCACCCCTTACTGGGATCTAGATATCATTTTCCAGGCCTCTAGCCATGCACAGTTGCAGAGATCAGTCAAATCCATACTACCACTGAGATCTCATTTATTGCCACAGATGCACAAAATAAATAACGCAACATCACAAAATGTGTTAAATACGGGCCCATTTATACATATGGGGAAAGAAGTGAGGCTATATACAAGGGTGAATTTGGGGTGTCTGGGCCATTCCCAGGTTGAGGAAAGGAGAGGTAGCACCATTGGTTGCTTGTTGTATGTGCAGGGGGGAGGTTTTAGGAAGGTTCTTAATGGGAAAAGGCTGTAAGCATAGAAAGCCGCCATGGTGGAGTAGAACTGGCCTGCCCCCTTCTCCCCCAAAAAGAGGGCCCTAAGGCCCAGGCCAGAGTCAAGCCTCTTGTTTTGGGGGAGGAGGCTTTTGTTTCTCTTGAGGAGAAACCTCAGAATGGACAAGGCAGGGAAGCCCAACCCTCAGACCTGTGGAGAGGGCACTGGGCCCTTCTTTGCCAGGAGGAGAGGCAGGGGTGGGAGGTAAATGTTTGACAGGCAGGGCCTCTGTGTATTAAACATGGGCCAATTACCAGTACTGATGGGGCAGGACCTGTTCCCCAATTCAGGCCCGGGAAAGATAGAAGGGGAGAGATCCCTTGGGAAGTACTGGGGTAACCAAGGGAGAGAAGCATCCCAAGATTTGGTGGGGGGAGCAGGAATGAATTAAGCTTCGGGCATGGATGCGGAAACTGGAGGCCAGTTGAGGTCCTAACTATCTGGAAGAAAACAGACAATGTAGGTGGAGGGGTGCTTATCAATACACCGGCAATGGGCGTGGACATGATGCCTGGAATGAGTAAGGATTTCCGTGCCCAAGAGGAAGCAGCCTTATTTCTGACCAAGCCAGAATAAGGGTTGTGGGTGAGCTTCTCAGCCTTCCGCTGGCACGAGGCAGAGGGGGACGCGGGGGTCGCAGGTGCACAGCAGCGGGAAGACGCGCTCACCCAGGGGACCGGGCGCCTGGAAGGCGAAGAGCAAGTCCAGGGAACGGCCGTCGTAGAAGGCCACGCGGCCCCGCTGCCAGTCCAAGTCCACGCGGATGCGCCGCGGCTGGGGCCCGGCGCCGCCCAGCGGGGTGGGCTCCGGGGCCGTGAGCGCCCACAGGCGGCCGCCGCGATCCTCCACGGCCCACACAGCCTCCGCGGGACATAGGCCTACTCTGCCCTTGCGTCGCACCGACTCCCCGGCCACGCCCAGGGCATAGCGGCTCTCCCCGTCGTCCTTATCCTCCCCGGAAGAGTCTCCGCGGGAGGCGGTGTCGGCGATCTCCACCTCCCAGCAGTGGCGGCCAGCTCTGAAGCCCTGCGCGCCCAGCACCGCCGGGAGCTGATCGAAGCGCCCCGGGCCGTCGCGGGGTGCGGGTGTCCCCGGTGGGGCCAGTCGGACGCTGCGGCGGTCCGCGGAGACCAGCAAGCGGCGGTGAGCGGTGCCAGGATCCAGGGTCAGGTCGGCTGGAGAGGAGAAAGCAGGGGGAGGACCGTGTGAGCTGGCTTTCCGAATCAGAGGAGGGATAGGATGGAGAGGATGTGCGGAGGGTACACAAGAGGCCCACAGCAGCTCAAAAGGCTGCTGTAGGACCGAAGAGGGTGAAGGCATACGAAGAGCAGGCTTGGGCAAGACCCAGCCTGCGCTGATGGGCCACTTCCTTCTGGAGAATTGGACTTGGAGAAGGACCCTGCTGGCCCAGGGCAGGGGGCACAGCGCAGAGACTGAAGGAGGGGTTGCCCGGGTTTGCGGGCTTGGCGGCAGAGTGAGGCTCGTCTGACTTCTAGGGAGGGTGAGGACTGATACCTCAATCTGCAGCATCTGGGGCGGGGGTGGGGGGGGTGGGAGCTGGGTCAACAGGATGGAGAAGATGGAGCTAAAGAGGAAGACTGATACCAGATACCAGTACCGCACGTGATAGAGGGGAGGGCCAGAGGGAGAAATCCAAGTATCCTGAGAAACCAGCCCACCACCCGCAGGAACAGGTGGGAGTAGACAGGCCTATTTCTATAGGGAGCGCAGGGCAGAGGAGAGAGAAGGTGGTGATAGCCAAAGGGACCAGAAAGAACTAATCATTGGCCTTGTGTGTATGGGATGCTTTGAGGAAAGATTTCTGGATTAGGGGTGCTAGAAGCAATCTGGGTTGGGTGGGATGGTGGGTGACCAAGAGGGCGGAGTACCTTCTCTAGGCAGTTTAAAGAAGGGCAGAGGGCAGCCTTGGAAGTGATGGAAGGAACTCCCCAGAAGCTGCAGAGAAGGCCCAGAGCCTCAGGGGCAAGGAGACGCGGGAATCCTGGGACACTTCTGGAAGGGAGTGATGAGAAGTGGTGGCAGCAGGGATTCCCCAGAAGCAGCTGACCCCCAGGGGTCTGTTGTGTGAGTGTATGAACAGGTAAGAGGAGAGAATAGCTGGAATGTGAGGAATGAAGGATAGACCTTATAGGTTGAATTGTGTTCCCCCCCCCGAAAGTTGTGAAGTCCCCCCAATACCTCAGAATTTGACTGTATTTGGAAATAGAATCTTTACAGAGGTAATCAAGTTAAAATGAGGTCATTAGGGTGGACCCCAATCCAATATATCCAGTGTCCTTATAAAAAGGGGAAATTTGGACCCAAAGACAAGTGTGTATAGAGAGAAGATGCTGTGAAGACAGGGAGATGCCATCCATAGGCCAAGGAACGCCTGAGGCTATCAGAAGCTAGGAGAGAGTCCTGGAACAGAGTCTCCCTCTCAGCCCCCAGAAGGAACCAACAATGTTGACACCTTGACTTCTACCTCTAGAATCATTTAACTTCTGCCTCTAGAACCATGAGACAATAAATTTCTATTGTTTAAGCCACTCGGTGTGCAATGCTTTCCTATGGCAGTCCTAGGAAACTAATACAGACATCAAAAAGGACTTGATCATATTTGAGAGAGAAAAGGGAATAAACTGAAAACAGCCTCTCATTTAGTTCCCTCCCTTGTGCCTTCCTTACCCGTCAGTCTATGAAGCATGTTTTTGACCACTGGGTAATCTTCAGGGAGATCGTCCTCTGAGTTAGATGACTTGGGAGTTGGGGCATCAAACCTGGATAGATGAGGGAGAAGGGTCAGGAAATTGGTAGACACCCTCTGCCCTCTGATGTCCCCACCTCTATCCCACTCACACCTCTGGAGCAGAAAAGGGTGAGGCCACACCCACAAAACCTGTCTGTGAGTGGGGACAAAGGTGTGGCTCCTGTAAGAAGATGGACGTGGCAGCTGATAGTGGAAAAGAAAAAACAGTAAACATGGAACTCACCTTCTCCATGTCTTCTTCGTATCCTGGGGTGGGCAGAAAAAAACATGGATGTGAGCTCTGGGCTTCATACTGTGGGGAGCTCTTCCCCCACCTCCTCAGGTAGCTGGGTCTGATTTGGTGAGGTCCCTCCTCGCATCTCCGACTGATCTCACCTCTTTATCCCCTGTGCTCCCTTTTCCTCTCATTCTCCCCCTTCCCTTTTCATGACCTTTCCTTCCTCTCAGGCACCACTTTCTCATCCTCCTAACTCCACCCCTACCGTCCTCCTCCCTTTGCCGTGCCGCAAAGCCTCTCAGTTCCCCTTCCCCAGCCTCATCCAGGCTTTTTTCTTGCCCCCAGAGTCCTCACCGTTCCCTGTTTCCTCCCAGCCCGCCCCCCTTCCCTTTCTCAGTGGCCCCCATCCTTATCCACCTTACTGAGGGTGTATCCCAGATAAACATCCCCCGCCTCCTCCATCACACAGACCAAACACATACTTAGAGTCCTTAGGCTAAGAGTTCATTTATAAAATCCTTATAATAAAGCTGCTTCCCCTCTTGCCATAAAAGCCCAGTGTCGTTTATAGGGCCCTTTGTTCTGTGTCTCTCTACCCTGACCAAGGAAGCAGCTGGACTTGGATGTGTCCCAGAAGGCCCAGCAGATCTGCAGGGTACCATGAGAGCCAGGAGAGGGCGCTGGATGCTCCCCATCCAAAAACTAGGATTCCCTCTTCCGGCTTCGCAGTCTAGTGGGAAAGACTGGGGCAGACCCGTAGGGTGGTGAAGGGGAGAGAGGAAAGGCAATTTGCCTAATTATGCCAATTACACCTAGACTAGGTATATGTAGACTTCAAAGGGTGGAAGCAAGACTCGAGACCAGCTCGGCTGCTGGCGAGAAGCCAGGCGGGAATGCGGGGCGCCTGGGGGTCGGCAAGGGAATGGGGTTGGTTGACGGCCAAAGAGTCAGGGCCCAGGAGGGACGCGGGAGGCTGGGTGGGTGGGTGATCAGGATGGGATGTGGAGAGGAGCCAGAGGTCCCAACGTCTGTTTTCCCGGACCTTGCCGCCACCCGTGGCCGCCTCTGCCTGGGGCCCTGGGAGGAGCGGAGGATAACAATAACAACACAGCAAGGCCCAGGCCGGAGCCCGGGGACCCACCCCACGACACGGCAGGGGAGTTTGGATCTGCCTCCCTCCCTTCTTCCCAACTTGTGACAGCCGCCTCCTTCCCCGCCCCTCCACTCCAGCTTTTTGTCCATCCTCCCTCCTGCTTCTCCTCCGCTGGGCGAATTCTGCTCTCCCTCACCAACCTCCCAGGCACCCAGCACCCTCCCCTCCGCCTGGCCTCCGCCTCCGGGGCGCCTAGCGGCGTCTTTTCCCAGCCTCCCAGTTCCCGCGCTCTTCGCCGGGCCTTAGGGGTCTCCTCCTGTTGTGTCTGGTGCCCCAACCCCTTCCCTCCAGCCCCTCTCCCAAGACTCAGGCATCCGTCCAGCTTCGCTCTGGGCAAAGCGTCAACTCCCTCCCGGCATCTCTCACTTGACAGCTGCCGCCCCCCCGTCCTCTGCTTTTCTTTCCCCAGCTCCATCTTTTGCCTAAACTTCGAGAAGGGCCCCAGTTCGGGAGGTGACATTCCCCGCTTCCCCAGGGAGCCCGCGGATGGCCCCTTCGGCCGACAGCTGCGGACTCGCGAAGCGCACCCCTGCCTCACCTCTCCGTGCGAGGCCAGGCAGCCCATGGTGGGGATGCGGCCCCCTCGGCGTTTCCCAGTTCGGGCCCCGGGCTCGGCCAGCTTCTCCCGCAGCTCGCGGCTGATCCGCACTTCCACCGCCAGCCGCACGTTAGACCTCAGGCTGCGGCGGGGGCACGGCCGGCCGCAGCACGGGCAGGCGGTGGGGGGCGCCTCGGAGCCGGGGGGCGGCGGGGTCCCCCAGCGGCGGTCCAGGCACGCGCGGCAGAAGCTGTGCTCACACGCCAGGAGCACCGGGTCCTCGAAGAGGCTCCCGCACAGAGGGCACGTCGCTAGCTGCTCCAGGCGCTGCACCAGTCCCCGGCCCAGCGGCTCGGATATCTCCATGGGGAGCCAGCGTCCGGGCGCCGTCCCTTCCGCGACCACCTTCGGGCTACTCAGGTGGCTGAGCGCCTCTGCTGCTGGTTGCGTCGCTGCCCCTCTCTCCGCCTCCCACATTAACTTTCTGACGCTTTCTGGCGCTCTCCTGGAATCGCCTCTCCCTTCTACCAGTCTGTCTCCACCAATCTCCTCACTACGTCAGGCTTTATAGGGAGGGAGGAGGCCCCTGCGGGAGGTAAACATCAGGGCTTGCGTAACACCCCATCTGGTTCTCCCGCTTCCCCGTGAGGTTTGGAGGAGGAGGGTGGAAGGGACATCTAGGTCTCGAGCCAAGGAGGTGTTCGCTAGGGGGCGCTCTGGGGGCAAGGTATCAAGGTGTGGGGTGGGTAGCCCCCGTCACCCCCCCCCGAATTGCTCGAATCTCGCCTCCCCCTTGGCCTGCTGTGTACAGGTGGGCAGGGCGCCCCGGCTCGCTTTTGGCATGTGTGCCCACATCGCCAGGGTATGTCATTCTAGGTGGCTGGCACACCTACATCTGGGGGCCTGGGGCCAGGAAGCAGGGATCCTGGTTTGTGCGGCTTTGGCAGGCCTCTGAGTGTTGGTGTGTGGCTGGCATTCCAGAGGCCTCTCTCCTCTCCATCTTTCTGCCTTACCTATTAAGGGCTTGAGGACACTGAAGCTGTGGGGTAAGTGGTGGAGAGCAGGCGCCCACACCCCCACCTCAAGGAGTCAGCGTAGGGTTCTCTCAGCTGTACCTCTGGCTGGCTCCCATGGCCTCCCTTGTTTCTTCCTATGTCTCTCTTTCTAGTTGTCTGTCTCTCTTTTCTCTGTGTATGTTTTTATTTCCACTTTTCTCTTTCTCTCCTTCTTTGGCATGTACCCAAAGGTTGTCTATTTTCACTCTTTTGGTCAACTGAGGCCCAGAGACCTGGCACTGTCAAGGTCACACAGTAGGGGAATGACCTGAAGTGGAACCATACCCAGATCTTCTGATTCATGGCCTTGCTGTGATTCCACCCTGCCGCTCTTTAATTTCAGATTCCTAGAACTCCCTTCTACTTTCTGATTTTTTTTTTCCGGAATTTTCCTCATGCCCTCTTCCCTCACCTCCATCTCTCTGTCTCTTTCCTCCTTTCCTCTCCTCTTCCCTCCTTTCCTTCCTTCCTCCTTGCTCCCTCTTCTTCCTAGTTCCTCCACCTCTCTCACGCTAGGCCTTTCTGTCTGGTACCCCTGTGCAGTTGTGAATAAGTAAACATTCAGATGTCTACAACTATGATCACACACACTGTTGTACAAACATGCGTGTGCATCCAGCAATGTCTAAATGCCCCAAAATGCACAAATAGGCAGATACTTTCATATAATGCAAAATCACAGATATGCCCAAATAGTCTCATACACACTGAATATCACTGGGACGGACATCCAGGATTATTTAGGGACAGATAGACGTACTCAAAGAACACATGCAAAGAGACACTCTGTCATTAGTTTTATTGTCAATTAGAACAGCAATACAACAACAATAAGTCTTTATGAAGCAGCAGCATGTTATTAGGCAACTCCTCCAGGCATCCTTCTCTCCCCTACTTATCAGGGAGACACTCAAACATGACACCCTGATAAACAAAGTACACAAATCAACACACTCATCTTGGAAAAACCTCCCAGCTCCATGCTCATCAAACACACAGCTATCCAAGAAAAAGACTTCAGATATGACCAAAGTCTATTTTGTAAAATGGACATCCATGTAATGATAGGTAGAATAAAGGTCCCCCAGAGATGTCTATGTCCTAATTCCTGGAACCTGTGAACATGTTACCTTACATGGCAAATGGGAATTAAGCTTGCAGATGGAATTAAGGTTGCTAATCAGTTGAGTTTAAAGCAGGGAGATTATTCTAGATTATCCAAGCGTCCTTAAAAGTGGAGGACAGGGACTTCCCTGGCGGTCCAGCAGTTAAGACTCCACACTTTCGCTGCAGGGGGGCGCTGGTTGGATCCCTGGTCGGGGAAATAAGATCCCACATGCTGTGTGGTGAGCCAAAGAAAAAAAAGAAAAAAGTGGAGGACAGAAGCGGAAGAAGACAACCAGAGAGATAGAAGCTTATCTCTCAGCCTGACATTGCTGGCTTTGAAGACTGAGGATGGGGGGTCATGAGCAAAGGAAGTGGGTGGCCACTAGAAGCTGGAGAAGGCTAGGAGATGGATTACAGATGGAATCCAGTCCCGCCGACAGGGCTTGATTTTAGCCCTGTAAATCCTATTTTAGACTTCTGAACTACAGAACTATAAGATAATAAATGTGTGTTGTTTCTCAGATTTCAAACAAAAGTTTGTGATAATTTGTTACAGCAGCAAATAGGAAACTAATACACATGCTTTCCCTTTCTCCCTCAGTCTCTGGCCCTTTGGGACTGTATGCACTTGTTTTTGCCCCTTCCAGTTTGTCACGTTTTTCGGATTTCTCTGCCTCTCTGGGCTTTCTTGTCTGTCCCCTTCTGTCTCTCTGTCTCTGTCTCTCTCTCTTTCTTTTTTTTTTTTTGGACTGCTTCATTTTCTTGGCTCTATCCCCACCCCAAGTCCTCTTGGACATTGGGTTCTTTCTGGATCTGGGCCTGGAATATCAGAGAAATGCCTCTGAGTCTCATCAGGAACCTTGTATCGTCACCAATCCAAGAGCCTTTCTATGACCTTCAAGTCCTAGTCGATGGTTCACATCCTTAGTTGCACATTAAAGTCATTGGGGGAACTTTTAAACTCCTGATGCCCAGGAGACACCTCAGATCAATTAAACAGAATCTCTGGGGATGGGTCCCAGGAATCAGGAGTTTTAAAAGCTCTCCAGGTGATTCCAATGTTTAACCAAGGGGAGACCCACTGTCTTACATGTTGAGGTTACAGGTGGACCTTCCCCTCCCCCTTTTGCTCCTTATGCTTTACCTGCAGTGCCTTATATTTTCTGTTCCTTGAGCATAACAAGACTGACATTACCGCCAGGCCTTTGCACTCATGTTCCTTCCTCTAGCAATATCCGTGGCTGTCTCCACCTTCTCATTCAGGTCTCAGCTCAAAGGTAGCATATTCAGAGAGACTTCTTTCACCACTGTATCTCAAGTAGTTTTCCTCCAAAGTGCTCACTGTCTCTTTACCCAGATATATTGATTCATGGTATTTATCACTATCTGAAATGATCTATTTATCTGGTTTGATCTGTTTCCATCCAACAGAAGGTAGCTTTATAGGAACAGGAACCTAGCCTGGTCACTGCTGTTTTCCCTGAACCTGGAACCGTGCCTGGCACACAGACGGTCTCCATAAATATATAGCCAGTCATTGAACTGCCCATCACCAACAGGGCAACGCGAAAGGATCTTTTGACTGACTCTGCTTAGATCTTCTAAATGCCAGATACAGATATTCTTTTTATTGTTTTTAGATTTTTGAGTTTTATTTTATTTGTTTTTTATACAGCAGGTTCTTATTAGTTATCTATTTTATACATATTAGTGTATATATGTCAATCCCAATCTCCCAATTCATCCCCCCCCCACCTCTTTCCCCCCTTGGTGTCCATTACAGACACAGATATTCTTACCCTTCTCAATCAACAGTCATTCTTCACTGGCAGACGCCAGGCCCAGTGCTGGGGGATGCTCATATGAAGTGAGACATGGTGTTCAGTCTGGCTCAAGAAGTTCATGATCCAGCTGAAACTTGCGTTCTATAACCAGATGATGAGGATTCCTGCTAAAAATGCTTTAGCTCAGCTTTTAAGCAGTAGTTGCTGTGAGTTCACACTTAATGATTTTAGGACATGTAGTGCAGGGAAAAGGCATTTGGAAACAGACGTTGCCAGGAAATGTCTCACTTCTCATGACTGTCTCCCTCCCTCACCAGAATCTCCATCAACTCTGCACTTGATCCTCTAATTCCCCCTTGGGTTTATTCTATCTCCGGAGAGCTGGGTGGGTGGAGGTGATTTTTAGTGTGTGTTGGCTTGGCTTGGCTTGGCTTGCTCTAGTTGACCGTGACTGGATCCTGCCTCTCTGTTAGCACCACATCTTCTTAATGTAGGTGTCTCCCACATAACTGTTCGCACCTCTTTCCAGCTCTCTCCAGGATGTCTGCTTGTGGTGTTGTGGAATGTTGCAACTAAACACCCATGCATGGCACTGGAGATGCTAGAGGTGCGAAGGCCTTACCTAATCCCCTCATTTCTTTTCCATCGCTTCCTTTTTTTCTCTCTTTTTGTTTATTCTTCAGTTTATCTCTCCCCATATCAGTCACATCCCCATCTTTTTAAACAGCCTACAAGTCTTGGGACTTCCCTGGTGGTCCAGTGGGTAAGCCTCTGTGCTCCCAATGCAGGGGGCCTGGGTTCTATCCCTGGCCAGGAAACTAGATCCCGCGTGCTGCAACTAAGACCCGGCGCAGCCAAATAAATAAATATTTTAAAAGGTAATAATAAAGAGCCTACAAGTCTTTGGGAGCCTTGGAGAGGGAGAGGTAGATATGAAAAGGTGTTTGGGAGACTGATGACAAGCCAACCAAGGTCCCTGCCCTTAGGAAGTATGATAAGGCAGGTAAAGTGTATCCATCATCATCCAAAATCTGCCATTACTGAATCAGGGAGTGGGATGAGGCAAACAAGGTATATCTATCATCAACCAAGATATGTCATTACCAAATTGCAAAGGTGTGCTGAGGGGAGAAGAGTGAGTGGAGGATTATGTTTACAGATCAGAGAATGAGTGAAAACGATTTCAGGAAGACTTCCTGGAGGAGGTGGCTTATAAATGAAGGATGGGTTGGGTTGAGCAGGAGACAAATGAAAAAGCCTGAACAAAGAATGTGAAGCATCTTTGGGGAAAAAACTGGAAGTGGGAAAAGAGGCCCAGGGGTAAGAAGCACAAATGAAGGAGACCATTACTCTTTCTCAATTCCCACTTACTCTTCCCCTTCCCAAAGATTTTCTTCGAATTCGATTGCTTCCAGAAAGACTCTTTTTTTAAAAAGACTGCTGTTTACAATGTGCTTTAACAGAACTGAAAGTCCTAATAGAGCACAGCTCTATTAGGAATAGGAATAGGAATATTTCCTGTTCAAGGGCTCCAGGAACTCTGGGTAAAACACCCCCTGATGCTCAGGGCAGCTTCAGGAAGGGTGAACTTAAGATAGAGATAGACGACGAGGATTTGACCAGATTAACCAAACAATCCTGATGCTCAAAAATGTGACCAAGGTTATATAGGACTGTCATCTTTATTGCCTGGTCTCTTGTTTAACCTTTTAACAGCTGCGGGGTTGAGAGTCCAGCCATTTTACAGTGAGGAGTCGGATTCCAGCACGGTAAGGGATTTGCCTGGGCTCAAACAGCTGGTTAGAGGCAGAGCCAGGACTGAAATGCAGATCTACTGCCTCCAAATTCTGTGCTCTTTCCCTTAAAAATTACTTCGTCTCTTCTGAGACTTTATTTTCCCTCCTGTAAGCCTCCCTTGTCCCTCTCCCTTTAAATCCCTGCTTAAGGCTAACAGTTTCTCCAAGATGTTGCCCCTCCTCAAGTTCATTCTGGATACTCATTTATTCTCCTTCCTTCTGACAACCCCCATCAATGTCACTGACATTACTTTATCTATCCTTTAAATTCCCCCTTAAACATTTGCTAATCATTCTTCTCTTCTCAGTGCTCCCTAAGCCTTCTTATTCCCCCGTCCTTTAGCAGTGTTCCTTTAAGAGCCATGCATTTATTCATCCATTCATTTAATCATTCAAGAGCTATTTACTAAGCACCTACTGTATGTCAAACACTGTTCTAGGAGTTAGGATACAGTGGTGAACAAGCCAGCCATGGTCCCTTTCCTCTGGCAATTTTATTTATTTATTTAGGCTTCGTTGGGTCTTCATTGCTGCGTGCGGGCTTTCACTAGTTACAGCGAGCGGGGGCAACTCTTCCTTGTGGTGTGCAGGCTTCTCATTGCGGTGGCTTCTCTTGTTGTGGAGCACGGGCTGTAGGTGCGCGGGCTTCAGTAGTTGCGGCACCTGGGCTCAGTAGTTATAGCTCCTGGGCTCTAGAGTGCAGGCTCAGTAGTTGTGGTGCATGGACTCAGCTGCTCTGTGGCATGTGGCATCTTCCTGGACCAGGGATCGAACCGATGTGCCCTGCATTGGCAGGTGGATTCTTAACCACTGCCACCAGTGAAGTCCCCCTCTGGCAATTTAGATCCTATTGAGAAAGACTAACTAATAAGCAAGTAAACAAATAAATTAACAAGATAATTATAGATGTGATAAGTGCTTTGGAGAATATAAAGTGGGTAATATACAAGGAATTAACTGTAGGAGGTGCACACTGCTTTTAAAAGGGTGTTCGAAAAAGCTTCTCTGAGGAGGTGACATTTGAGCTGAGCCCTGACTGATAAGAGGGAGCCAGCAGTAAAAAGAGTTGGGGGAGAGCTTTCCAGGCAATGGGAACAGCAGGTGCAAAGGCCCTGAAGTAGGAAAGATCTGGATGAAGATCACATGCTATGAGGTGTGATGAGAATGGTTTAAAATGAGATTGGAGAGGTACTAAGAGCCAGGCTGTGCAGGACCTTAGGGACCAGGATAAGAAGTTGAGTTTTGTTCTACAAAGTGCAATGCCACTGAAGGGCTTTAAGAGGGGAATTTACATGGTCCAATTTATGTATTTAAGACATTCACTTTGTCCTAGTCATCTTTTCTTTCCATTTCCTTTTCTAACTCTCATCCTGTTTCACGTATTCAAGATGAGCATCTCATTTCCTGCCCATTTCCCCATCAGGGAGAATGAGTCTTCCAAACAAACAGTGTATTAACCTGTACAGTGCACCAAGTGTAGCTAATTTGACTCTGATTCCTGCCTATATTACAGAGTTCAAAGAATCAGAGATTTGTAGAATATTAGAGTTGAAAGGGGCTTTAACCCTTATATTGCAGATAAGAAAATTGAGGCCTAGAGGGGGTGTCCTAACTTGTCCAAGATAACTGGTAAGTGGGGAAGCCTTTGTGGACCTCATCCTTCAAGAGCGCAAGAGCAAACTGCTTCCTGTTTCTTAGACACTCATTTCAATTAAAAAGGTATTAACTGACTACTCAGTATATGCCCAGAGTTGGGGCCCAGCTCGACAAGGAATAGGAAGAGCAAATGACAAGGTCCATTCACAGCCGCACTGGGGTGTGATGGTGGGCATAACAACAACTGCCCTCAGGCAGCTTAGAGTCTGAGGGTGAGAGATACTGAATAATCACACAATGTATACAAACAGTGATACGAAGGAAGGTACAGGGTGATGAGAACTGTACCAGGAAGGCCTCAGTACAGGAAGCAGAAATCACTCTAGGTACTTTAAGTAGCAAGAGATTTAACACAGGGAAGTAATTGACAAGAAAATCATTGAAAGGCCTGGAGAATTAAAAGTCATTAGGTCCTAACTGGACTCTTGGCTTCAAGGTCAATCACCATAGGCGAGAAATGCTGCAGCTACTGATAGCATAGCAGCCACTGCCCCAAGTGTCCTACTCCCATGCACCTCTCATGTTTATTGGAGATTGTCCACCTGACCATCTGCTATAGGAAAATGGCTTCCACTTCACTTCTGCCTTTCAAATCTCATACAAACACATCTGGGACTTCCCCAGTGGTGCAGTGGTTAAGAATCCACCTGCCAGTGCAGGGGGCATGGGTTCGATCCCTGGTCTAGGAAGATCCCACATGCTGCGGAGCAACTAAGCCTGTGCACCACAACGACTGAGCCTGCTCTCTAGAGCCCGTGAGCCACAACTACTGAGCCCACATGCTTCAACTACTGAAGCCCGTACGCCTAGAGCCCGTGCTCTGCAACAACAGAAGCCACCGCAATGAGAAGCCCGCACACCACAACGAAGAGTAGCCCCTGCTGGCTGCAACTAGAGAAAGCCCGCGCACAACGATGAAAACCCAATGCAGCCAAAAAATAAATAATTAAAATTAGGAAAAAAAGAACAAACACATCTAATTGGCCGAACTTAATTCATGTCCAGAACCCTAGCTGCAAAAATCTCTGAGAAATAGTTTTTTACTGTCCAACCAGATAGAATGGGAATAAAGTCAATCCACGTATCTAGAGTTGCCAGGTAAAATACAAGCAAATTTGAATTTCAGGTAAATAATTAATTTTAAAAAAATATAAATATCTTCCAAATATGTTTGGGGGCATACTTATCCTAAAAAAAAAATTCATTATTTATCTGAAATTCAGATTTCAAGTAGGTGTCTTGTATTTGTACCTGCTAAATCTGGCAACTTTATAAAGATCCAGCACAGAGACTGACAGCAGGGGGCTCTAATTTAGATGAGGGGCTGAGGAAGGCCTCTCTGAGGAGATGACATTTAAGAGGAGACCTGAGAGATGAATAAGAGTTCATCAGGCACAGAGAGGAGGGAAGGGCGTTCCAGGCAGAGGAAACAGCTTTGCAAAGACTCTAAGGCAAGAACAATTTGGGCTAATTTAAACAAAGCTGGGGGAATTCCCTGGCTGTCTAGTGGTTAGGTCTCAGCGCTTTCACCGTCAAGGGCATGGGTTCAATCCCTGGTTGGAGAGCTAAGATCCCACAAGCTGTGCAGCATGGCCAAACAAACAAACAAAAACCCAAAGCTGGTGCATGGGGAGCTGGGGGGTAAAGATGGTATAAGGTGGATAAAAACTTAGGCAGAGACTAGATATGCAGAGTCTTAAGGTTTTTTTTGTTATTTATTTATTTATTTTTGGCTGTGTTGGGTCTTCGTTGCTGTGCGCGGGCTTTCTCTAGTTGCGGCCAGTGGGGGCTACTCTTCTCTGTGGTGCGTGGGGTTCTCATTGCGGTGGCTTCTCTCCTTGCGGAGCACGGGCTCTAGGCGCGCAGGCGTCAGTAGTTGTGGCTCGTGGGCTCTAGAGCGCAGGCTCAGTAGTTGTGGTGCACGGGATTAGTTGCTCCACGGCATGTGGCATCTTCCCGGACTGGGGCACGAACCCGTGTCCCCTGCATCGGCAGGCGGACTCTCAACCACTGCGCCACCAGGGAAGCCCCATTTTTGTTTATTAAATGCATTCTTTTCCTTAATGGTTAAAGCAGATGCATGCTTGACAGGCTGTAAGACAGGCTGTTCTAGTTAACATATGACCAAGCAAATCATGTATTAGCCAGAGTGACTTCCCCATACCTCAACATGTGAACATTTCTTCCATCAAGCCCTAGGTAAGTGTATGACATTATGAGCAGTGACAGAACCAAAAAGAATAGTTCATGTTTATATAGAAATTTATAATCTTTAAAGCTTCTTATTATTTTTAAAATTTCACTAACCGCTCCAGGGGAATTACAGGGATGAAACCAGGGCCCAGCCTTGCTTGCCCAAGGTCAAGGCTGCCGAGGTGCCCAGTCAAGACTGGGATTCAAGGGCTTCTTCTCCCAACCCAGTGTTAGAACCCTGATTCCTGACTCCCAGGGACAGAGACACAGAGACACAATGAGAGTCAGAGACATGGATTATGAGTCACAGAGACCAAGTCAGAAACATGAAAGCAAGCGTGAGGCAGAGTAGGGGCGCCCTTGAGGGAGACAGCAACACAGGGAGTGACCTAGAAAAGGCTAATGAGATGGAGAGCTGTTGAGAGAGCCTCACGTGCCTCTCAGGTCTTGACCCACATGATGGACTGTCCCTCCCTCCCTTCCTCTTCCCAGGTGACCTGTCGCCAAAACATCACTGGCATGCTGCTGGCATCCAGCCTGCCAATTAGTTCAGGAGCCTCTCCCTCTGACTTCCTCCAGAGCCTCAGATGTACTCCTTTTTCCTCCCCCTCCCTCAACACTCCCCTGCTGCACAGTCCCGCCCTGCCCTGCCCTGCGTCCCTGGGAGGAAAACTGACTTCGGGATCTGGGGACTCTGCGGCTTCCCTCATCAAACCCGTCCCTGTGTAGAGCGTGGCATCTCGCACCCTTTTATCTCCCATCTCTGAGCACCTTTGCGAGCGTCTTGAAACCAGTGCTTGGTAGAGGCATCCACCGGCCACGCCCGGCGGCCCCCCGACCGCCCCCCACCAGGGGTGGTGTGTGTGGCAGGAAGGACAGGGAGGGGCTTCCAGGAGGTGGAGGAAAATGACCCCACCAAAGTTCATGGGATGGCTCCGAGGAAGCTGTAAAGATTCATTTACACGTAAGAGGAGAAAGGCAAAGGCTGCAGAGAAGTCACAGGAGGAATTAGTGGAGAACAGGGCCCATCAACTTAGATGAAGGGGACTGGAGAGTGAAACAATAGCACCAGGAATGAATGGGGAACAGAGATGGAGGGGAGAGAGATGTTCTCACAGAAGTGACTGGACCTGGGGAGAAGATTTGTCAGAACTAAGTTGGAAATGAGATGAGTTTGGAGAAGGGACAATAATAATACTTGTTACTTTTTAGAGCACTTTTTATATATTTTAATTTATTTCATCCTCATGAAGTAGATATCTTTACCCCCATTTTACAGATGAAGAAACTGAGGCTCAGAGAGCTCATGTGACTTGCCCCAAATCACACAGCTAAGACTCTGAACGGTCTCCTTTATCCTTTATACTAAAAGTGCTGCTGCTTCTGTATGTGGCATATTATATAGAAAAGAGAGATTAGACTTTCAGGAAGTTGAAGGTTTTTATCCAACAAATATTTATGGGGACTTTTTTATGTGCCAGGCAATGTGCTAAGCCCTGAAGATGCTAAGACAGTCTGCCTTCAAAAGGCTGAGCTAGGGACTTCCCTGGTGGCACAGTGGTTAAGAATCTGACTGACAATGTAGGGGACACGGGTTGGAGCCCTGGTCCGGGAAGATCCCACATGCTGCGGAGCAACTAAGCCAGTGTGCCACAACTACTGAGCCTGCGCTCTAGAGCCCACAAGCCACAACTACTGAAGCCAGAGAGCCTAGAGCCGGTGCTCCACAGCAAGAGAAGCCACCGCAATGAGAAGCCTGCACACTGCAACGAAGACCCAACGCAGCCAAAAATAAATAAATAAATATATTTTTTTAAAAGGCTGAGCTATTTGAGGAGTAATGTGAGCAGTACAAATGGGACAGGAAGGCAGCCCAGATGACTGAGGGCTCTTCTCTGGGGGAGAGCAGCTTTCACAGGGGAAGTGATACAGTCTGGTCTCGAAAGAAGGGAAATATTTCCCCAGTGGATGGAGGGAGGGCGGGTGGGAGAGGGCCTTTGAGGCATAGGCAAGCCAACACAGTGTCTGGGAGAGCTCCAAGGAGTTGAGTGGGTTAAAAGAGAACAAAGGAGGGATATGAGGGGAATTGGATGGAGATCAGTAACTTTTAATTCACGATCTATTTAAAACCATTGCATAAACAAAGAGAAGCCACTGCAATGAGAAGCCTGCACATGAGAAGCCCGCACACCGCAACAGAGTAGCCCCTGCTCACCGCAACTAGAGAAAGCCTGCGTGCAGCAATGAAGACCCAACACAGCCAAAAGTAAATAAATAAAATAAATTTAAAAAGAAAACCAAAAAAGACAAGGGAATTCCCTGGTAGTCCAGTGGTTAGGACTCTGTGCTTCCACTGCAGGGGAGCCAGGTTCGATCCCTGGTGGGGGAATTAAGATCCTGCAAGCCACAGGGTGAGGCAAAAAAAAAAAATAAAAAATAAGGGCAAGAGATAAGTGATGGGAAAGATGTGGAGAAAAGAGAACCCTGTCGGTGGGAATGTAACCTGGTACAGCCACTATGGAAAATATTATGGAGGTTCCTCAAAAAATTGAAAATAGAACTATCATACAATCTAGCAATCCCCTTTCTGGTTATATATCCAGAGGAAAGGAAATCCATATCTTGAAGAGATAGCTTCATCACATTCAACACTATTCACAATAGCTAAGATATGGATACAACCTAAGTGTCTGTCAATAGATGAATGGATAAAGAATATATGTTGTTGATCCATAAAAAAGAAGAAAATCTTGCCATTTGTGACAACAGAAATGAAGCTAGAGGACATTATGATAAGTAAAATAAACCAGGTACTGAAAGACAAAAATAAAAACCACTGCATAGCTCTTGTCAGCGTTGATGAGGGATCTCACAACTATACAGTTAAGGGAAAGTGAGAGTGCTCCATTATGCTGGAGTAATAGGAACTTAAGTGAAGTAAAGAAACATTCATTGAGAATTTCTATGTGCCAGATAGCATGCAAAGCAGTTTCGCATACATTATCTAATGCAATTCATGTAGCTATTAAAAAGGATGTGGAAGAGCTCTTTGGAGTGACTTGTGAAGATCTCTAAGATCCATAGCTTAAAAGTGCAAGACAGGGGACTTCCCTGGCGGCCTTGTTGTTAAGACTCCATGCTTCCACTGCAGGGGGCATAGGTTCAATCCCTAGTTTGGGAACTAAGATCCCACATGCCATGTGGTGTGGCCAGAAAAATAAAATAATAAAATAAAATAAAAGTGCAAGGTAAAATAGAGCTACCATATGATCCAGCAATCCCACTCTTGGGCATATATCCGGAGAAAAGCATAATTTGAAAAGATACATGCACCCCAATATTTATTGCAGCATTATTTGCAATAGCCAGGACATGGAAGCAACTTAAATGTCCATTGATGGAAGAATGGATAAAGAAGATGTGGTACAAATATACAATAAAATATTACTCAGCCATAAAAAAAGTGAAATAATGACATTTGCAGCAACATGGATGGACCTAGAGATTGTCATACTGTATGAAGTTATACAGAGAAAGACAAATATATGATATCGCTTATATGTGGAATCTAAAAGAAAATGGTACAAATGAACTTATTTACAAAACAGAAATAGAGTTACAGATGTAGAAAACAAACTTCTGGTTATCAGGGAGAAAAAGGGTGGAGGAATAAATTGGGTGACTGGGAATGACATATACACACTACTATATAGAAAATAGATAACTAATAAAGACCTACTGCTTAGCACAGGGAACTCTACTCAATACTCTGCAATGGCCTATATGGGGATAGAATCTAAAATAGAGTGGATATATGTACATGTATTACTGATTCACTCTGCTGTACAGCAGAAACTAACACAACACGGTAACTCAACTATACTCCAATAAAAATTAATTTAAAAAATTTAAAATATAAAAGTGCAAGATGAGTTATGATCCATACTAAAGACACACAGGGAAGTTTTGGTCAGAGGGAACAGGGAGTACAGAGCCAGGGAAGCCCAAGAGAACAAGGTGTGTCTGGAGAAAGGTAGGTAGTTAACCTTGATGTTGTGTATGGTACCGATGTTTTCGTGCCTGGGGCTGGAGCTGAGAGGGACATGGAGCTTGCCATGCAAAAGGCTTAATATTAACCCTGCTCTCCTAGGTGAGTCTCAGAGACATTTTTTCTTTATTTTTTAAAAAATTGAGATAGAGTTGATGTACAATATTATATAAATTAAGGGTGAACAACACTGTGATTCACAATGTTTAAAGGTTATATTCCATTTATAGTTATTATAAAATATTGGCTACAATCCCTGTACAATGTATCCTTGTAGCTTATTTATTTTATACATAACAGTTTGTACCTCTGAATCCCCTACCCCTATCTTGTCCTTCCGTCTTCCCTACTCCCCACTGATAACCACTAGTTTGTTTTCAGAGAATTTTTAAGTGGGGAGAAACACACCCTGATGAAGCACGTTACAGAGGCAGTTCTGGCTGCAGGTGGAGAATGGACCAGAGCGGGGAGGGAGACCACGAGGGCTGCACAAGGCTGGAGCGTGGGAATGGAGAGGAGGAGGAAGAAGGAAGTGTGTGAACTGGTCTGAGGGAAAAAAAAACAAGGAACACAGAACACAGGTTATTTTGGGGGAGTGTGATCGAAGTTATACCTGCACGTGAAAAGGCAAACAATGAGTTAATGAGAAAAACTCACAGCCCCACCCATATCCACCACTTTCAACTCTTTTAGCTGATTTGCTTTTTGGTATTTGTCTCCATATCTGTAAACAAGATTATATTATTACTGCATGCTTTTTCCATTTTAGGCATGATCTTTTGATTTGCTTTTACAAAGACACAACTTTTTTTTTTTTTTTTTTTTTTTTTTGCGGTACACGGGCCTCTCACTGTTGTGGCCTCTCCCGCTGCGGAGCACAGGCTCCGGACGCACAGGCTCAGTGGCCATGGCTTACGGGCCCAGCCACTCCGCGGCATGTGGGATCTTCCCGGACCGGGGCATGAACCCGTGTCCACTGCATCGGCAGGCGGACTCTCAATCACTGCACCACCTGGGAAGCCCGACACAGCTTTTTTTTTAACCATCAACCTCATTTGGTCCACAAACAGATATCCTCACCATCCCCACCATCCTCACTTTATACCTGTTTTAAAAATATATACACACACATTCACCTAAATATGTATGTAAATGCACAGAAAAATGTCCTGAAGGACCACAGCTAACTAGGATCTAGGGGGACACTGACTAAAGGAGACTTTCATTCTACCGGTCTGGTTTAAATTCTTTACAAGTGAATGTATACATTAATTATATGTGTAGTTAAAAAAAAAAAAAACTAAATCACACAACAATAGTAAGAGGTAATTATCATTACCCACAGTTTACAGATGCAAAAACTGAATCCCAGAGACTTAATTAATCTGTTCAGTCTTACAGCAAGCAAGCACAACTGGTAAAAACCAGAACTGAGCCTGAAGGAAGAGAAGGAACAAGCATCAGAGCAGGACAAAGGGAAGTGAAAGCGAAAGCCGGGAACATTTAACGGGAGAGGTGCCGTCTTTGGCAGAAAGGCCTCAAGAAGGCAGGAGGCGGGAGGCAGCAGCATCGTAGCTGTTGTTTGGAAGGAGATGTTAAGGGCTCTGTGGGGGAAGAGGACTCACTAACAGACAGGAGCAGTGGACCGAAGGAGGCAAGGTCACAGCCTCATGCCCGCCTGTCCTTAGAGAGTATCCCCAGAGAACTCAGGTACCAGGCATCTGCAGTGAGTCACTGGATACCAGAAACTGATGGCATGAGTGAGATCATCAAAAGGCAGGGAGCAGAGACAACAAGGCCCCCTTGGGGTCCAGGGAGTTCAACCTGTCTGGTCAGAGGCCACTGTCACAAAACCAACAAAAAGTTCATGTCTGATAAGTTTTCCTCAGGGCTAAAATGAATAGGTAGGGGAGTAACTGTGAGGCTGTGATACCAGGCAGGATGACAAGCAAAAACAGCCAGGCCAAGGAAACAACTGCAGAGTCTCTGTCCTGGGAGAATGAAGGATGTCGGGAGAGGTCGCAGCCCAGGCCAGCCAAGGCAGCCGGCCCCTCCCTAATCAGGACTCAGCTTCACCAGCGCGCCAGCGGTTACCAGTCCCCTCCCATGGCCATGGGGCTGATGACCGTAAGGGCTGAATGTGTCAGCCCTGTGACGTGGGATCATATGGCTGAGTTGGGGGTTGGACACTGGAGATAAACTCAAGCCTCGCTCTATTTGAAAAGTTTCTTGCATTGAACCGGATTCTGCAAAGATAAACACACATGCCCCAGCCCCACTAATTCATCCTTTGCCCAATTCCCCACCTAAACATGGAGAATGAACAAAAGAGCCGCCTCTGACGTTCAGAAGCTGGCTTGACACCCACAGGTAAACCATGTTATTCTTCTATTAGGCATAAACTATCTTACAAAACAATGACCTCAGACAAGTTCACTCTGAAATCATATGAGACAAAGCAAGCCCAGCTCGTAATTCTATCCGAGCACAGATGAAAAAACAGTCACTATGCCACCCACAAAATACCAAACACACCTTCCCTTGGCCAAAAAAAAAAAAAAAAAAAATGCTACTACTTCTTTACCCTCATTCTGGTCTCCCCTCCCTGTAGAGAGGATTGACTGAGATAGTCATAGAATCTACCCTGCTTTCTGACAGCATTCTATCTAGAGCAAATCCCTACTTCCTCAGACCCTCCCCCAAATCACCTAACCAAAGCCCAAATCCTATCATAGGTTTTCGTTCTAACACTCTCTTACTGAGATGTTCTACAGTTCCCTATGGTGTGCATTCTCTTTTGATGCCAAGAGTAATAAACCCAACTTGTTCAACTACAGGTGTGTTTCTGGGGGTCTTTGGCTGGAGGACATTGATAACATCCAGTGTTTCTTTTCTTCATTCTTAGCCTCTGAGATCTACCTTGAGGATCTGGACCCAGGCTGTGTGGGAGAAGATGGGACAAAGGCAGGAGGTGCTGTCAGAAGGGACAAAACAAAACATTCATTCACTCAACAAATATTTATTGGGGACCCACCCACATATGCCGCACACCTATCAAGGTGCCAAGGACAATAGGCAAATAAAGCAGGATCCATGATTTTTCAGGAAGCTTTCATTTGGGGGCAGAGGTGGGAAGGACACATAAACAGATCATTATGATTTATAGAGCTAAGTGCAGTGATTGAGGGAGGGATGCCCTGGGGACTGTTGACTGCTCAAGAAGAGGTGCATCTATACTAATGTGGTAAAAGGCAGGTGGGGTATCAGGAAAGGCTTTCTGGGAAAGGGGATACTTGAGGTCCTGGAGGCTGAGGCCAATCTCATGAGAAGGGACAAGAAGAGCAGGGCATGGAGGTGACAAACTAGATGGTGATTGGGGAATTTTTTGATCTCACTGGAGTGAAAAGTAGGAAGCACATTGCAGGAGGAATTAGGCTGCAGGCACTTGCAATCATGATACGGAGTTGCGTTTGGGCTTTACCTTTAACAAATGGTGCATCATGGAAAGTCCATTGAAAGTTCTGTAAGTCCTGACGTGATGAGATTATGTTTTTAAACATCATTTGAACGTCTGCAACTTACTTGAAAATGCATAAAATTATAAAATGGACTGATGGATGGATAAAGGGACGGATAGATGGAAAAAGCACTTGATAAAGTGATTATAGTAAAATGCTAATGATAGAATCTAAGTGGTGGGTATTTGGGTGGCCCCTGTAAAATATTCCAACTCTTCTGTTTGAAAATGTTGGTAATAAAATTTGGGGGGGGGAATTATGTTGGCCTCCATCATGGAGAATGGATTGAGCAGCGTAAGTCTAGAGGCAGGGAGACTGGATTGATGCTTGTAGAAAGCCAAGGAAGGACAAGGATTGCCAGCGAACACAGGAATTTGAAGGGGGCAAGGAAGGTTCTTCCTTAGACCCTTCTGAGAGAGCACGGCCCTGTTGACACCTTGATCTCAGACATTCAGCTTCCAGAACTGCGAGAGGAAAGTTTTTCTTGTTTTAATCCACCTAGTTTGCGGCAATTTGTTATAGCAGACCAAAGAAAATAATACAGGAGTTGAGGGTGTCAAGGTAGAAGGCAATACCATGGAAAGGTTATTATTTGTTATACCACACTATCATATATTTTATAGTATTTTATCTTTTCAAGATGGCTTTTGTATGTGCTTTGGGTTAACACACCTGAGTCTGAGCATCAGTGTGCCGTATCTGGAATACGGGGAGGTAATGAAACCTAATTCAAGAGGTTTTGAGGAACAAATGGAGTAATGTGTATAAAACTATTTGGTAAACTGTTAAACTCTGTAAACAAGTTGTTGTTAGTACTGTTATCAGCGCGTGGAGGAGCAGAAAACACCTTGAATTAGAGAATGGAAATCTAGGCCCTCGACCTCAGTGACCACTTGGCTTCCCAGCCGTATCACTGTGTGAGTGGCCAGCACCCTCTTCAGGTTAGTCAGCTTCTGAAAGATTCAACAGTGCTCCTCTCGGAAAGGGACAGAAGAGGGAGTGGTCGCAGTTCAAGGTCAGGGATCGGTGGGGAAGACCTCCCCAGATTTAAACCGTGTCACGTAGTGTCCCTTCATTCACTAAGAACTGTGCAGGAAGGGTGGGAGGGTGAAACCAGAATGAGTAAGAGGCTGCTTCTGCCCTCAAGTTCACAGTCTCCTGAGGTCAGTGCTACCACTTTGGGAGTGTGCACCTTCCTAACAGAAGGAGCCGGGAACCGGACTGGGGAAGGCATCCTGGAGGAGGTGAGGTGAAGCTGGTCCACGACAACTGAGTGGGATTGCCAAGACGTCCTTTGTGGGAAAGAGGAATTAGAGGATGGTTTCAATTTAGTAAATGTTATCAACTACCTCACTGAGGATCTGCGCTAAGCGTCAGGGGTTAGGGGAGGGAGAAAGAAAGTATGAAATCAACATACGTCAATCCGGGAAGCTCCCCTGTTCTAGTAAGGAAACTAAATCTGCATACAATTAAAGGAAACTACGAGATAGTGTGACGTCAACGACTCGGGCTTTGAATACCGGATATAGCGAATGTGGACTGTGTCAGGGATGATTCTGAATTAATGTTGGGGGCGTGGAGGGTTGTGCGTCCTGGTCCCCGTGTCCCCAGTCGTCACCTAACAGGCAGATGACGGCTGTTTATATAATCGACGGCGCCTCGCAGGCGACCGGGGGAACAGGATGGGGGAGCCGGCCGGGGCTGAGTGCGCGCTCCTGGAATCCGCGCTGGGGTGTTGTCTCTCCCAGGCCCGACACCTGGGTCCGCCCTCCCACTGCGGAGACTGGCGCGCGGCCTCCGAGAGGTCGGCGGGCGGCTCGCCAAGCCTCCTGTAATCCAGCCATCTCCCAACTGGTACCGGGCGGCTGTAAATGCCCGGGGAGCCCGCCCCACCCGCCTACCCCGCTCTCCACCCGGTTGAAGGGAGTCGAAGAGAAGGAAACCGATAATAATCTTGAACTCTGGCGCAAATCCTGGGTCTTGCTCTCCGTAGGTCATCTTGTCACCCCGTTGGCTCGGGTTTCCAAGCCTCTCGCCCCTTTTACTTTTTCGGGATCATCCTGGAAACAGGGGCGGTCCTTCTCTGAGTCAAACTTCGATCCCTCACGTGACAACACTATATTAAGATTTTTGCTGCGCGTGGTGGTGGTGGTGAGGGTTAGAGAGGAGGATGCATCTGGTCTTGAGATTAATTTTGAGGAAGAAGAAAATGCAGACGGTTTGCCTTTGGAAGGGAAACTATTGATACATCCTCTTAACCTCCAGGTTAAGCCAATCTTTGGTAAGAATCAAAATCTTTTCACACCTTTGAAAGGATGTTTGGGTTCTGAGTCAGATTCACTCCTAAGTATTGACTGTGGGAGACCACACTTACAGGATGTCTTTAAATTTTTGTGTCAACTTTTTTCATATGGAAAAATTCAAACATACATGAAGTAGAGACAATAATATGATGAACTCTTGTGCACCCATCAACCCCTTCAACAATGATCAACCCATGACCAATTTTATTTCATCAGTTACCTCCCACTCATCCTTCACCTTTTCCCAGTGTGGTTTTTTTTTTTTTTTTTGCGGGCCTCTTACTGTTGTGGCCTCTCCCACTGCGAAGCACAGGCTCCGGACGCGCAGGCTCAGCGGCCATGGCTCATGGGCCCAGCCGCTCTGTGGCATGTGGGATCTACCCGGACCGGGGCACGAACCCATGTGCCCTGCATCGGCAGGTGGACTCTCAACCACTGCGCCACAAGGGAACCCCTCCCAGGGTGTTATTTTTAAGCAAATCTCAGACATATTTTATTAATAAAACTTCAGGGACTTCCCTGGATGGGGAACTAGATCCCACATGCATGCCACAACTAAAGAGTCTGCATGCCACAAGGAAGATCCCGCGTGCCACAACTAAGACCCAGAGGAGCCTAAAAGAAAAAAACTTCAGTATACCAAAACCTCATTTTTAAAGAGGTTTAATATAAATGTACAGTCAATGTTAAAATTTCTGTCTCATGTTTTAAACATTAGATTACAATTAATTTGTTCAAACCGGGATGCAAACAAGTCTACCACTGCGTTCTTTTGATATGTCAAGTCTCTTTTAATCTATAGGTTCCCTTTCTCTCATCACCCCCCCAACCCTTTTTCTTCTGGAAATTTATCTGATGAAGAAAACTGGTCCTTTGTCCTGTGAATTTTCCCAGACTGGAATTTGCTGACTGCATCTCTGTAGCGTTTTTTAAATGATTCTGGTAGATCCAGAACTGCGATGGGTTTTAGATTCATCATTTTCGGCAAGTATCAAGTCATTACCTCCTGTTGTATTACATTGGAAGGCACATCATGTTGGATTGTCTTTCTTTTTATGATGTTAGGATTGATCAGTGCGTTCAGGGGTTGTCAGCCTGATTCATCATTGTAAGATTCCCCATAGGCTTTTCACATATGCTTCTAGCAGCTGTTGATGATTATTGCATAGGTCCATTATTTCATTGGGTGTTACGAAAGAATGATATTCTTCCATTCTGTCTTCATTTATTAGCTGGAGTTTGTAATAAAAACTGTCCCTCAACCATTTGGTATTCTTAGATATATTTGTACAAGAATGATAGCATAAAAAACTGAGTATTTACCAGTGTTCAGAAAGTGGTATCGTTTCCTAGCATTCTCCAAAAAATGACCAATGAGTTTAGTTTTTAGTTGTCATGATGAACTGATGGAATTTTTTGCATATATGACGTGTCTCAATCAATTGCAGTTATCCTTATTCATGCCAAAAGTATCCCATCTTTAACCCTTCATGTTGGCTCCTGAATCATTTTTGACATGACCCCAGTAGCTTTCTCACAATCTGATGTGACAAGATGCTCCGGAATCATCTTGTATATTTTTCCTCCCAGACCTAGAATTAGCCAGTTCTTTAAGGAAACTTTTTTTTTTTTTCTGCCACACTGCGGGGTATGTGGGATCTCAGCTCCCCGACCAGGGATCGAACCCATGCCTCCTGCAATGGAAGCAAGGAGTCTTAACCACTGGACCACCAGGGAAGTCCCAAGGAGCCGTTTTCTTTTTGGTGGGAAATAATAAGATCACCATCTGGATGTAAGCAGTGCTTTTGCTCAGTGCATCCAGATAGGCTATTAATATTAGGCCTTCTTTATGAAGGGAACTAAGAAATACATTTTATTATGTTTTAAGAGAAAACACATCATAAGTTTATACTGATTTTCCAATTCAAATTTGGGATCACTGTGTTTTTATTTCTCTTCTTTTATGTCATAATCATAAGAGAAAACCTAATCTTTCAGGTTGAAAATCTTGGTTCCTGGTAACATTAACATAATTGCTTATTTTTTTATCCTATTATATATGTGTATATATGTACATGTACATAATATATAATATATTCAGAATAACAACAAAAATATTATTACCCAGATGATAACTGAAAAATTTAAGTTTTATTTTCACCTCTTTTTGTCATTAGGCTACATCCCACTGGGGATATACAGCTAAATTATTGCATTTTAAAGTCACCTAAAATAACTCCTCTCTAAGGAGTAACCAACTTCCGAGAGTTTAAGCTACCAACTACACACACAGTTAGTTTCATTTTGTCTTAACTTAATTTTGTTTTATAGTGATGTAAAACATTTACATGATTCCAAAGCCAAACATACAAAACAAAGTACATTTAGAAATGACTAATTTCCATCTCTTCCACCTGGTTTTCCTTTCCTCCCCACAGGTAACTGTTTTTGTTAGGTTTTGGTTTATCCTTCCACTTAAAAAATAAATATAAGCCCCTCAAAATGTATATTTACATTTCCCCTTTCCTTAGGTAAAATGTAGCATGCGGTGTGCACTGTTCTCCACCTTGTTTTTTTCACTTAATATATCCTGGAGGTCATCATAAAATAATACACAGATAGTCCTCATTTGCAAAATGGATAGAAGGCGAGGGGGCAGACCTGACTGAGTCGCCTGGGGAGACAACATCCAGCGGTCCAGCGCCTTGTTTTTCAGATCCCCAGAAAGGATGAGGTCAGATGGGTCAAGCCCGCGTGGGCACCCAGGGGCTTCGGGGAATGAGTTGGAGGAGGAGAAAGCCGCAGCCCAAAGTCAGTTGTCTGGTCCCCTGTATCTGGTTCTCAACCAACTTTCTCATTGCAGAGTTTTCAAATATCACCTATCGATTTACAGTGCGACAATAAATAGCCTTGTGTGGAGTCTTTTCGTGGATTTGAAGCTTTCTTTTCGACCGAGGTGTACTGGGGCATCAGGCCTGGATCAAGAAGCCCGAAGAGTGTAACCTTCCCAAATTGCTCCTGGAAGTCTAGCTTCAACCCTACCTGCCAGCTGCAGCATATCCCAAAGAGAGGAAGGAACGGGGAGGAGACGGAGAGAAAGGCAAAGGAACAACTCTAGGGACTCAAGGTGATCTGTGCCGGGAAACAAGAGCCGGAAGAAGGGGAAGACCTGCCCTGGAAAGGAGGCCTGGAAGGTGTAGATGTGGTTGCTGGCAGTGGCGTCGTAGAAGACTACCTCCCCGCATTCGTGATTCACGCGGACGCCCACTTTCCTGGGACAGACCGAGAGATCCTCCCGGGTGCCGGCCTTGGTGAGCGCCTGGCACTCGGAGCCTGCGATGCGTAGTGTCCAGAAGCCGGTTAAGGGCTCCAACGCCAGCATGCCCCTCCGTGGTACTGGCTCTGAGGCCACGCCCACCACGCAGCCCCCGCCCCCGGGCCCTTGGAGCTCCACCTCCCAGGCCTGGCAGCCGGAGGAGAAGCCTGGCAAGCCCAAGGACACAGCGGAACGGATGGAAGCGCTCAGGGTCGGTGGGCTCAGTCCAGCCGCTTTGAGAAACCTGGTCCAGCGTCACTGTCTTCAGATCCTGGGAAATGATGAGATCCGCGTGAGCCGAGGCCGCATCTAGGGTCACTGAGGCTGCGGGAAGATAAGGAGGAGAAAGAGGGACAGCCCCAGGTCAAGTCGTCCAGCCCCCTTTAGGATGGCTTTCTCTTCATAGTCACAGTCCTCTTTGTCCCCAGAGAAGTCCTATCCCCCCCTCCCCCTCTTCGAAGTTAATTCCTAAATTTCACCATATGCTGCTCTGAGGGTGCTCTCCATTGGTGGTGAGGGGGGTGTCATTTCAACACTCAGCTGAGACTATCTCCTCTTCCTTCCCCGTTTCCTGTGGTCCTCATATCTAGAAGAAGATTTGAGGCTTGTATAAGAGTTGTCGAAGCTCAGGCTATCTGAGCTCGAGTAATTTTCTAAAGTGCAGCCCCTCAAAAACAGGCATAAATGGAAGGGTGGAATGCAGAAGGAGGGATAGTCAGCCCCGGTCTCACCACAGAAGCACACATTTTTTTTTAAAAATTTAATTTATTTACTTATTTTTGGCTGTGTTGGGTCTTCATTGCAGTGTGCGGGCTTCTCATTGCGGTGGCTTCTCTTGTTGCAGAGCACGGGCTCTAGGCGCGCGAGCTTCAGTAGTTGTGGCACGTGGGCTCAGTAGTTGTGGCTCGCAGGCTCTAGAGCGCAGGCTCAGTAGTTGTGGCACACGGCCTTAGTTGCTCCGTGGCATGTGGGATCTTCCCGGACCAGAGCTCGAACCCATGTCTCCTGCATTGGCAGACGGATTCTTAACCACCGCGCCACCAGGGAAGTCCCCATTATTATTATTTTTTTTTCTTTTTTATGTCCGCGTGGCCATGGGGGATCTTAGTTCCCCCACCAGGGATCGAATCCACGCTCCCTGCAGTGGAAGCGTGGAGTCTTAGCCACTGGACCATCAGGGAGGTCCCAAAACATGCACACTTTTAATTGGATTTGGACATTAAGTTATAGTTTGTCAAGGCTAGAAGGCCCCCATCTGCCCTCTCCAATTGCCTGAGTGGCTGTGGTTCCAGTCTTTGCCAAAGACTTAGGAATGGGGGCCTCATTCTGCCTGTTGTCTAATTTGTTGTCTCATTTGTTGTCTACTTTGTTGTCTGATATGTTGTCTGATTTGTTGTCTGATCTGTTGTCTGATTTGTCATCTAATCTCACACCCTCTTACTGTAATATTACTTAATTTTTCCTGCTGGATGGGGGGTGGGGAGAGATGGAGAATGTGGGAATGTGGGGAAGAGGAGAAAGAGTGACCAGGTTCATGGGGATGAGTTAGGTGAATTGTGGCCCAGGCAGTCCTTACTGGTCTCTAGAGTCTACCCTGGCTGAACTGATGCCTAGGTAAATAGTTTTAAAAAAAGAAAAAAAAAGGGGACCGGAGCAGTCAACTATAGTGACTTCCTTTATCCACTAGGGGGTACCACAGCCAAAGCAATAAGCAGAAGCCAAGCTGGGGCTTCCAGGTCATCTTCCTCTTTTTGCTTGAGAACCCCCTCTTCCTTCTCCAAAGCGTCAACACTACCCCCACCTCCCTCAGCCCAGCTCCACTCAGGGACACTGTCTCTGAAGTCTTCTCTCTACTGGGGTCTCGCTTCTGTCTGCCCCTCACTCAACACCTCACCTAATGTCACGCTCTGCTCTTGCTAGCTCCTTTTCATTCTTCTCCCTGCCTCAGTGAGCTTGGAATTTCATAAATTCCCCTATTTTGCTAATTGTATAGCTCCATCCTTTTGTTGAAAATAGGTGTGTCCAACCAAGTACTGATGGTAAGTCAGCCACTTGTACACTTTCCACTCAGGGTGGATTCAGCCCTTTCTGCAACCTCTACAACCAAAGCATCCACACAGGTCCATCTGGCTGTGCTTCTCAGGAGAAGCTGTTCTATAGGACTCAAAATAAGGACTCTATCAACCTGCTGAATGACTAATAGCCTCAGTACATTTCAGGCTGTACTTTCCTCCATGCCATTGGGTAGAATCCAGGAGGTCCCACCAAGGACGTGTTACTTTCATTAGCAGCTCCTAAGGCCTCTGCTGAATTCTCCATGTCTCCTGAGTTTCAAATCTTGAGCTCCTGTTCCCCCCACCCCTACCTCCTTTTTCATAATCGTGGAGCAGATAAAGGTTCAATATTACATTTTGTGTTTTAAAATTCTTGGCAATTTCTGCCACAGGACATCTTTCACTGGCGAACTTTCTTCCTTGGTCCCTGCCTTCTGCTGCTCTGCAGGCTGTCTCTCCTGGGCTGTACCCCTCTTCCTCTTACATAGTTTGAAGGCCCTTTCTCCTTCCTCCCTCCCTCATCCTGGATCTGCATATTTCAGAGCCAACTTTCCACCGCCAGGTATTCCTTGCTCTGAGGAATGTCAAGGCCAGATTTGAAACGATCATTTTTTAATGAAATGTTCCAGTGCCCTGAGTCGTTCTCCCTCCCAGAGACGTGAAAATAAGGTCCTGTCTTGGGAGACAACGCCACCTACTGCCCACTGAGAGCTGCCAAACACACAGCTGAAGGACACTTTTTATTGCCTGTTCTGGGTAAGGTCGCAAATAATCCACGTTAGAATAATTTAGAATCGAAGTTGAGGTGGTGATGAGACATTCAAGGATGCACAGGAATTTAAACTTGGTAAGTACATGAAGACCATAGATAAGGATCTGGATGGTCCTGGGGCTCAGGGAGGTTACAGGACCTGCTTAAGGTTAACAGCTGCAAAGTGGTGGAGTGGAGGTCTGAATCTGGCCCATCTACCTTCAAAGTCCATGTAGCTCCACCTCATTGTGCTAGGAGGGAGCGGATCTCTGGTAATGAATGGTAAGAGAGGTGATAGGGAACCCAACAGCCAGCAGAGACGAGAATTTCAAGGAAGGGACTGCTGACGATCTCATGTTTCAGAGTCATCAGTTTGGATGTGGGCTGAGAAAGCATCACTAGGATTTAGTTGGAGACTTGAAAGAGTGGCTTAAGATGCCCAGCATTGGGCAAGGCATCAGAGGGTAAGCAAAGATGGGAAGATATAGTCCCATCCCTCACGGAGCTAAGCATGAGCCAAAGTCAGGGAAGTTGGCAAAAAATGTAATGGTAATAAATTAGGAGGTGGTTCATAAAAGGGAGAGAGGTATATAGACCTGCAAGTCCCTCTGACACCTTTGTGCAAATTAGAATAAGCCCCTCCCCTTCCTCAGGGCCAGTCATGCTCTTGGCTGCAGAGGCCCATGGCTTGGTAAGTAGACTGTGGGCTGGGTCCCAGTTCCGACTCATCCACTCTCCTGGCTGCTCTTGTAACAGTGAACAACCTGCCCACTGTAAGTGGAGGCCCCGGAAGGATGACGACTGAGTAGCTAGGAAAGTTTCATGCAGGAAACTGGGATGTTGAGCTGGACTTAAACTGATGTGAGAATTTAGAGCAGCTGCAAGAAGAGGTAGAAGGGCTTCTCTGCTGGAAAGTGTCGAGCAGAGCCAGGAAAGAAGTGATGAAGGAGAGGGAAAAGATGCAAATCACCGGGCCCCTGGCGCCAATACTTTGAAGTAGGCAAAATCAGGTAAAATCACTCATTCAAAAACTATCGATGGGGCTTCCCTGGTGGCGCAGTGGTTGAGAGTCTGCCTGCCAATGCAGGAGACACGGGTTCGTGCCCCGGTCCGGGAAGATCCCACATGCCGCAGAGCGGCTGGGCCCATGAGCCATGGCCACTGAGCCTGCGCCTCCGGGAGAGGCCCCAACAGTGAGAGGCCCGCGTAACGCAAAAAAAAAAAACAAAAAACAAAAAAACAAAAAACTATCGATGACCTGCTATATGCAAGGAGCTATCTGAATAGGTTGTGAGGCAGGGGAATAATAATAACCCCTAACAATTGTGCATTGGTTTATAATTTATAAAGAACCTCCATTCCCAGCTGTGACGTTTGATCCCCTTTCCTGGCAAGGAGACTGTGGTCGTGGTTGTCTCAGAACATGAAGCTCTAAATCTCAGAATTAAGATCATAATCCGGATCTTTTGGGTAGCTCAGAATTCCTTTCATTCTAACCACTGATGCTTCTTCTTCTTTAAATGTAAGTAATTGTTTAAATAGATGATACCCTTACTTGGTTCCAAATTTAAAAGGTACAATGGGAACCTCCAACCCCCGTTCTCCAGACAGACAGACATCTAATTTTAGTGCATTTTAATGTGTGTTTTCTTCATGTGGGAGAGACTGAGCATCTTTTCATATGTTTTAGAGATATTTTTTCCTATGAAGTATCTGTTCATTTCCTCTGTCCAGTTTCATCCTTGGTAGTTAATTTTTTTTTCTTTTGTAAGAGCTCTCTATGCATTAGGGGGATTAACCCTTTGATTTATTATTTTTTTTAGCCCTTTGATTTGGATGGTAGCTGTTAATATGTTTTCTTTTTACGCTTTCCTTTGGTCATTTGTCTCTTGACATTGTTTTTGTAGATTTTTCCCCCATGCAGATCTTTTAAAATATGATTGAATTTATCTGTCTATCCTTGTATGATTTCTATATTTGAATCATTCTTTTTTTTTCATTTTGTTTTGTTTTGTTTTCTTGGCCATGCTGCGTGGCTTGTGGGATCTTAGTTTCCCAACCAGGGATTGAATCCGGGGCCCTCAGCAGTGAAAGCGCAGACTCCTAACCACTGGATCACCAGGGAAGTCCCTATATTTGAATCATTCTTAAATTAGTGCTAAGTACAGTGGGTCCTTGCCTTCAACTTGCTCAATAAGAAAGTAGGAAAATCAAGAAAAGTACCTAAATAACTATAAAAGAAATTACCATATGGTCAGTACTCTAAATTTCTTCATCTGTCTATCCAGAATCCAGTTATCAATCTATCTGAAAATTCACCTTTCCATTTATTAAGGCTTTACTTAACTCCTTCTAAGGGCCAGGAAAGGTGTGAACAGATGACATTTTGTGGTGATGAGGCATGTGGGCTAAAATGACAGAGATCCAGATCTGAATCCCAACTCTCTGTTTACCCCTCTGTGGCCTTGGGCAGGTTACTTAATCGCTCCTCATTTTTGTTTCTCATATTATCTCCTAAGATGTGACAAATGAGGAATGTGGAGGGGTCAAGGATTAGAGACTGATGAACAGATGTGTTAGTGAGAAGCTTAGGGAGAGAGATGTAAGATGAGTCCGATGCCTAGATTTGTGATGTCAGGTGGTGAAGTCTGTTCTGACAAGGACAAGACAATGGTCACTAGTGTGGGCAGCAAAAGTAAAGGTCGCTGGATGTGAGCATGTCAATGAGCTGAAAGACCTCAGTGTTGATGGTCATCTACATCGTCCTTGAAATCACCCAGGATGGTGGCAGGACATGGGTGGCTCACAGGGCTCAATGGCTCATCCTCAGCAAATCAAGGGAATTGGCTCTGTGGAGAACAGCAAGGCAGGTGGAGAACAGCAAGGCAGGGGGAGAGCGTGGGCGACCAGAGCTCCACACATAGGGGCTTTTTTCTGGCTCTGGGGACCTCACGCTTAGGAGGTGGTGTATGGAGTGAGGAAGATGCTCACCCCACCCATGACCCTGAGATTCGAGGGAGCCATCCCCTTTGATAAAAAGGCCAAGGAACTATGACTTACGGGGAAAGTGACTTTTTAATAGAAACCCTACAGCAGACAGTGGTCAAGTGGGATTAAGGAAGGATAGTATGGAGTGAGATTTGAACAAGAATGTTGGACCTTCTAATACAGCCTCAGCTGGCAACTCTCATTAGTGTTGTCCCCTGTGGGGCCCCAGCGTCGGTGCTGAAACCACTGACTGGAGGGAAATTGGAAGACAGTGGCTGGGCACTTGGTTTTCTGGTATCCTGAGCAGATGCCGTGGTTCTCTGACGCCTGGATCCCGAGGTACCTAGGCGGAGGCTCTCTGTGCGTTGACTCTCACTTCATGTCATACTTACATCAGAGGCACCAAGACTTTCCTCCTCCCCATGTGCAAACAAGCCACACCTTTCACCAGCCAAAGTCCACCTCACCTTCCACCTCCTCTAGATCAGTCACGCAGCCATGGGAAGATGGGCCTTGTCACCTCTCCCCCATGTTTACTAACGCGGGAGCATATATAATCGGCACGGTCTAAAAACCATTCACCTGCTGGCCATCTCTCCAGATCTGGAGCATGAGATCATGGCCTGATGTCGTGGCAAGAGAAATTGAAGTAGGATACCAGGGGAGCTTTTCTGGAGGAGGACTAGGCAAGAGGCTTAGGGACTGAGTGTTGAATGCAGTGTTTAAGTGAAGTGGGGATGGGGGAGTACTTTCTTCTTTGGGTCTTCTTTGGAGATGGCTTGAAAGGAAGGGAAAAGGTCTCCAAACTGCCCTATGTCCTGTTCTCCTTCTCTTTCCCTTTCATTGCAGAATCTGTATAACTGTGAGAGGGATGCTGGTTGGGGGAATGAACAGCTGACAGAGATGCTGATGCAAATAGTTGGGTAGTAATTGACAGCAGTAGCCAAATTCTTAGAGTGTGACCGCGAGCCTGCAAGTACCACAGTGTGGTACTTGATAAACTCCTGCCAGCTTCTCTCAACTGAGGGCAAATCAGAGAAGACGTTCAACTTTTAAGTTTATGAATCTCTGGCTTCTGACCAGGATACTCTGGGCTTTTAACTTTGAGCTGTAAAAATATGCACAGAAAGCTCTGAAGAGGAAAACTGGTCTTTGAATCACCTGCTTCCTCCAGGTGTGTGAAAAGGAGTGATTTCAAGTTTAGTAAAGACAAGGAAACCAGAGGGTGTGTGTCAAAGTTGATGATTGATTTCTGAAACTTGTTGCAGAATGGTGGTTTCTGTTGTCCGTGTTACAGTTCTATTGATGGAGAGTGGGCAGCTGCCTGCAGTTGGAGGGCTGAATCAGGTCCTCTGAGCTGCTCCAGGGCCGCCTCCTTCCAGCTGGGCCATCTTACCTGGACTGTCTAGGGTGGCAGGCTGTCCAAAGCTCCAGTGGAGAAGGAGGCCCTATAGATGGGAGGCTGGCAGTGTGAGGTGGAGGCCATGCTCCCTCTGCGGGAGGACAGCCGGGAAGAGGGCATCTGCCCCATCTGCCAGGAGTGCCTGAAGGAGGCGGTGCGCACTGACTGCAGACACCTCTTCTGTCGAGCATGCCTGGCCCAGCACCTGGAGAAGGCCTCAGCCTCCGGGGTCCTCAGCTGCCCCCTCTGCCGGAAGCCCTGTTCCGAGGGGGTCCTGGGGGCTGGCTATACCTGCGACAGCCACCAGAAGAAGGTGTGCTGGTTCTGTGAGGAGAGCAGATGTCTTCTGTGTGTGGAATGCCGGGTGTCCCCTGAACACAAGTCTCACTGTGAACTGGCCATTGAAAATGCCATCAGCCACTACAAGGTAAGGCAGGGTCATCACAGCCATCCCTCTGCCACCACCTCCCTGAGTTACTCCTTCCTACTCCCTGTCCTTTATGCCTGACGTATCATAGAGGCTCAGTAACTGACACTTTTCTTTGTTTCTTCTGCTTTATTCTGTTTTGGACCCTTGTCTTCACTTTTCTGTGTTTATCTTGCTACTAATGTTAAAGTTTCAATGCATTAATAGGAGTCTAAGAGGAGGTACCGTCACACGATGTCAGATTCCCAGGAAGCATGAGCTCCTTGCATTTTGCTCATCTGTAGCGCAAAGGAGTTGGACTAAATAATACAAAACTCTTTTAGTACTGAGACTGTATGGTTCCGCTGTTTGATAGTACTAGAAAATTGGCTAGAAATATAATCAGGTTTTAAATATCCTAATGATTAACCTGTAAATACATTGAAACCTGCAAATTAGTACATGATTCTCTCTCTCTCTTCCTTCTTCATCTTTTCTTTCCTTCCTTTCTATAGTGATTATTTTTATCCTATTTAAAAAAATTTTTTATCATAAAACTAGTACATTCAGACAACACTGTAAGGTATAAAGTCAAAACTAAAAATCTTTCTTCCTGCTTTCCCCCATTCTCAGTCCCCAGAGGTAACCACTGTTAGATTTTTGTGTATCATTCTTCCAGAAACTTGTGTGTGTGTGTGTATGAATGCAGTCTCTAAAAACACACACACACACACACACACACACACACACACGGATTCTCTATATATTTTTCTGTAACTCGTTTTTATCATCTAAAAATACATCTTGGACATTATCCCATTTTCCCATCAGTACATCTAGATCTTATGAATTCTTTTCAACAACCGCATTGTATTCAATTCTATGAATGTACTATAAATTGGCAGATATTGAGCTATTTCCAGGTTATTGTTTTGTTTTGAGGTCTCATGGAATATTGTAATGAGTATCCTTCAACATATATTTTGGAGGACTTAGAATATCCAAGCTGTATTTTGGTGAAAGAATAACCTAACTTCCAAGTTTTGATCAATCTTTCCTATCACTATTTACTGAATAATCCATAGTTCCCACACTGATTTGAATGCCGACTTCTTAATCTGCCATGGGTACGTATAGACTTGCACATTTTCTTGACTCTCCATTCCGTTCTATTCTTCTATCCATTCCTGCTTGTGTGTCAAACCATTTTAAGCACTGTACCTTTGCAATGTGTTTTAATGTCAGGTGGCTCTTGGAACCCTCACAATATTCTTATTTTTCAGAATTTTTGTGGCTATTCAGATATATTTATTTTGCCAGTTAGCTTTAGCATTTTTTTCCCAACTATCCTCTATCCCCATCCCCAATTCAGTTAGTATTTGATTGGATTGACAATTGACATATTTTCACCATGGTGTCTTTCTATCCAATAATGAAGGATGAATTTCCAAGTCTTCTTTTAGATCCTTGGCTTTTTGAACATGTTATAATACAGGATGAGAAACTGGGGAGTCCAGATTGAGGGTGGCTATGGGAAGGTAGAGAAATAACTCAGAAAGCCAAAGAGGCAAATTTCTCTGGTTTAAACATCATTCCCTTTAAGTGCAGGGCACCAGAGGAGGGCAGGGAGAGCTCTCCCACCTGCTGATGGGCCAGTGAATAGATGGAAAAATCTATTCACTCACTCAATGATTTATTCAGCCCTGTGCTTTGTATAGGATGCCATGCTAGGTATTGTAGGAAGTATAAATATGATTCATAATCTTTGTCCTCAAGTTTACCTTTAAATTATGACAGGAAAACTAAAATAAATAAATAACAATATTTGTTCATTTAAGAAAGACTTATGTTCCTGTAGTGTATTAGGAACTACCATACATGCTAGGAGTACAATGATGAACAAGTCAGATGCCATCCCTCCTGCCAGGGACTTTGCAGTTTAATAAGAAAGACAGACACGAAATCAAGCAAACTACAAGTCTCGTATGAGCTAAGAAGAAAACAAACAAGAGTCTGAGATGGAGAGTAATGGGTGATCCATGTGGTTGGTGAGGGCCTCATGGAGGAGGTGGCACCGGTGCTGAGATCAGGAAAAAGAGAAGGTGGCCAATGTAAAGACTGGGCAGAAGGGAAGCACAGATTTGAGAGTCCCAGATCCGGAAAAGCCTTGTTATATTTGAAGAGTTTATAATTAGAGTGTGAATTGCCAGGATTTACTGACAGATTAAAGTGGGGTGAGGGAATGAAGGGAATCAAAGATGACTTCATGAGTTTCTGATTTGAGAAACTGGATGAATGATGGAACGATAAGGACTGGGGAGAACAGGTTTGAATGAAACATCAAGTTTCATTTAGGACGAGTCAAGTCCAAGTTGAGACACATCAAAGTAGGATCTTAGTTACGTGGCTGGCTTTGAAATCTGGATCTCCAAAGAGAGTCTGGGTTAGTATTCCCAGAACTTAAGACAGGGTTCCATCAGAATAAAGATAATATTTAAATCCAAGGGAATGGATGCAATATCCTCAGGAGAGAGCCTAGAGAGAAAAGAAGTTCCAGGGCAAGGTCCTTAGAAAGGCCATCATTTAGATGTAAGGTGGAGGGGGACCCAGCAAAGGAGACTGAAAGCAAGCCACTAGCAAGGCAGGAGAAAAGCAAGGGGAGTGGTGTTCTAGATGCTAAGAGAGAAGAATCTGTTAAGAAGTGACAGTAGAAGGACTTCCCTGGTCGTCCAGTGGTTAAGAATCTGCCTTCTAATGCAAGGGACGAGGGTTCGATCCCTGGTCAGGGAACTAAGATCCCACATGCTGAGGGACAACTAAGGCCGTGAGCTGCAACTACTGAGCCCACTGCAACGAAAGACACTACATGCCGCAAGGAAGATCCCGCGTGCCGCAACTAAGACCCGATGCAGCCAAATAAATAAATATTAAAAAAAAAAAGAAGAAGAAGCAATGGTGGAGTGCATTGAATGATGCTGGGCCATCCAGTAAGATGGGCAGCAGAGAAGTGGTTGCTGGGCTGGGAGGAGGCACACTTCTTCCGTTGTAACAGTGGGGAACAAAAGAAGGCCTCTGCAAGGGGAGGGAGTCTTGCAGTTTGGGAGAGGACCCGAGTGTTTGGGTATATTTCCTCAATAATATGTGAGGGAAGGACATCAGCAGTGCGGGTAGAGGTGGAGGTGTGAAAGGTTTGAAAAGAGAAGAGAAGCCGCGGTAGAATTTGGAAAAGCGAACCTACAAGTGAAACAGTGGAATTGGCAGGCAGCATAGAGCACCCGTTTGAGTTTTGAAACTAGGGATTTAGTGAGTTTCATGAGGCTGCCTGAGGACAGCCAAAGTCTGGGGAGTTGAAGGTATTTTCAAAGGACTGATTACAATGGGAGACCTTGAGTGTGTTTGTAGATGTTGACAGCATAGTTTTGAAATAAAGATTTCTTATGATTTCTCACTATACCTCTATTCCTTTGAGTTAAATTTTGTAAATTAAATATTTTAAATTGTAAATATTGTAAATTGTGCCCTTTTTAAAGGAATTACGTATTGCCTGACCGCACTCCAGAAGACTGAAAATTTTGCAATGTCTTTTTTGTACATCTGTTTCCCTACTGCCCAACTCATGTTGTTGTCAATCACTTTTTTCAATGTGGTTTGCTGGTTTTCCAAGTGCGTGACAATGATTGAAGTTGTTTTACTATGCTGGCGGTGAGGTTTCTCTCCACATGGAGACTCACCGTCTACATTTCCCCTTAGAATCAGGGCATAAATTCTACATGAGTGCATCAGAGTAGTTTATCTTTTGGATAATAAGCTATACTAATTATGTTTAACCTTCATTTTTCCTATTCCGATATTTCTTTTCTTTTTATTTCATTTTTGGGGCAAAAATTTTAAGAATTTGTACTTGAATCAGTTCTATTCTTTTTAAGAAATAAAATCTCCATGTCTTACTCAGAAATTTACCTAATATGGTGATAGATAGATAGATATTAGGTCTGTATCATTTTTAAAGGTTAAGTAATTCCTGGCTTATTTGGAATTTAATATACTGTGTTGTGTGAAGGATGACTCCTTTATCAAACAATAAAGTTATTTTTTCTTTATTCTGGTATACAGTTGTCCCTCAAACATTTCTGTGAGTCCTTTTCACATCTATATGTTCTTTTTGGTTTGACATAAATTAAATTCTTATAATAGTGGTACTTTTCTTACTCTAGTCCATTGATTATTTTTTTCTGTTCTAAAGTTATTATATAGTTTTGATACTTTTGCTTTATGGTTTATTTTTAAATTTAGTAGCATCTTTGTCAAATAATAATTTTTGTAACCTGATGGTCTTGCTGACTGTCTTTTCAGAAGGATTTTCTAAATTTAATTTAATTTAATTTAATTTAATTTAATTTAATTTAATTTATTTGGCTCTGCTGGGTATTACTTGTAGCACGTGGGATCTTTGTTGCTGCATGCGGGATCTTTGTTGTGGCATGTGGGATCTCTACTTGCGGCATGCAGGTTCTTAGTTGCGGCATGCGGAATCTAGTTCCCTGACCAGGGATCGAACCCAGGCCCCCTGCATTGGGGATGAGGAGTTTTAACCACCAGACCACCAGGGAAGTCTCCAGAAGGATTTTCTTATATAATGTTTCTAAGTTTTATGAAGAATCCCTGAAATTTTAATTGGCATTGCATTAAATTTGTTGATTACATTAAGAATTATGACTTTTGGGGCTTCCCTGGTGGCGCAGTGGTTGAGAGTTCGCCTGCCGATGCAGGGGACACGGGTTCGTGCCCCGGTCTGGGAAGATCCCACATGCCGCGGAGTGGCTGGGCCCATGAGCCATGGCCGCTGAGAGTCTTTGCTGAGTTCATATATCCTTTAACTTAATTTCCTGACATTTTCTAGATGCACGATCATGTGGACATTGTCAGGTTTAGTCATCAACACCATTTTTCCTCATAAAATATAATGGGTGATATCATTCTTATCCATATTTTTGGGCACTTTTTGTTCTGTGAGGAGCATGTATTTTGAAAGTTGCTCTTTTTTTGTGTGTGTGTGACTGTATTGGTGGAAAGATACCTTTTTGCCTGTTAACCACTTTTTCTTTGATGCATTTTGTAAGCCTTTTAAAAAATTTTTTAATTTATTTATTGGCTGCATTGGGTCTTCATTGCTGCGCATGGGCTTTCTCTAGTTGCAGTGAGCGGGAGCTACTCTTCGTTGTGGTGCGCAGGCTTCTCATTACAGTGGCTTCTCTTTGCTGCAGAGCACGGGCTCTAGGTGCAGGTTTCAGTAGTTGCGGCTCGCGGACTCTAGAGTGCAGGCTCAGTAGCTGTGGTGCATGGGCTTAGTTGCTCCGTGGCATGTGGGATCTTCCCCGACCAGGGATCGTACCTGTGTCCCCTGCATTGGCAGGTGGATTCTTAATCACTGCACCACCAGGGAAGTCTTAGTAAGCCATTTGAGAAGGATTTTAAATGTTGCTATGTTCTCATGTTTCCTCACTACTTAATGTCTTTTTCGGTCAATTTTTTTACTGTGAAATCACATTTTATCTGATATCTGATAGGATCACAGACTTTAAAAAATATTTATCAAGACAAAACAGGTCTTGCACTATTCCCTATATTTCAATTTGTCTTTTTTTCCCCCTGAGGAATATTTTAGGAAGATAAAAGTTTGTAGAATTTTGCTTTCTAATTCTAATGAGTACCTTATTTACACAAATATTACCTTAATGCAAAAATGGATGAATAAATATTTTTTGAAAAACGAGGGACTTTACCTTACTCATTTTGAATATTTTAAATGATAGATCTGAATTATTCTCGTTTTTCATGCATTATCTTTATTGCTGTTATCTTTGCTTCCTTTTTTCATTTACACAATCTCTGTAGTTGACTTTAAACTCTTCATTAAATTTTAAACTACTCCAGAAGACAGGACTCTGACATTTTGAACCGGATCTTAAGAACAGACCTGACTTTGACAGGCAGCAATAGACAGCATTCCTGGCAGAAGGAAGTAAAAGAAAAGCCATGAAGAGGCATGGCTGCGTGGGGGTGTGTCCAGGAAACCACAAGCAGCTCTGTTTGGCTAGTGCGGAGAACAGGGAGGGAGTAGAGAGAGGTAACACAGGAAATGTAAATTGGGTTACAGAGGGCCTTGGATATTGAGTTAAGGAGTTCGGGCTTATCTTTGATAATGAGAAACCCTTTTGAAGACAGTAGTAGCACAGGTAAAAAATAAAATATGACTGAGGTTTCAAGCTGAATGACAGACAGAAGGGTGAGTCCAAGGACAGAAATATGGTGGTCAAGAGTAGTGAATTGTGGAAGAGGGTGGGGAAGAGGAAGATAAGTTTGATTACTCCAAACTGAGGTTGAGCTGTCCGTAGGGCAGTAGGAGATACTTAAGTCTCAGCTGGAAACATGGGATTGACTGTTAGGACAAAGAGCTTTTGGGAATTATGATAAAATCTGAAGCCTGAAATTAAGGACATCATTTAGAGAAAGAGGAGGGTTAAAGAAACAACCTCAGGAAGGTCAAGGAAGGACGGGGGTGGGAGGTCAGGGGAGTGGGGTGGGTAGAATCACATCCAAGAAGAGGAGGCCTGAGAAGAAGGCGCCTGTGGGTTTCCTTCCTGGGGATCACCGTGACCTTGGAGAGAGCAGTTCCAAAAGAATGATGAGAAACAAAAGCAGATGCTGAGGAGCAAAGGGGCCACGAGGACATGAAGACAGCAAGAACCAACTACTTCAAGAGATGTAGTTGTGAGAACAGAGAGAGTAGATGGAAGGGGTAGCAAGGTGAAAGTTGCTTGCTTGTTTGAGCTTTTCGAGACCTGAACTTTCGTGCTCACACAGACAATTCCCTGCCACACTCCAGCCTCCGCCTTCACCGTTGAGGCCCTTGAGTGAAATCCAAGATGCCCATTTACTTCCTCCCCCTCCTTCTATGACTGTTTTATTCCTTGTCTGCTGGGAAATGCCTGCAGGTAACACCAGTGACATGAAACATTTTATAATAATTTCCTAGTGACGTCATTGTCTCCTCTGTTTTCTGTTTGTTTACTTGAATGTCCTCGCTGAAGTCTCACCCACAGCCCCTTGACCTTGGTTTCACCCTCTGAATCTCAGGGCCAGAAAAAACTTTCACAGTCATCTCGTCCACCCCCAGCCTTACCTGTACATCTCCAGTGATGTGGGACTCTTCTTTTCCAAAAGCAATACATTTTAAGAGTTTATAAGAGAAAATGAGGCAAAATGACAAAAAGAAGAAACATTCCCCATAAACAGCCAACAACAACAAAATCCACCCCCCCCCAATTTTTTTTGACCTGAGGTGAGAAGGATTTACTTAATGAAACACACACGCTTCAGTCAATAGTACACTCTTACCTTTAGTCCACAAATCCTGTTCATGTTTTGTTTGTTCCATTTAATCATCATTCCTCCCTCTTCCATGGACAACCACTTAAAGTGTTTGTTGTATTTTTATTTGTAGACAGTTTGGTAAAACACACAAACGGTGTGCTTGTATATTGAATTAACAAAATTATATGATGGGCTTCGTGCTATTTCTTGCTTTTCACTCTACTACGTTTTTGAGATCAGTCCATGTTTTGTGGGTCCCATAGTCCATTTCTTCTGACACATGCACTGTGTTCCATAGTGGGCACCTGCCATATTTTACCCATCCATTTCCCAGGAATGGACTTTATGTGATTCCGATTCTCTGTTACCACAACCAGTGCTGTAGTGGACATGTTCTCTTAGAACCTAGGAATTCTCTGGGATTTTTACTCAGAAACAGGATCACTGGATCACAGAGGATAGCACACCTAGGTGGCTGGAACCGTTGCCAGAAGGGCTGTGCCAGTGCACATCTCACCAGCCCACAGTGTGGTCCTTATATCCACACACATCCCACCTCCCCCAGGTGTTATCCAGTTGTCTAATTTTTATTACTCTGATGGGGGTCAAATAACATTTCATTGTATTAGTTTCCATTTCTCTAATCACAGGTGAGTTTGGGCATCCCCTCGTCTGTGAATTAACTGTCCATATTCTTTGCCAATTTTTCTCTTGGGTTCCTGTCTTCTTATTGATGTCTAGGCTTTCCTTTTATTTATTTATTTACTTATTTATTTAGGCTGTGCCTTGCAGCTTGAGGGATCTTAGTTCCCCGACCAGGGATTGAAACGGTCCATGGCAGTGAAAACACTGAGTCCTAACCACTGGACCACCGGGGAATTCCCTAGGCTTTCCTTTTATATTCTATATATAAGTCTCTTGTTGGTTTTAGACTTTGCAGATATTATCTCTTAGTCTGTCATTTCTCTGTTAGGTTTGTCCACAGAGTTGTCATTGAACAGAGATATTTAATTTTGAGGTAATCAAATTAAATCATTCTCTCATGGTTTGTGCTTTTGGGGTTTTATCTAAGACATTTTTCCCTACCCCCAGGTCACAAATTTATTCTTTAACATTATTTTCTATTAACTTTGTGGTTTTCCTTTCACACTGTCTTTAATCCAGCTAGAGTCTGCCTTCACATATGGTTCTGGATAGGGATCTGACTTCATTTTTCCCTGTTGTTGTAGCCAGTTTTCTCAACACCATCTCCTACAGATTTTGTCCCTTCTCTTACTGAACTGTGTATTGCTTTTTATTTTTATTTTATCTTATTTTTCCCAGTTTTATTGAGTTATAATTGACATACAGTAGTATGTAAGTTTAAGGTGTACAGCATAATGATTTGACTTACATACCAAATGAAACGATTATTACAATAAGTTTAATGAACACCCATTGTCTCATATAGATACGAAATTAAACAAATAGAAAAAAATTTTTTATTGTGATGAGAACTCAAGATTTACTCTCTTACCAACTTTCATATATAACATATAGCAGTGGGAATTATATTTATCATGTTGTACATTACATCCCTAGTACTTATTTATCTTATAACTGGAAGTTTGTATCTTGTGACTGCCTTTATCCAATTCCCCATCCTCCCACTCCCCACCTCTGGTAACCACAAATCTGATCTCTTTTTCTATGTTTGTTCATTTGTTTGTTTTGGAAGCATAATTGACCTGCAATATCATGAGAGTTCCTCTTACACAACATAGTGATTCAATATTTCTATACCTTTCAAAATGATCACCACGATAAGTTTACTTACAGTATGTCACGATACAAAGATATTACGCAGTTTTTGACTGTATTCTCCACATTGCACATTTCATACCTGTGACTCATTTCTTTTTACTTTTTTTTTCTTTTAAAATTCTTTTGTAAACATGGGTCTGTCCCTGAGCTCTCTCTTCTTCCATTTTCTATTTGTCCTTGTCCCAGTACCATACTGTTTTATTACTATGGCTTTGTACACCCTTTTATCTGGTACACAAATATATTTTGTAACTAAGGTAACAAGGGTTACAAGAAGAACGTTTCCAGACTCTTTTGCTGACACCCCCCACCCTGCGCCTTTCTTCCATTTTGATTCATTAAAGGCTTATGCTGATATCAGTATCAGCTTTGTTTATATTTGCTTTCTACATAGTTTACCCAAGATCTGAAAGTAAATGTTTTAGAAACTGAAATGATTCATTATATCCTTAGATTCCAGGACACTGTGACCCATCCAGACACTGATTTAAGATTTAGAGAGAGGTTCCATGCCTTCCTGGGCTGTGGGTTTGCTCTAATAGAGAGTTCTTGTCCCTCCCAGCCAGGGTAGGGGAGTGGTACCAGAGGTTTTTCATGTCCTCTGTAAGTCAGGTCTCTCCAGATTGGCTTCACTTGTTGATGAGAAATAGTGAGGGTTGCCAGTGATCAGCACATAACTCTTAGATGTCAGGAGAAAAACACCCTGAAGTCAAGTAGAAAAGGTCCTCTTATTATCTGTTATTTTTATGTAGTTAAGTCTTTTTTAAAAATTACCTATTGCTTTTTGCCATCACTATCCATTAAATAAACTCTTGTGTTCCTTAACCCAAGCATGATGCATAGAAGGCTGCCTCTTTTTAGGCAGAATTTTACTTTAGCCTCATCCTGGGATCAGGACACCCCCTCCCTGCCATGTGTTCCACGGGCACCACCCTCACCCCCAGTCTGACCAGCAGGGGTGTCTGTCTCTCTAGGAACGACTCAACCGCAGGATCAGGAAGCTCAGAAAGGACATCTGCGAGCTCCAGCGGCTCAGGGCTCAGGAGGAGGAGAGACTGCAGGCTATGCAGGTGGGCTTCGCAGAGTCCCAGGAAGGACTCCGGTCTGATCATCTGTCTGTCTGGAGAAGGCTGCTGTGGGGGGAGGGCCTGGAGGCTGGAAACACAAGTGCTGGGCTCGGCCTTGGGGTTTGCTGGCTGAGTGACCTGGGGCAAGTCAAGCCCTCTGACCTTCATGTGGTTTATATGTTCAGTGAAAGCCAGTCGTGTTCCACCTGGTTCTCGGTGAAGATCAAAGGAGACAAGCAGCCCATCAACTGAAAACTACTCCACAAACCATAGGTCTCTTTCTCTGTCTCTGACCATCTACCTTTCTGTTGCTTGCTCACTTTGATGTGGGGTCTCTCCTCACCCTATGACGTGAAGGGGGTTAAAAGTCAGTGGAAGGGCTTCCCTGGTGGCGCAGTGGTTGAGAGTCCGCCTGCCGATGCAGGGGACACGGGTTCGTGCCCCGGTCCGGGAGGATCCCACATGCCTCGGAGTGGCTGGGCCCGTGGGCCATGGCTGCTGGGCCTGTGCGTCTGGAGCCTGTGCTCTGCAATGGGAGAGACCGCAGCAGTGAGAGGCCTGCGTACCGCCAAAAAAAAAAAAAAAAAAAAGTCGGTGGAAGGATATAGCCGAGTGGGGTGTGTGTGTGTGTGTGTGTGTGTGTGTGTGTGAGACATGGCATCTGTGGATGTTCACAAGGGTGTGAGGTGCGGGGGGAGGTGTCCCTTCATTTTTGAGGAACATGGCTCCCCCTGTAATACCCATAACATGCAGAGGCAATGCCATGAGGGGAGGAGGACCGAGAAATCAGCATTCTCGCTCGGAACGTTCAGAGACTGAAGGTCCAGAGGGAGCCATCTGACATTGAATCTTAGGGAGCCCCTTTTCTGGAGTTTCAGGCAGACTGTAGGACCCACAGGCTGGAGGCTGAACTGGAGCGTCAAGACCGAGCCAGGAGACAGCTGGATGCCCTCCCTCAGCAGCGGCCAGGCCAGCTGGAGGACATGCCAGCAGAGGTGTCCAGAATCCCTGGCATCTCCAGGGCAATGATTCAACTCAGCAGCCTGGTCACTGAACTGGAGGGGATGGCAAAGAAACTGGATGCCAGCCTGCTGAAGGTGCACATCCTGAGGTGCCTCCCGAAGCCTGGGATTCTCCCCAAATAGTGGGCAGCCTACCTGTAGCATCCCTCTGGGAGGTGTAAGGAGAGTCTTCTCTGTGACATGTGGTGGTGGCTTGTCCAAGGCTGCACAATGCTGCTGCAGCAGAGGCGGGTACACAGAAGGGGTGCTACCCTCTCTGGTTCTCAAGGTGACAGCCCAGAGTGCCATCCACTAGTTGGTTGGGGAGGGAATTGGAGGGGACAGGAACCTGAGAACTGGTTGTGACTCTCACTCTCTTTCTCTCTCCTAGGACGCCAGTGACTTATTGAACAGGTATGAGCCGTCCCATCTCCCTTCCCACATGTGCTTACACAGCACAAACCCACACAAACATAGATGTGTGTATGGGCTTTCTCACGGTCAAGGAGCTCCACTGCTCCATTAACTTGCATCTTCAGACTACATGGAAAGTGGAAGATTGAACAGAATATACTGAAGGATTTCTTTGTTTCTAGGAGTGCTCCAGAGCAGTTAGAGGTTATTTATCCCAACTTAGAGAAAAGAATCAATGAATCACTTAACCAGTCATCCTCAGCAGCTCTGACCAGTTCATCCCTGGACCAGCTCCTCTCAGACTCACCTCAACCTCCTGGCTCTCCTTCCCCCAACCTGTCCAGCCTCCCACTAGGTCTGCCCAGTGCACCCTCAGGCCTGCCACCTCCTGAACATGCCACAGCTGTGATCAGATGCCTGACCCTCTGATACCTGGACAATAGTCACAGCCTCTCTCCTGAACCAGGCTCCCACTGCAGAAGTCAGGATTCAAGACCTCCTTTTTGCCTGTGAACTGACGGTAGCACCCATCTCTCACAATCTCATATTAAAATGGGAGTACCTGGATGGCATGAGTTCACAGTGCTGAGGCCACCTCTGCCTATGGAGCTGGCACGTCGGTTGGCAGAAATATTCCTTCTGAGCTCCTGTAGCACCTGTTATCTGTACAACGCACCTGGAGCTTACATTACTTTTGTGGTGGACAGACTCTACAGGGACCTCCCATAATGCTCCCCTCGTGGTGTTCATGCCTTTGTATGATCCCCTCTCTTTGAGTGTGAGCAGAACCTGTGACTTGCTTCTAATCAATGGAATATGGCAAAGGGGATGGGCTGTCCCTTCGCAGACTGTATTACATGGATGGGATGCCTCCTTGCTAACACGCTCACTCTTGAAACTCTCCTTGCTGGATTCATGACGTGGATAGCCCTGTGGCCAGCAGGCAGCCTCTAGGAGCTGATAGCAGACTCCAGCCTTCAGCCAACAAGAAGCAGAGGCCCTCAGTCTTGCAGCTGCAAGAAAATTAATTCTGCCAACTGCCTAAGTGAACTTGGAAATGGACTTTTCCCCAGTCGAGCCTCAAGAGGAGAACCCAGCCCAACTGACATCTTGAGTGCAGCCTTGTGAGACCCTAAGCAGAGAACCCAAATTTCTGACCCACAGAAACTGTGAGGCAATAGATGTCATAGAAACTATGATATAATAAATCTGTGTTGTTTTAAGACACTAAATTTGTGGAAGTTTTTATGGAGCAATGAATAATACCTTTGTATATTAATTATTTGTGCATCACTTCTTTGGGTGAGTAAAGACAGCACACTGTCTTTGTGTCCCCAGGGTTTAGGACAGTGCCAGTCTCATAGTTGGTGTCCAGTGAAATTTATTAAGTGGATGCATGAATAAATTAATAGAAAGTATAAGGACCCTTCTTTTTTCTTTTTTAATAAATGTATTTATTTATGGCTACGTTGGGTCTTCGTTGTTGCGCGCGGGCTTTCTCTAGTTGTGTCAAGTGGGGGCTACTTTTCGTAATGGTGCGCGGGCTTATTCATTGCAGTGGCTTCTCTTGTTGCAGAGCACGGGCTCTAGGCGCGCGGGCTTTAGTAGTTGTGGTTCTCAGGCTCTAGAGCGCAGGCTCAGTAGTTGTGGCGCATAGGCTTAGCTGCTCCGCGGCATGTGGGATCTTCCCAGACCAGGGCTCAAACCCGTGTGCCCTGCATTGGCAGGCAGATTCTTAACCATTGCGCCACCAGGGAAGTCCTAAGGGCCCTTCCTGATGCTCCATGATTAACAAAGGGGACCTTTAACTAGTATTACTGAGCCCTTGCAGAAATGGTCAATAGTATACTTGGCACTGAAGGATACAAAGAATAAAACATGGCTACAAGGAGATGCTGCATTGCGGTGTAAAGAGTAAAAACTCACAAGTCAGACTTGAGTTCAATCCCAGTCCTGACACCTAATACCTCTGTAACCCTGTACAAGTTACTTAGCCTCTCTGCACCTCAGTCCTACCCCCTCTAAAATGAGGATAATCATACTCATGGCCTGGGATTGTTGTAAGAATTAAATGTTATTATATATGCCTGCTGCAGTGCCTAATACGTTGGAAACATTTAAATGTGTTAATTCCATCTTCTTATTCTACGTCTCCAGCCAAATCTTATAATCTAGCTATGGAACCAGAATAAACACAGATGGAATAACAAGAGAGTGTGATGGGTTATTAAGTGTCCTAGTTGCTAAGGGCAGTGGGGATTCAGAGGAGAGACACGAGTGAGGCTGGCAAAGTCGGGGTTGGCTTCGTGGGGGTGGAATTGGACAGGCAGGAGAGAAAGGTGGAGAGCATCCAGGTCAGGACAGCTCCACGGATGAAAGCGTGGAGGTAGGAAAAGGTCTCAGCACGTTTGTAGGAGTACGAAAAGACTGACCCAGTCAGTCTGGAATATTCGGGAATGCGGAAGACCAGAAGTCAAGCAGAGGGTTAGATGAGTGACACCAAAACATAGGCAGTCATCAAAGGGTTTTGAGTCAGGAGTGAAAGGAACAAGTGGTGTTTAAGGAAAACCAGTCTGGACTCTTGTTGCCAGATGGATTGGGGGCAGGAAGTCAGGGGGTTAAGGGAGGGGAAGGAGAAAGTGCCTAGTGTGGATGTTCAGAAAAAGAAGGGTATAGCTACTAGGCAGGAAGCTGTATGTCTCAGAGAAACGTGAGACCCCAAATCTAAGAATAAGACATTAGTCAAGGAAAGAGCACCCCTGGATGTGACAGCTAACAATTCCTGTGTCCTAGCTGTGGTTAACGTCAAACAGAGAATTGGTCCAGAAGCATCCTACCAGCACTGGGAGGAGACTGACAAGCTCCGAGGGTCTGTCTCCACTGGAGAGTCAGTTACCCTGCAGGTGCCTGCCAGACCCTGCAGATGATCAGGCCGGGTGGGCATCTGACCAGCAGATGGTTGGCCAGTGGAGCCTATAAAGTGGGCTGCCGAGAAAGGTCTTATCAAAGAAAGACAATGATAATTAGGTTCTCTAAGAAATTCAAAATGGATCTATGATGAGGGCATCGTTGGTTGGCAGGAAGAGCAGCAACATAGGGGATCAGAGCCACACACGTGACTGTGTCCTGAAGCAAGTGTCATTGACCACGTTGCTCAGTGGCCACAGGCTAGTCCAGTCTCTAAGCTGCCTTGGGCCTCAAGTCCCCTTCCCACCGTTCTTGGATGTACAGAGGCAGTATGACTTAATGGTCATGAGCACAGACTTGGGAGCCAAACCATCTGTCTAATGTCTAGTGTCTAATGTGTATTATCGCTGTGCTATTTACTAGCTGCTCATGTGGGACCAGTTACCCAACCTCCATACATCTCACTTCTCTGATGTATAAAAGGGGCCTGTTAAAAAACAAAATGGGGCTATTAATAATAGTACCTACCTCATAGGGTTGTTGTGAGGATTAAATGAGTTAATATATAAAATAATATTTACTCCAGTGACTGGCCAGAGTGAACTCTCTATGTGTTGATTATTATTATTAGCATTTTTTAATCTCCAGTTCTTCCTTTGGGAACTACTTGTATCTCCCACCACTCCCGCCACCCCACCAGAGCTTCCCACAAGGCTTGAGTCCTAACAGTGGAAAAATCCCATTTTCCTTATTTGCATGTCCAATCTTATAATAAACTTTCTTAATATTTGAACTAACTTGAGTGAGTCTCCATTCCCTGTAGTAGAAGAAGCTGCTACAGCGTAAGTTGTGAAAAAGTCGGCTAAACCTGTGCATGTCCCAACAGGTGTGCACGTTTCCTTTGGAGTCTTGGAGAGGGCGACTGGGAGCTTGGGGTTCTGGACTTCAGCACTTCCCTGGGGGAGGGAACCCCGAGTTCAGACTCTGTGACAAGCAGAGCGTGGAGGCTCACGGAGCTGCCTTATCATGTTTTAGGATCTATCCACTTCCTCTGCGCTGAGTCCACAATCCAAACAAGTGAATTTCAAGTAAAATTACCCTGGGAGGGGAGCAAGTGCTGATAGACCGACATGAATATTTTCACTCACTAGCGGTTTTACTTCTCAGTGTAAGAAGTATAACATTTTTTCCTGAATCCAAACCCCTCACGGGAAGTGTGGCCGCAGTAAAATATTCACACCAAGGCACACATTTCTGAACAGGGCAGCACAGTGGTTAAGAACGCTAAAGTCCGACATGGATCAAAATCCTGGCTGCCTGATCTGGCTGAGGAAGTAACCCAAATTCACCTGGCCTCAGCTTTTTAACTTTAAAATGTGGATAATAATAGGAGCTACCTGGTGGGGTTACCAAGCTTAAGTGACATAATACATGTAAAGACCTCCAACAGGCCAGGATCTTCATACATACATACCCTAGAGGCTAATAGTCATTTGAAAAGACCCAGCTAAAACCTACGAAAAATCAACAGAAAAATACAACCCACTCTTTGTTGGAATCCCAAGTCTGGGGGCTTTGGGTATGTTTTAGCATTACTTAGGGACTTGTGTGTGTCTTTTTTTAAATATACGTTTTATATGAAATACTGAACACTCCCAGGGAAAGCAATTGAACCTCCCTCCGATCCTTGGTTCCTGGTCTCCACGTCTTTTCTACCTGCTAAACTGAGGATGAACAACAGAACTTTTGTGGTGACCTCAAACCCTGGGCCTCAATACATTGTACTCACCCCCTAGAGGTTGCACCTGGATGGTTTGCTCCTCCCAGGGACCTCAGTGGGGAGATGATAGAACATTTTAGTTTACATCCAAGCAGATTCAACAGACATAGTATTACAAAGATTGACAGTAAAGGGTATGTTTAAGCAGAATAAATGACACCTCCAATAAGAACTAGAAAATAAAATATGTTAAGACAATGCTTTTATTATGCATAGGATTTTAAATTCCTTGGGAGGAGGGAAGTCATTTTACAAATTCTAGGCAGCCACGTGTTAGTGCTTGTTCCTGTCCCAGAATCACACCAGGCAGGGGGATTTCTGGAGTCACGGATAATCAACTTCTTCACACCACCCGTGGCCACAGCTTCTGCAAAGGCAACCTGCTCCCCCGCGGCTCACCACCCAAATCCACACATCTACAAATCCCTAATTCTCTCCCTTCTTCTGCCCCATCCCTCAGATGGTACTTCTTGTCCAGCCCTAGAGCAGTCCCAGTGTTTTGGGCTAAAAGTCACAGGTCATGCAGTTCACCCCCTGCCTCCACCTGGGATTCTTTACCCAGCACAGAGCTTACGATGGTGCTATTTCTGCTCCCACAGCTGAGCTATTTGAGACTCAGTCCTTTCCACCATCTCATTCCTTTCGTCTCACTTCTCAACCTCAGATGGTGATCAGGAAGACGCTTTTCCCCAGGGGTTGAGTGTGGTCCTTGGGTTGTGGCTTATAGCGATACCTCCCCTGTGCCCTTCCCACCAAGGCCCTGAATTTTCATCTCAGCCAGAAGGAGGCATTGAGTGGTGTCAAGAGTGGGGGTGGCAGCACATCTGTTTGTGAGGACAGTGGAGGTGACCCAGCGTCCCAGGGGTCACAGATCATCCAGCTAGTTCTCTGCTGTCTCTTCTTCCTAAGAGGCTTATTCCCCTCCTTTCATCATTCATTATACTCATCTTTTAGACTCATCCTTTCCAGAAAGCCCTCTCCAACTCACCTCCTGTTACCTCCAAGGTGGGTTATGCCCCTCCTCTTGGCTTCCCTAGTATCCAGGTCAGACCCCATCACAGCGCCCATCACACTGTGCTGTCATTTCCTCCTTACGTCTCTGTCTCTTCTCTTGAGCTCCTTTAGATACAGGACAAAATTTTTTTTCTTTTTCTTTTCATATCACCAGTGGCTACCATACTGCTTGGCTCATAATTAGCACACAATAAATATTTCTTAAGGATATGAGTAAATGAACTCTAATATTTTGGGGGGAGAAAACAAGATGAAGAGAGGTGAGATGCCTAGTTTAAGATCATATAATTCGTTGATTACAAGGCTGGATCTAGAACCCAAGTCTTCTGGCCCCAAATCCGGTATTCCTTCCTCTACACAGCTACTTCTGTGCCTGGTGGGGATGCTGGTGAGGAGGGCTGGCAGTGGTCTGAGTCCCACCCACTGGTCATTGAGGCAAGGGCTTGATCAGCAGACTGAAGGTCATCCCACCTGTCCCTTGCCAAAGTCCCGACTCTATCACATCATCTAAAGCAGTGACTACTGTTCTGAATCTTACAGGTGACCCAGCCAGGGTCAAGTCCTTGGGTCCTCTCTTTGGACCCTGTGCTTAGGGGAGGTTAGCTGCACCCTCTAGGGAGCTCAGGGAGAACTTGGACCCTCGTCCCCAGAGCCCAAAGAAGGGAAAGATCTTCTGGGTGAAGGAGGCAGTGAAGGTGTAGATGGGTTCCTGAGTGACGGCATTGGCAAAGGTCACCCAGCCCACCTCGTAGTCAACAGACACACGCACCTGCTGGGGCTGTTCCTCCAGGGCCAGGCGTGTGGGGAAGGAGCCCAGGGCCGAGACGAAGCCCCAAGCCAGTCTCACCGCCCACACCCCCTCCTCTGGCCGCAGCCGAAGCTCCCCCTTCCGCCGGATGTCCTTACTGACCACACCCAGGGTGCAGCTGCCCCCGGGAGCCAAGTCCACACTCACCACCCACGTGTGTCTCCCCCCAGTGAAGCCACCATGGGCCAGGACACAGGTGGCCCGGTCGAAACGCTGGGGGCTGTCTGGTGACTTCTGCCATTTATAGGAGAAGCGAGCCTGCTGGTGGTCCTCAGACAAGAGGAGCTTCGGGTGGGAAGTCCAGGGGTCTAGAGAGATGTGAGCTGTGGGGAAAACCAAAAGGGCCACAGATGTCAGCAGACATGCTATCACCTTCAGGAAAGGCCTAAATACTCCCCTTGACACCCGCGTTAGCGTTACTACCAACAAAGTTTATAGTGCCTACAAAGACCTGCAGTATGGGTATCACCTGGAAACCTGTTAGTAACAGACTCTCAGGTTCCACCCCAAACAACCTGAGATGGAATCTGCATTTTAGCAAGATCCGCAACTGATTCCTATGCTTGTTAATGCCTGCTTCAGAGGATGTGTTGGTTAGTTCGTTAGTTCGGACATCTGGGCTCTCATCTGGTTCTGTGTCTTCCCCTGGAAAGCACTTCTTCTCCCTGCAAACTGGCCGACTCCCAAAGCTGTGCATGCCTGCTCTGATCTCCTGCTGCTGACACATCACGTCCTCCCCCTCCTGTACCTCGGAGGGTGGAAATATTCTTCCCTCAGTCCAAACTTCATGATCACTCCCTGGGCACTTATGACTCATTTATACAGTCTTCACTCCACCCAGACTCTCTGGCTCACCCACGGGTTATTCATTCTGCCTCAGTAATTCTAAAATCAGGCAGAGTCTGAGGATCACCTTTTAACAAAAACACTTCTGCGGACCCCTGCATAGTGTTACTTTTAGTATCCATAAATTGGGACAAATTCATAAATTCAGATATGTCCATGAGTTAGGATTCCTGCCAAGAGCTCTGTGACTTCCCAGGGTCTTCGGTTGATAGACTGGGAACAGTGCCCTTGAGTGGGATCCATTCTTCATTCCTTTCCTACCTGCAGGCTGCACTCCTATCATCTATGAAATATAATAACACCTGAGAGAGAGTAGGGGTTCCTGACAATTCTAAGAATGTGATTCTAAACCCAGATCAAATTCCACTCATCCAGGAAGCCCTTCCCGATAGACCTTGTCCCATCCTGATTTAATCTTTCTATCCCATCATCACGTGCAGATCAGAACATGAGCTTCCTGCCAGGGATGTGGTATGTGTGTGTGCCTGTCCCTTCTTCATGGTTCTCCCACAAGCGTTACAAAGGCAGTGACACATATCAGTGTCACGTGTGACATTATGTGTATATGTACATTTATATATGTGATATATATGTATTTGACTATTACAGTGCCCAGTGTAGAACCCTGCAAAATTATCTGCCCATTTCAAGATTAGAATCCTCACTCCCTCCCATCCTGACAGAGGCTGCTTACCTGGCTCATAATCCAACTCAAAGCAGAGTTTTTCTGTAAAGAGGAAATAAAACAGGATGCGATGTCATTAGTCTTACCGAACCATAGAACATTTAATGATGAGGAAACTGAGACCCCAAAAGGGAAGAGACAAAGAGAGGAATGGAAGCTGGAATCCTCTAGACCAGTGGTTCTGAACTTGAACTTGCATCAGAGTCCTCAGAACACTTGCTAAAACACACATGTTTTTGATTCAGGTGGCCCGGGGTGGGGCTGAGATTCGCATTTCTGGCAAGTTACCAGGGGATGCTGATGCTGCTGGCTGGGAGCCCCACTTTGAGCCGCACTGCCTAGCTCTGAGCGGGCAGCGACCAGTGCCTTACACAGAGCCTAGGACACAGTAAATGCTCAAGAAACATCGACTTAATGAACAGATAAGTGGGTTAATTTATTTCTCGTTCTGCTTGGAAATGATTTTGGGGATAGTCAAAGGTCAGCCTTTGATTAGAGTAAAATTTCCTTCACTGCCAGGCCATTTACTTGTAGGAAGTGGACTTGGGGGAAAGCTCTTCTAAGGTGACATTTTTGTGGATGGGTCATTTAGAACTAGGTGGCATCATTCGTGATGTCACGTAGGAGGAGAGGGAAGTGTTGACGAGGAGCCACATTCCTGACTCTCATTTCAAACCCTCCACACCCTCTCCTACCACCACTCCCTGTCCCGGAAAACAGGGTCATGGTCCCCACAGGGGCAATTCAACTCTGAGGAAGGACCAAACTAACAGGGGCGGGGAAGCCAAGGAAAAGAGGAGGGAGGGAAGTCAGCTACCACAGGGCACAGAGAAATACCCTTGCTGGTTATTAATTAACAATGTTCATCATCAAAAACTTATCATGTATTACAAATGTGGATTTTTAAAATTACTGACAATGACAGATTGTGGATTTTTATGGATTTTTAAAATGACTGACAATGACAGATTTTGTTCATCGTTATCTTATATATCACTTCATGGCAAGCGGTTAGATCTATTTCATTATTTTTCAAACCAGTTACATTTTTTTCCAGAAATCCTCACCTTTATTATCTCACTTCATTGTCACATCCTGATAAGCAGATTTTATAAAGATCTGCAAATAAGGAAACCAAGGCACTGGGAGAGTGCAAGCCTTGTCAAAGGGCACACAAACGTCGGGCAGCGGGGCATGGAGGCCATTCCTAAATCCAGGCTTCACAGCCACCTGTGCTTCGTGGGGTCCGCTTACCCAGAAACATCTTCATCTCCTTTCGCAGCGGGAGGGCCTGCTGGGGGAAGTCCCGAATCCTCTGGCCCAGCTCAGGGGATACAGCCTCTGGTTTCCGGCACCTTCTGGTTTCACACCTAGGGGCACAGAAATGGTGGGGTCTGGGAATTATCCTTCTTAATGATGCCTCCAGACTCAGCTGGTCACCTTCTAATTGTCTTGGAGGTGCCAGTTCCCATGGACAGACGTGATTCCTCTGGGATGGATCCACTCCCTCCCCACACTGTCCCCTCTTGGGCAGTGTCATGCAGGGGTGTGTATCTACAGCTGGCTGTACATGGGAATGCATTTGAGTATGTGAAAGTTTACATGTGAGTTATTATCCTTAATGTGAGACTGTATATTTGTGTGGTAATAACCAGCATGTGGTGCGTGTATGTTTATGTATGTGGGAAAAGAGAAGAGAAAATCTTACCTGATTAGAGTGCTTCTGATATCCTAGGAGAAAGAGAGAGAAAGCAGGGATTCAGTTTCCATTTCTCCCTCCCACAAGAAAAGACAAAATACCGTATTCTCAGCCCTAGATAGAAAAAGGACACCAGATCCATGGAGTCACAGCGTTTTCAGGTTTACGAGGCTTCAGGGATCTTAGAGCCCAACCCCTTCATTTTATAAGATCCAGACAGTGAAGTGACCTGCCCCTTAGAGGCAAAGGCAAGTCCCATCCCAATGTCTCCAGCTTCTCAGTCCCCAACGCGTCCGCCTAAATCATGCTGCCTTTCTGATGCCTAATTGGGACCCCAGTATCTCTCCTCCAGTGTGAGGAAGAGAAACAGAACAAGAAGAACTTCCTGCTGGTGGGCGGTGACACAGAGAATAGTTTGCCTTGGAAATAGCACCTGACATTTGTTCGCATAGTGCTTGATGCTTCTCAGAGTGCTAATTTCACTTGCATTTTACTGTTGGATCCTCACAAATAAAGTATTTTTGAGATAAATAAACAAAGTATCTCCCTATTTGATGGATAGGATGAAGAGACCAAGACCAGAGAGCAAAGCAACCAGGGAGCTCTTGGGGAAGCAAGGACTCTTAGAATTCAGAACTTCTGGTCCTGTGACCCATCTTCCACTTGGGATACAAGGATGTGTGAGTGAAGAAGAGATGGCTTAGACAGGTAAAGATGCAACAAATCATAGGTGAGCACAGGTGGATGGGGGCGGGGCTCAGATCTCACCATCAGGAGCTCCCTTGCTGGCCTCTCCTTCTTCTCCTCCAATTCTTCAATGAGGGTGCTAAACCGGCAGATTTCCCCAGTGACCAGGACATCAAACTCATCCCGATGCTTTAAGATGTCCCCATCCAGCCTCTCCAACTGGGCTAAGAGGATGCTCTGCTGTTCCTCCAGGAACTGGCTCAGATGTGCAAACTCAGAAATCACTTTTTGTTTCTTGGTGGCCACCTGAGTCTGAGGGGGCAGGAGGAGAGGGCAGGAAGTTATTCCTCCTCTTCCTCCACTTCCTTTTCCTTCTTTTTCCTTAATTCACTCCCGTCTCCCTCCAGATCCACATTCTCCAAGGTTTGGTGGTAAAGTCAGAGCCCCCCACTCCCCAGGTCACCTGCCATGCCATTTCCAGGAGGAGGTGTACGGGAGGTGGTGAGGACACCCCACCTCCTGCCATTTACAAAGTGCACACAATGTGCGGGGCACTAAGGTACATTACTGTCCTTACAGCAATTCAGTGAGATAGTGATGATTTTTTTTTTTTTTTTTGCGGTACGCGGGCGTCTCACTGTTGTAGCCTCTCCCGTTGCGGAGCACAGGCTCCGGATGCGCAGGCCCAGTGGCCATGGCTCACGGGTCCAGCCGCTCCGCGGCATGTGGGATCTTCCCAGACCGGGGCATGAACCCGTGTCCCCTGCATCGACAGGCGGACTCTCAACCACTGCGCCACCAGGGACGCCCGACAGTGATAATTTTTAATCTCCACTTCACAGAAAAATAAACTGAGCATAGAGAGCTGTTTGAGGTCATAGAGCTAATTCATTTCAGGATTCAAACTCAGAATGGGGCTTCCGTGGTGGCGCAGTGGTTAAGAATCCGCCTGCCAATGCAGGGGACAAGGGTTCAAGCACTGTTCCGGGAGGATCCATGTGCCACAACTACTGAGCCTGCACTCTAGAGCCCATGAGCCACAACTAGTGAAGCCTAAGTGCCACAGCTGCTGAAGCCCAGGAGCCTAGAGCCCATGCTCCACAACAAGAGAAACCACCGCAATGAGAAGCCCACGCACCACAACGAAGAGTAGCCCCTGCTCACCACAACTAGAGAAAGCCTGCACGCACAGCAACGAAGACCCAATGCAGCCAAAAATAAATAAATAATAAAACAAAAACGCAGAATGACTTCAGAGCCCTCTATGCTATGTTGCCTTGGTTTCAGAAAGGCACTGGACCCTGAGGAAGGGAAGAGGACCAGGCAAGGGATGATGACTTACCAGGAGGACTTGTATCCTTCGATTTTCTCTTGACTGAATTCCTTGAATCTCCTCTCTCTCCTTTCTTAGACACTCAAGACACTTCTGTATTTGTTCCTGGGAAGAAGGAGCATAAAATATTTAAGATGGGGGCAGGGATAAATTAGTAGTTTGGGATTAGAAGATACAAACTACTATATATAAAATAGATAAACAACAAGGACCTACTGTACAGAACAGGGAACTAAATTCAATATCTTTTTTTTTTTTTTTTTTTTTCTGTGGTACGCGGGCCTCTCACTGCCGCGGCCTCTCCTGTTGTGGAGCACAGGCTCCGGACGCGCAGGCTCAGTGGCCATGGCTCACGGGCCCAGCCGCTCCGCGGCATGTGGGATCTTCCCAGACTGGGGCACGAACCCGTGTCCCCTGCATCGGCAGGCGGACTCTCAACCACTGCGCCACCAGGGAAGCCCTAAATTCAATATCTTGTAATAAACTATAATGGAAAAGAATCTGAAAAATATGAATCACTTTGCTGTACTCTAGAAACTAACACAACATTGTAAATCAACTATACTTCAATTAATTTTTTAAAAATATTTAAGACGGAAACAATGATTTGTTAAGAGATGTCATCTCTGCCTCCAGGAATGGAATGACCCAAGGGAAGGAGTCGTTCTCTTAGCTGACAAGCCTGGGCCGTTATGGTCCTTGACAGCTTACTCTCTTTGGGTCTTCTTCCTCTTCTTTTGTCCTCCAAGAATTTTGATTAGGGCTTTCCGCTTTTAGCTCTGTGCCATCATAAGCTATGACTCTGTGTTCTCACCTGAGCCTTCCTGTCTTCAGGCTAAACACCCTAACTTCTTTTGCCTTAATGAATGGTATCGAGGCTCTGTCCTGAGCTTGATACGCCCTTCTTCGAAATTATCCCAACTTTCTCACATATCCCAAACAGAGCACATCCAAACAAGCTCTCTTATAAAGGGAATCAACTTTCTGGGTATGATTCCGGAGGGAACAAGAAACTTGGATAATGCAAAAAATAATCAATGAATTGTTTTAAAAATTGCTTGCTCTAGGGGACTTCCCTGATGGTCCAGTGGTTAAGACTTCAAGCTTCCACTGCTGGGGGCACAGGTTCGATCCCTGGTTGGGGAACTAAGATCTTGCATGCCGCAAGGTGTGGCCAACCCCCCACCAAAACAAACAACAACAAAAATTGCTTGCTGTAGAATAAAGAACAGGTATACACACATAAATGTCCATATAAGCACATTGCAAAATATATTTAGAACTCTTAACAATACATGTTAATTAACTAATTGACACATATACATAGACTCCCATTTGTAATAAAACACAATGCATAAACAGCTAACATCAGTACACACTCATTTAATGACAGATAAAATTATACATCATATATATTTACCCAACCTGCATATATGTAAACACTAATTTACCTACAAACACGAGCAGTCAGTTACACATACACACCCAAGTAGTCAGATCCCCCCAAACACACTGCACACGCTGGTAAACGTGCAAACATTAATACACATACACACTGTGCAATCATTTCCTCAAGTGCAAAGCCAGACATCCTCAGACACACCTGACTGATCCATGATTCAGACACATACGTTCATGTTTTGGTGACTCATTCATTCAACATGTATTTATTGAGCTATTATTATGTATTGGCCATAAGTAAACAACATAGGGCATACTTAAAACACAAACACATGATCTTCCATGCCTGGGTCTATTGCCTGGGTAATCACAGAAGCAGGGAGATGGAATTAAGTTTCAGAGTGGCCCAAATAATCCACAACTCTGCTCTGATTCTTTCAGTCCAGTCCAATCCCAGACCCACCCTGGGAACCTCTCAGTTTCCCCTTTCCTACCCTGTAGGGCCCAGCCGCGTCCTCCAGGAAGCGCACAGTGTGGGCACGGTGCTCCCAGGCCTCCCGGCACACCACGCACAACTGCATCTCATCATCCTCGCAGAAGAAGTAGACTTTCTCCCCGTGCTCGGGGCAGATGTCCTCCTCTTCTATGTCCAGCCGGGACACCAGCTTGAGACGCTCAATGTTCTCCACCACGCTGGCCAGCTGCCAGTTGGGCCGGAAGCTCCCTGGGCGGAAAGGCTCCTTGCAGAGTGGGCAGGTTGGGGGCTCCTCGGGGTCCGGGCTGGGGATCTCAAGGTAGCGGGTGAGGCAGATGCGGCAGAAGTTGTGGCCACAGTCAATGGTGACCGGCTCCCTGAGGGTCCCTTGGCAGATGGGGCAGTTGACCTCATCTGCCAGGCTGGTCACAGAGGCAGCCGAAGCCATAGTGCTGCTGCGCTTGTGGCCTCTTCAAGGTCACCCTCTCTGCTCAGCTTGGGGAGAAGGGCTGGGAGAACAATGAGGACACACACCTCACACTCACACACCTACATGTGCACATGGCCAGACACAGGGGCATCTTACATACCCAGTGACGCCCTCATGGTCACACACACATACGTGTGCGCACAGGGCAAGGTACCCACTTGCATCTCTGGCAGCCAGGGTTCTGCTGTCCCCCTCCCTAAAGAACAGACACACACCCTCCAACAGCAGAGACAGAGAAATAGCAGAGGAGGGGCAGAAGAAGCAGTCACAGCATTCCAGATATGACCTCAGTTACTCTCTGGACTGGTGCCCACGACCTGGGGGTTCCTGCTCTTTCCCGTCCATCCAGAGACACTTGCAGTAGAAGGAAAGTGGTCGTATCTTAACCATCCACAATTGGAAGAGACTGTTCTTCTTTTGGGAGCAGGAGGGAGACTGGGTCACAGAGCAGTAATGCCACCCCAGCCTCCCTGCAGTATGACCAGCTGTCTCCAGGGAGATTGGAGGTATCAGCCAACCCAGGGGAGTGTGGGGACCCAGATAAGGCGCTGTGCCCAGGGCAGGGGTGGTGAGACAGGGCACAAGCAGCTTCACCAACCGGCCTGCCATAGGCTTCCAAAGGGGTTGGAATGTACTCTGTCTGGGGGAGGAGAAAGAAAGATAACAGCGGCCATCATTTATTTACGATGGCCATGTTCCTCACGCTAACATAAGCGATGTAAACATACGATCTTATTTATTCCTCCTGTCTGCTCTGTAACCTTGGTGCTATTAAGATATTAGCTGGGCTAAGCCAGGTTACTTAGCTTGCTCAAGGCACACAGGTAGGGAGGTGGGAGGCCATAATTTACACTCAGATCTGTGAGTCTCCAAGCCGTGCTGTCCAACAGAAATACAATGTGAGCCACGTGTACAAATAAAAGATTCCCAGTAGCCATATTTTCAAAAGCAAAAAGTGAAATTAACTAATATGTTATTTAGCCCCAAGTAGTATCAATATGTAATCAGAAAAAATTAGTCATGAGACATTTTACACCCTTTTTATTTGATGTTAAGTCTTTAAGAAGGGGCATATTTTACACATACGGGACCAGCCACATCTCAGTGCTCAGCAGCCTCGTGCAGTTGGAGGCTCTTGTGCTGGACATGCAGCTCCAGGGGCTGCACTCTTTGGGGCAGAGGGGAGGTGATGTACAAAATAGTTGGAGTGGAAAGGGAGCGAAACACGGTGGGGTGCTGATCCTCCAGTGGGAGAACGGAAGGAGATTTCCTTGGTTTTATCCACAGATGAAGGTGAGTGGATGAAGAACCATGGCTGTTTGATCATTGTCTTGGCTGGCAGTTCAGGAAGGGCACGGGCTGGAAGCCAGGAGACTTGGATTGACCTAGCCTTGCAACTTTCTAGCTCTGTGACCTTGGGGAAGTCACTTTACCTTTCAGTTTACTTTTCCTGTAATCATCTCCTGCCCCCGAGCACTGTTTTCAGATTGGATGTAATAATATGAAAATACTAAGCCTTAGATAAATGTCGTTGAACCTGTTTATCTTTTTGATTAACTGAGTTTTCTAAATTATATCAACATTGTGTTATGCTTTCTCGCCTTCTCCCGCTGCAGTTAAAAACTAAAATTGAAGTACAATCTTACCCAAACTCCAGTGGGGACACTGGCACTGGGAGGTGGTGGGGGGGTAGGAGTTTAGGAGAGACCAGCCAGAGTCGAGGAGCTGAGACAAGGAAAGGAGGGCGGAGGAAGGGACCCGGTGAGTGACCATCACACCTGCGGCATCCGAGCAGAGCCCCCGGAAGTCAGCATCTCCCACTCCGGCTGGACTTTGCCGCTGTGTGCACACCTCAAAGCCAGAAGTTTATGGCTCCCACCTGCTCAGCCAGACAGGAAGCAGCGTCTCCTCCCCAATTCCCCCCACCCTACTGTGGTCAAGGGAGGGGTTCCAGGAAACCCCATCTCCCTGTGACCTCATGGCGTACTCTGCTCCCCACCCCAGGAACCGGAAGGACCAGAAGGAGTGGAGAACTGGATGACGGGGCCACTGTTGGGAAATGCTGGGTAATTTGAGATGCCCTGGAGTTTGGACCCACTCAGCTGATAGGTGGTGGCCAGGACTCTGGGAAGCACAAGAGGTGGAGCCAGGTGGCTCCTCTGTCCAGACACTCCTGCCTTCCCCTCGCTCAGCCTCTCATTCCTTTCCCTCTGTGACTCGTAAAAGTGACTCCATTTCAGGGAAAGAGGATTCATGTGGACTGAGACAGAAGCCTCAGTGGACGGGCTGGGGAAGGCACCATGATGCTCTCCACCCCCTCCCACAAAGGGGCCGCCTGTTCTGAGTGCAAAGGGCCCCTGGAGGATGCAGTGACCGCCACCTGTGGACACACCTTCTGCTGGCACTGTCTCCCCCCACTCTCCCAGATGGGTGCCCAGCCCTCCGGCAGGGTCCTGCTCTGTCCCCTCTGCAAGGAGAAGAAGCAGACCGAGACCCTCTTGGTCCCCGTGCCCCTGGGCCCTCTGGGGGAGACTTACTGCGAGGAGCATGGTGAGAAGATCTACTTCTTCTGCGAGAACGATGCCAAATTCCTCTGTGTGTTCTGCCGGGAGGGTCCCTCCCACCAGGCCCACGTTGTGGGCCTCCTGGACGATGCCATCCAGCCCTACCGGGTAAGAAAGGTAGGGTCAGCTTGGGGCTGTTTGAGGCAGGACAGTACCCCAAGGTGGTGAAGGGAATAGGGCGGGGATCTTCATGTAGGGCACAGCCTCCACATCAGGGGACCCCAAGGCTCTTGGGACCCTGGGGCAGTCTCAGACTGAGGGGGACGTGGTTCCTTCCACTTGGATGCGTGACCTTTCACGTCTTGGGGAAATTCAGCTCCAGCCCCGAGAAGACCTTGCGGTGATGGAGCACAGAGAATTGTAGCCATGGCTTCACTCTTTAGGGAAGGAAGGAGAGCAGGCTGTCCTGCAGGTCATGGGCAGGGTGGCCTTTGTCTCCCTGGATCCAGACTGGATATGGGGTCTAGCAAGGCCCTGACTGCCGGAGCTCAGAGGGAAGACAGGGATGGGGAAGGCATCCAACAAGCACTGCTCTTCTTTTTGAGAAAGGGAGGTGTGGCAGTACAGCAGCCCATCTGGTCTTGGGGACATTATGCACTCCTGTCTGCCCCTCAGATCTCTCTCTTGTCACTCAGTCACCAGGTCTGGAAGTGGCCTCCGCAGAAATATCTCTCATCTTTCCCTCTGCATTTCCCCCACTGCCGAATCCAGGCTCTCACCATCTGTCACCCAGAGGCTCCAACAAGGTCCCTGTCTGCATTCTTACCTTTCCCCTCACCCTCCAATCTGCTGCGAGGCAGAGCTTCCCAAAACACAAAGCCCGTAATGTCGCTGCCCTGCTCACAATCATTCCGTGGATCCCTAGTGCCCAAAGAAATCTCAAGTCTTTAGCGAGGCATCCAAGGCCCCTTGGAGTCAGGATCCTGCCTTTATCTGTCAGCCACCCTGCCCGGGCACCATGTGTCCAGACAAACTGACCGTTATGTACCTGCTGTTTGTTGAATTAACACTCTTTCCTGCTTCTAATACTTTTCACATGCAGTTCCTTCCTCCTGGAAAGCTCTCCTCTCTCCTGACTCTTTTTATTTTTAGCCATTTTACCAATTTTTAAGTGTACAGTTCAGAAGCATTAAGTACTCTCCTCCCCCTCTCTTACCCAACTGGAAATTTATCTTTCAAGGCCCACTGTAACCGGTTTCTGCTTTCGACAAATTTCCCTTGTCCCTACAGGCAGAATTGTCCCCTCCACTGTGCTCCCATCTCACTGTGTGCACACCTTGATTATTGCATTTGTCCGTTTGTATTTTTTGTTTTAAACAAGTTTCTTTTTTTTTTTTTTAAAATTTTATTTATTTATTTATTTATGGCTGTGTTGGGTCTTCGTTTCTGTGCAAGGGCTTTCTCTAGTTGTGGCGAGCGGGGGCCACTCTTCATCGCGGTGCGCGGGCCTCTCACTGTCGCGGCCTCTCTTGTTGCAGAGCACAAGCTCCAGACGCGCAGGCTCAGTAGTGCGGCTCACGGGCCTAGTTGCTCCACGGCATGTGGGATCCTCCCAGACCAGGGCTCGAACCCGTGTTCCCTGCATTGGCAGGCAGATTCTCAACCACTGCGCCACCAGGGAAGCCCTGTCCATTTGTATTTTAATCACTTGTGACCGACTCCATCTCTAGAAGGTGGTCTTTTTTTTTCTAATTTATTTATTTTTATTTGTTTATTTATTTTATTTTTTGGCCGTGCTGTGCAGCTTGTGAGATCTTAGTTCCCCGACCAGGGATCGAACCCAGGGCCCGGGCAGTGAGAGCACCATGTCCTAACCACTGGACCGCCAGCAAGTCCCGATGGTGGGCCTTTTTCACCTTTGAATTCCTCAGCACTTAACGGTGTGCCTGGAACATGGTAGACAATTAATACCTGTGAGTTGAATTATGAATTAAGCCGCCTCTTTCTGCCCACTCTTCTCTCCACAGGACCGTCTCAGGAGTCGGCTGGAAGCCCTGAGAATGGAGAGAGATGACATTGAAGACATGAAGAGCCGGGAAGACCGGAAGCTCCAAGTGCTCCTGGTAAAGGCCACATTATTGGCCACCTTCTCCTTTGGGGGTTTTCTTTTTTTTTCTTTTCTTTTTAATTAATTTTCAACTGTTTGATTTCTATTTGGTTGTTTTCCAAATATGCTTTTTCAGTTTTCTTTTTTTTTTCTCTTTCAAATTAATTATTTTTCCTATTATTCCCATTGTCTTTAAACTTTTTTAAACATATTTCTAATATCTGAAGTTTAGGTGATGTTTAATTTCTTCTGACCCTTCATCCTGTTAGCTTATTTTCTTGTGAGCTTTCCTTGCGGTTCTCACATTTGGGGATCCCACATCTGGGATGTCTCCAGTCAGCACCTTTCTTTCTTTGTTCCAAGCGGGCAGGGTGGATGGTCCAAACAGCAGTGAGGGCCATGTGAGCAGCCAGTATCTGGAAGGAACACTGGCTTCTCAGTTTGATCACTCCTCTGGATCCTTCTCTTGTTTACTTCTGGTCCTAAGAAGTTCCCAAATTTTCCCATCAGCTCTGTTGGACGTTTTAAGGATTCCTGTAACTTTTGAGAGTTTTTAGTTGTCTGCATTAAATAACTTTTGGGAATATATATAATTTTGTTCTAAAACATCAAAAATCCACCTAGCATCCATGAGTAAAATATTTCACACGGACATTTGTGACAGAACAGTGTCTTGTAAGAAATCCTGATTTTCTTCATTTAGAACACCACTCCCCCCCATATATCATATGATAACGTCGTTATTTGTAGAGTGTAACTATTTTCTTAATTCTTGAAAGTGTTTTTATGTTTTGCACAAATTTCTGAAGTGATAATCCTCCACTCTAATGAATAACACATGTACATGGCCAGAATTACTGTTTTTCTTTCCTTTCTTGTAAGGGTGCATTTTTCTCCCCCAACTCCAGTTTTATTAAGGTATAATTGAGAAATAAAAATGCATATGCTTAAGGTGTGCAACATGATGTTTTCACATATGTATACATTGTTTCCTGTAACATTAAGGTAGTTTTGGTAGAATTAGGTGAATTTAGTCTTTTGTCTCTAGTTTCAATGCTTCCTCCTTAGCACTTCTTTGACTCTGTAAAAGTAATCTCAGTTTGGATTTTCTGTCTATTGCAGTAGCTATTTAAAATGATCCTAAGTTCAATTTTCATACAGCTAGGTAGTATTTATTGGTTATACATTAACTGATGGTTTTTAAAATTATTATTCCCAGTGCTGAGAAAATATGACCTGTAGGATTTCATAAAGTTAATGGCACATTTTTTAGGCCTAAAACCTTGCAATGTTAAATAATGTTTTCTGAAATATTAAGTGTTAAATAATATTATTTGAAAATAATAATTTAATAACTTAATTATTATTTGAAAATAATAATTTTCAAATAGTATTTGAAAATTATGTCCATACTCCGTTTAGTGCTCAAAAATGCATTTCATAAGTCTACCTGTGTAGTCAAACTTCAGAATAAAGTTATTTGACACTTTATTTGTTTTTAAAATTCACTTTATTTAAACAAAAACAATTTATCCATTTCTCCCACTTGGAAATACCCATCTAGGGGTTTTCTTAACAGACTCTGGGGAAGCCTGTTGTCTAGTATCCGTTGCTGAGCTGGAAAGAACGGGCTGACTGTTCTTATTCACCTCCCTGCCTCGGCAGAAGGGCATTTGGAGTCAAGGTTATGGAATCCCAGAACATGAGAGCGGGAAGTGGTTCTGACATCTTCTAATCCCGGATCCGTCTTGCCAGCCATTATTTTTCAGAGCAGAAAATTGATGTCCAGAAAAGTGCTGCTCCCAAGGTCAGACGGCAAAGCCGTCTCATAATGAAATGGCTAGAACCTGGGTCTCTTGACGCTTAGTCCATTGCTCTTCCAATTACAGTCTGTCCGCCTGAAAGCATTGCCTTCAGATAGGAAGCTTGGGGCCAGAAAGTGTATATCAGTGTCTGCATTCCAGTACTGACCACAAGGCTGACCCCGAGGACAGTAGGTTGATGGTGAGGCAATATCTGCCTCCCGCCCATCTCTTCTCTCGTGCTACAAAATTTTCTGGGAGGAAATCCACAGTGTGGGAATTTCTGGTCCCTTGACCAAGGAGACAGAGTTTGGGGACAAGAAGATGTCTCCAGCATCCCTCATCTCCCATCAAAATACACCCTGTAGGGCTTCCCTGGTGGCGCAGTGGTTCAGAGTCCACCTGCCAATGCAGGGGACACAGGTTCGTGCCTCGGTCCGGGAGGATCCCACATGCCACGGAGCGGCTGGGCCCGTGAGCCATGGCCGCTGAGCCTGTGCGTCCGGAGCCTGTGCTCCGCAATGGGAGAGGCCACAACAGTGAGAGGCCCGCGTACCGCAAAAAAAAAAAAAAAAATACGCCCTGTAGATGGCGACCTCGGTGGCTAAGAACAATGCCACACCATGCTCTAATCACAGCTTCCTTTCGCTTCGATTGCTCTCTAAGAGATCATCTCCACCTGACTCTAGGGATGGTATGGGAGGGTTAGGATGGTATTGCAGATGTGGAAGGATGTTTGAAAAGTTCAACATGGCTCTGAGAGTATAATGTGCATTATTATTAGAATCTCTAGGTGAGACAAGAGCATCGCCCTCATCGTTGGTAAGTTTATCGTGACACCTACCTCCTTGTACCACAGTATTATTTGGGAGAATGAATCTTGGAACTAGTTACTCCTTATCCCTTTTAATCAAGTTCATAGATGATCCTCTGGGAACCCAGCTCTGTGAGCTTCTCCCTAACCAGGCCTGTCTTTCTACCCCTCGTAGACTCAGATTGAAAGCAAGAAGCAGCAGGTGGAAGTGGCTTTTGAGAGGTTGCAGCAGGAGCTGGGGGAATATCAGCATCTCCTGCTGGCCAGGCTGACGGAGCTGGAGCAGCAGATCTGGAAGGAGAGGGACGAGTATATCTCGAAGCTCTCTGAGGAAGTCGCCCGGCTTGGAGCCCAGGTCAAAGAGCTGGAGGAGAAGTGTCAGCAACCAGCAAGTGAGCTTCTACAAGTGAGAGACAGCCCACCAGCTCATGGGAAAGGAGAGGGAGTCCACAGGAAGGGGACACCATACTGGGGGCTGGAAGATGCTGGAGAAAGACAGGAAAGGGAAGGGGAGATTACTTCTAATGAGAGGGACTGATGGTTATTGGGTTCCTTCGGCCCAGAGAGGTTACGGAGATGTAGTCCCAAAAAGGTTGGATGACTTTCCCATGTCACGCACCATGGTCATGCCAAGGGCTTTGGAGTGAACTTTGTAGTCAAGGGCTTGAGCGTCAGCTCATCTAGCTGTGTGACATTGGCAAATCTTGTAACCTCTCTAAACATGGGGATAATCATAGCACCTCCTTCATAGGGTTGTTGCAAAGACCGTGAAAAAACAAATTCATGCAAAATGTTTAGCGTAGTCTCTGCTTCACTGAAAGGACTCAGTAAACAGTGCCTGTTGTGATTATCATTATATTATCCTGTTTCACATCAGGTCTGGCTGATAACTGAAGGCCTGGTCCCTGCTAACCACCATCTCCTAATTGTTGGAGGCACAACACACTCCTAGGATGAGGCTGAGACAGAGAAAGCAGCTCAAATGAACTGACAACACAGTCCCACATTAGTACGGAAGCATGATGTAAATGAACAGTCTGATGAGTAGGTAATTAGAAAGATCACCTCTCTGGAGGAGGAGAGTTTTGAGCTGATATGCTAAGGAAGAAAGGATGTACAGAATCCCTGATGGGGAGGATGTATGGAAACTAAGTGTATCTTTTTCTTTTGTAGGATGTCAGAGTCAACCAGAGCAGGTAGGGCCCACTGCCCAGTCCCACCTGCTTTACACTTGACCTTGAGACCGAAGGGGGAGGGGCACTCACTGACTCCCCCCACCCCGCCCCCACAGGTGGCTACTCAGAAAAGCAAAAGCACTCCGACAGATACACTCTCTCATCCACTCATACATAAACAGCCCCAATTTACTAAGGTTTGTATTCTAAGGTTCCTTTTAAAACTGATTGTTTGGTATTGGGGACGTACTTTTTTCCCTGAGAAGTGAAGTTAAAAATAATAATTACGTTAGGCTGATCCAGGAACATTTTATTTAATCCCTGAAATTATTAGAGCTTAAGTCAGTATTTAACACCGTTTAAAATGTCAGTCTAAAAAAATAATAAATAAAAAAATAGCCTAGGGGAAATATTTTGTATAGAATATGATAAGCACAAAACTTGGGAAGACCAGTCTGTTCTTTCAATCATTTTTCCCACTCAACTTTCCAATTTCTTCAAAATTTCAAATGCTACAATAAAAGGACAGCAACCAGCAGCTGAGAGGCATTACTAATAGCAGGGCTCCGTTCCTTTCTAAGCATCAGCAGTCTGCCGTGGGCTGAGCAGAGACACAGCAGCTAGGGAAGACTTCTCATATACTGTGTGCGCATGTATGTGTAGGGGGGCTGAACTCAGCTGTCCATGAATCAGGAAGTTCTCTAAACATACTCTCAAAGAGTGTCAGAGATTTAGATCTAGAAGGGCCTTCAAGGTCTTCTGGTCGGGTGAAGAAACTAAAACCTAGAGGCGAAGTGCTTGCTCCAGGTCACACAGAGACTGACAAGCAAAGACTGAGCTGGAACCAGAATTGAGGGCTTTTTCACTGCAGTATAGGATTTCTTTCATCTCCTTTTTTCATCCCTGCACAATCTCTTTCCCTTTGTACTGAACAGCACAACAAATTAGAAAGACTGTGTAAGGCTGTTTTTCAAATGGTACTGTACCGCCCTCTAGAGGCTAATGATCTCTTCCCTTTTGGTCCCCACAGGTCCATTCTCTTAAAGCACCTACCTCTAATTCTTGAGGAGTGGTTACCATGTGTTCCTCTTAGGTCTAGCTGAAATGCTCTTGCTTTAGTAGCTACACATGTCCAGCAAAGATAAAGGGATGATACTCAATCTAATTATTCACCACAGATGCCAACATTCTTTAGTCTGATTTTAGCCTCATTGGGTCTGGATGACCCAAACATTATTTTTGGAATTAGAACCTAACTGGTTACCAATTTGTCTGCAGGTATGAGATGAAGACTTTTGTGAGTCCAGAGGCCATTTCTCCTGACCTTGTCGAAAAGATCCGCGATCTCCACAGGAAAATACTCACCCTCCCAGAGATGATGAGGGCGTTCTCAGGTAAACAGGAAGGGGCAGCAGCTCTCCCCATTCCCATCAGTTGCCCATCTGCCTTCCATCCAGCTCCATCTTTCCCCACCTTCCAAACCTGGCTCAAGACATCTTCCATCTCTTAGGCCCTCCTTTAGTGATCCCCCTCTGCCCAGGGAGACCATTCCCTCGAGCATCTCCTCTCCCCAAGGACGGGCACTGCACTGAGAGGCAGGAAGGTGAGGACTACATCTCTTTCATAGCAGAAGCCGAGCCTTCTTCTGTCCCTGATGTCACATTGTTCCCAGACCACACCACCCTTTTGGGTGCCTATAAGAAATAATAAGTCACAGATCTTTCTATTTTTGCTTCCCTCAGAAAACTTGGTGCATCATCTGGAAACAGATACAGGTAAACACTTGGGGGCTTCGGGAGCCATTCTTTCCTTTATCCGTTTGTGAATTCATCCTTTCAATCCAAGGCAGCAAACAGAGCAATTAAAGATATGAACTCTGGAGCCCGATTGCTTGGGTTCTCTTTGCTCGTTATGAGACACTAACAAGTCATTAAGCCCCTTTGTCCCAGTTTCTTTATCTATAAAATAGAAAATATAATAGTACCACCCCACAAGTAGCTGAAGATAAATGAATTCATGTATGCAAAAAGCTTAGTATGAAACCTGGCACATAGTAATTAATATTAGTTACTTGTATAGATATTATTTATTCAAAAATATTTATCAAGTGCTTGTTTTTTTTTGTCCAGCATTGTGCTGGACTCTTTATTGACTTTGACAAATACTGAACAATTTTTAAAATAGCATTTACTTTTAAATTGGTGCTTAATTTAGAAACTATTCCCAAAACATCATCTCATTCTGCTTCTCAAATTAATGTGCAGAAAACTCACCTGGGGATCTTGTTAAAATGTGGATTCTGATTCACTAGGCCTGGAATGGGGCCCAAGATTCTGCATTTCTAACAAGCTCCCAGCAACAGCGGATGCCCCTGGTCCATGGACCTCACTTTGAGAAGCAAAGCCTTATAGCACAGCACCACTTGCGGGTCAGGTAGAGCTGTCATCTTCTGCCTCCTGGAACAAAAGGGGGAACTGAGGTTCTGAGGAGCCGGGACAATGGCAGGCTGCACAAGGCCGGTGCTCCTTCTGCCTCGCACTCACAGCACACGTGCTCTAGGGGCATTTTTTGTGCTGCCAGCTCTGTTGATGGCCACACCTTCCTCCCAACAGGGGTTGTCACTCTGGACCCTCAGACCGCCAGCCAGAGCCTGGTCCTCTCCGAGGACAGGAAGTCTGTGAAGTACACCCGGCGGAAGCAGAACCTGCCCGACAGCCGCCTGCCCTTCGAGGGTCTCCCGGTGGTGCTGGGCTCCCCCAGCTTCTCGTCGGGGCGCCACCGCTGGCAGGTGGAGGTGCAGCTGGGGGACGGCGGCGGCTGCACGGTGGGGGTGGTCGGGGAGGAGGGGATGGGGAAAGGGAAGCAGGGTCTGAGCGCCGAGGAGGGCGTCTGGGCGGTGATCCTCTCCCACCAGCAGTGCTGGGCCAGCACCTCGCCGGGCACCGACCTGCCGCTGAGCGAGATCCCGCGCCTCGTGGGCGTCTCCCTGGACTACGAGGCGGGGCACTTGGCCCTGCTCAACGCCGAGACCCAGGAGCCCATCTTCACCTTCACCGCCTCCTTCTCCGGCAAAGTCTATCCTTTCTTCGCTGTCTGGAAAAAAGGTTCTTGCCTTACTTTGAAAGGCTGAGGCTCAGCCTCCGAAGTGCGGTGCAGCGCCCGGGGATCCAGCTCCAACCCCTGGGCGAGTCGTCGTGCCCAAGACTGCGGGAGGACACAGGATCTCCGTCCCTGTGGCTTTGTAATTCTTTCACTTTATTTATCTTATGTCCTTCAACTCCCTGACGTTCCTGGTCCCCTCTGCTGACGCTCCCGCCTTCTGTGCGCCTCCGAGTGGAGAACCAGAGGCAGGCGAGGCTGTGCCCAGGACACCAGCAAAGCTGGGGAGCCAGTAGGTTTTTAAGAGGAAAAAAATCTAAAAACTGTTTAAAGCTTCAGAATAACCGTCATGGGAAAAAGCAGAATTTTGTGGCGTTTGCACTAATTTTTTCAGTTGCCTGTTTTTATTGGGGCTTACACATGGAGGTACTTCCACCTTTACAGACCTTAGGGCCTCTTCATCCAGCCCTGGGTGCACCCAGGTCACCTTCCTTTCCGCTCGTTTCTCTTTCTCACAGAGAATGTCCTAATTAAGTGTGCCACCCACCCAGACTCCTGCGTTTCATGTGTCTAATCAGTGCTGATGGGGCTGAAGGAAAGGTTTAAAGCCAGTGGAATCTCTGTGACCCAGACACATCCTGCCGGTTCTTTTACTCAGGACTTGCCTGAGGGCAGTCTAGCCAGATCCCGTTCTTCAATAAAACGAGGCTTGTGTTCAGTTCTTAACTAACCTCTTAAATATTTATTATTGTTACTGTTGTTACTATTATTGGACGCAGAAACTAACCACACATTAAAATACCTTCACAAAGTATGAATCTCTGTAATGATGATTCTCACACCACCTCCACCCTTTCTGATTCTAGCTCTCTTTCAAGTTTAACACTTACATTCCCACCCTCCCACCCCAAGCTCCGAAAAAATCTACATTCATCCCCAGTCAGGTTCCCTCTAGTATAGATCTACCGGCACGATTACCTTTTGTGTAGTATGAGCCCTGCTCCTGAAGTGTGGGGTCAGATGGCTTAAAGATACTCTAAGCGCAGGTACCATATGTGAATTTCGTTACAAAATTGTAATACGAATCACTGGGATGTGAATAATTACCCCTAATTTAACTGAGCAAATAGAAGTCCTTGATACAAATGAAGCCAGAGGTATTAGGGTTTCTTCTGTCACCTTGTGTGACAGGCAGGACCATGCTGTGTTTAACCCAGAAAAAAATCAAATTGTTTGGTAGTCCAACCTAGTAGTAGTAGTAACAGTAGCAGTATTGCCTAATGTTTATTATAAAAGTAGTATATACTGTACTCCTGGTTTTAAAAAGATTCAAACGTTTTCAAAGAGTTAAAAGTCCCTCTCTCCAATTCACGTACTCTTATCACATCTTGTAGGCAACCACTGGTAAAACATTTTTGTTTATCCTGCCAGTTTTGTAGACAAGTGTATTTAGCTTTCTTTTTTTTAACAGATATGAGATTATACCATAAATACTCTTCGCAATCCTCCCCCTCAAAGAAGAACGATATGCAGCACATGCCTCATTGTAACACTTGTCAAACATTACCCAAGTCAAAAGTTATTTTTCAAAAATACACATCTTCCTTTGAACCTTTTAACAAACCTGTGAAATACAGAGGACTTACTTTGTTTTTCTCGTTCTGTGGTTGAGAAAACTGGCACAAGTTAAAGGAACTTGTCTGACAGGTTTCCCAGCTGGTCTTTGTAATCTTCAGGAAGTGGAATCCAGAGGTCCTGGTCCTCAGTGCCTCAGTCCAGTGACCTTACGAAGAAGCTCAGACTTTCCAAACAGACAGGTCATATGGGGCTTTGTTTCATTTTCTCTGCCCTGAGCTAGTGTTTTTGTCAGACAAGACTTTTTGGTTGAGTATGAAAGAGAAAAAACAAATGAACGACTTACGCTGTATCTCCAAGCCTCTAGTACTTCTCATTTTAGGGTGGTCCAGGAAACAGGGGCGTGGATATGCACGTTTAGAGGCTCTGGGCCAAAATAAAATTGCCCTGTATAAATAAAAGAGAATTTAGAAGCCTGAGGGGAAGGTTTAGGAGTAGCCAAGACCTGAGAATGAGGACTGAGAGCTGCCTGGAGGAAAATAATCCATTTGGTGGCCCCCCTGGAGAGTCTGAGGATATCTGTGTTGCAGTGTTTGTGCTGTAAATCCGTCCTTGTATCTCCTCTACAGGTTCCTCAGCACAATCTCCGTTGATCTCAATACTTCTGTTAGCACTGCTGTTTTCTGGGAACGTGAGAGTGATGTGTTCTGTCCACTACTGGGCAGGAGGCAAAAAGAGATCCCACATCTTCTTTATCCACTCCTCTGTTGGTGGGCATTTAGGTTGCTTCCATGTCCTGGCTATTGTAAATGGTGCTGCAATGAACATTAGGGTGTGTGTATATTTTTGAATTATGCTTTTGAATTGTGTTTTCTCTGGGTATATGCCCAGGAGTGGGATTGCTGGGTCATACGGTAGTCCTATTTTTAGTTTCTTAGGGAACCTCCATACTGTTCTCCATAGTGGCTGTATCAATTTACGTTCCCACCAACAGTATAAGAGGGTTCCCTTTTCTCCACACCCTCTCCAGCATTTACTGTCTGTAGATTTTTTTTTTAATTTTATTTATTTATTTTTGGCTGTGTTGGGTCTTCATTTTTGTGCGTGGGCTTTCTCTAGTTGCGGCGAGCGGGGGCCACTCTTCATCGCGGTGCGCGGGCCTCTCACTGTCGCAGCCTCTCTTGCTGCGGAGCACGGGTTCCAGATGCGCAGGCTCAGTAGTTGTGGCTCACAGGCCTAGTTGCTCCGCGGCATGTGGGATCTTCCCAGACCAGGGCTCGAACCCGTGTCCCCTGCATTGGCAGGCAGATTCTCAACCACTACACCACCAGGGAAGCCCTACTGTCTGTAGATTTTTTGATGATGGTCATTCTGAAGATGTGGTACATATATACAATGGAATATTACTTGGCCATAAAAAGGAATGAAATTGTATCATTTGCAGAGACCTAGAGATGGACCTAGAGACTGTCATACAGAGAGAGGTAAGTCAGGAAGAGAAAAACAAATATCATATATTAACGCATATATGTGGAATCTAGAAAAATGGTAAAGATGATCTTATTTGCAAAGCAGAAATAAAGATGTAGAGAACAAATGTATGGATACCAAGGGGGAAAGGGGTGTGTGTGTATGGGGGGGGGATGAATTGGGAGATTGGGATGAAAAAAAATGACAGAGAGGGCTTCCCTGGTACCGCAGTGGTTGAGAGTCCGCCTGCCAATGCAGGGGACACGGGTTTGTGCCCTAGTCCGGGAAGTTCACACATGCCGCAGAGTGGCTGGGCCCGTGAGCCATGGCCGCTGAGCCTGCGCATCCGGAGCCTGTACTCCGCAACGGGAGAGGCCACAACAGTGAGAGGCCCGCGTACCGCAAAAAAAAAAAAAAAGACAGAGAGAGAGAGAGAGCCCTCATAAGAGCTGCCAGTCTGCTGGATTACATACACTTGAGGTGCCTTAGAGGACCAGAGGGGTGATTATAGGGAACTTGAAGGGCATCTCTCTGAAGCCCAAGAACTGTGATTAAAGCAGGCTGGATGTGATGGGAACTGGAGCCGCGGCAATGCATCATCTCTGGTCCACTTGCTTGGCTCTGCGTGTGGGGCGCATTTTTCAGTCTATGGGCGGGCTTGCTGGCTTTACTCGTGTCCTTTATTTTCCTGCTCATTTCAGTTCTTTCTTTTATTCTGGCTTCCAGTTTAGAGTTAACTCAATAATACTCCTTCATTCTAGGTACATAATCATCAGCCCGTGCAAGGTCTTCTTGTTTTATTTATATTTTCTCATTTATCTCCAATTCTCATTCACATTGTCCTCACCCCTGCAGGCAGCTACTCTCTAGTGTTTTCCATGTATCCTTGGATACAGAGGGATCTTTGAATATATAAATAGTATGGCACTAGATCTGTTTCTTACTTTTTAAAACCCAGTACCATGATTTTTAAGATCTAATTGTGTTGCTGTATATACATCTGGTTTATAGCTTCTAATTGCAGAATCGTATTCTACAATACACATCACCGCATTTTATTACATTTTCTTTTGGCAAAGGGCTTCTGGGTTACCTCCATCTGCCTATGACAACAAGCAATGCTGTGATGGACTTCCCTGGTGGCCCAGTGGCCCTGGTGGACCACCAGGCCCTGGTGGTCTGCGCTTCCACCGCAGGGGGCACGGGTTGGATCCCTGGTCAGGAAACTAAGTTCCCACATGCCTCGCAGTGTGGAGGGGGGAAAAAAAAGCAATGCTGTGATGAACAGCCTAATACTCTTCCCCGTGTAAGAGCCTAAGATACAGCCCAGGAGAGGATGGCTGGTATTTGCACACTTAATTTCCTTAATTACCACCAAATTGCTCCCCAGAATGGCTATATCCATTTACACTTCCGCCAGAGGGGCTCTGAGATTTCTGCTCCCCTGTAACAGGGAAGAGCTAAATCAGACTCCATGTTGGATCTGTTTCTTTGACTTTCACACATAATGGCCGGACTCAGGGAACCCTGCTCCTCTGCCTGGCACTTAAACTAAAGTGCCTTTGTTCAGCTCACAAGGAGACAATCTGACCCTGCCCACCTGTAAATGGCTGAAATTAACACATCCCCTCACCGAGGCTGGCCATTCCAGGATGCGTTTCGCAAGACTGATGGCCCTTTTCACTTTACTTCCTCACTGCCTCTCCCTCTCTATTTTGCCTTTTTGCTTTACTTCCCTCTCTGATTCTATAAAAGAAACTGGCATCCAGACCCCGATAAGATGGTTTTTCAGAGACACTAGTCTGCCATCTTCTCAGTCTGTCGGCTTTCCGAATAGTTGTATTCTTTACCTCAATACCTCGCCTCCTGATTCCTCGGCCTGTAGTGGGGTGGCGAGCGGGAGCTTGGACTCGGTAACACCCCACCTCACCTCAACAATAGGTACTATCAAACTTGCTAATTTCTGGAAACCTGCTGACTGTAAAGTGATCTCTCACTACTGTTTTATTTTAGCTTTTTTCTGACTTCCCGTGAGGGTGCATATCTTCTGGAATTTTCTATCTTTCATTCATTATTCAGTTTTCCATCTTCCTTTTGTTGACTTCCAGGAATTTCTTGCATATTTAGACATTAACCTGCTCATTTTAGACTTGAAAATACGACTCATTTGTTAACTTTGATAATGGTGTTATTCATTAGGTTAAAATCTCGAATTTTGTAATAAATTTCATAAATTTTCACTTTGTGATTTATGTTTTTAAGGTCTTTTTCACCACCACAAGATCACAACTCTCACCCTTCAGAGCCTACCGTAGCTATTCCAACTCCAAATTCCAGAGAAAGGCTTTTGATTGGCTCAGTGCTGATTTTTGTGCCAGATTGCAAGTCACTAGCCAGTGTGTCTGGATGACACTTGATAAGATATCCATCTCAGGGCCAATCGTTGTGGCCAAGGTACCTGGTAAGTTACTTAATGCCTCTGAATCTTAGTCTCCTCAAGTGAAAAAGAGATTTAAAAAAAAAAAAACAAAAACCTGTTCTATCAGATTATTATGAGTTTTAAATGGATTATCAATGTACTATGGTTCTGGAACCCAATTCCAATGTGGGGCAGCAGCGGGAGGATGGGATGGTTTCCCCACATCACCAGCAATTCTCTGGACACTAGCCGCGTGTCCTACAAGTCAGCTCAATTCTGACACTATCTACCTGGAGATAGCATCAGATTCCACAGGTTAGGGATTCAGTCCCACAGGACCATCCTCCACTTCAGAGGCCAGTTGCAAGTCCAGGTTGTTACCTGTACATCTGACCCACTGGCTATAAATCAGAGGTTCCCACGACCCCATCCTTGGGTTCAATCAACGTTCTAGTGTGGCTCACAGAACTCAGGAAATCTGCTCACTCACTAGATTACTGATTTATTACAAAGGATATTAAAGGGCATGAATCAATATCCAGTTGAAGAGATACATAGGGTGAGGTCTCGGACAAAGGGGCTTCTGTTCTTGTGGAGTTTGGGGCCCAGCACAGTGGCACATGGAAGCATTCTTGTTCCCCACCTGGAAGCTCTCCGAACTCCCTCCCTTTTGGGTTTTTATGGAGGTTTCATCACACAGGCACAATTGATTAACTCACTGGCCATTGGTGATTGATTCAACCTCTAGGCCCTCTCCCCTCCCTGGAAATCAGGGGAAGAGACTGAAAGTTCCACCCCTTTTCCTGGTTGGTTTCCCTGGCAACCAGCCCCAATCCTTAGTTGATTTCCAAAAGTCACCTCATTAACATAAAGCCGCTTGTTATTCATAACAAGCCACCCATTTCACCTTTATGGCTCTGAAGCATTTTCAGGAACTGAGGACAAAAGATCAAATATTATAACAAAAGATGCTACCATTGTTTTTATCCTTCAGGAAATTCTGAGGGTTTAGGGAGCTGTGAGCCAGAAACTGTGTACAAAGACCAAACATATATGAGAAATACATCTGAATGACCAAATATATATATATATATATTTGTTTTTAAATAAATTTATTTATTTATTTATTTTTGGCTGTGTTGGGTCTTCGTTGCTGCACGTGGGCTTTCTCTAGTTGTGGAGAGCGGGGGCTACTCTTCATTGCGGTGCACGGGCTTCTCGTTGCGGTGGCTTCTCTTGTTGCAGAGCACAGGCTCTAGGCACGCGGGCTTCAGTAGTTGTGGCATGCAGGCTCAGTAGTTGTGGCTCATGGGCTCTAGAGCACAGGCTCAGTAGTTGTGGCACACAGGCTTAATTGCTCCGTGGTATGTGGGATCTTCCCAGGCCAGGGCTCGAACCTGTGTCTCCTGCATTGGCAGGCAGATTCTTAACCACTGTGCCACCAGGGAAGCCCTATATATTTCCTATAAATCACAATATCGCAACATGTAATAGGCCTGGTACAGCGCTTGGCATTTAGTAAGCAGCTAAGATTGCTCGTGAAGTTGGGGCAAATTCCCTTAGAATGAGACCCTGGAAGGAAGCTCAGTGATTGATGTCTCAGATGACTGGTCTGCAGAGTCAGAATTACACTGGCATAAACCACTCAAATGTGCACCAAACAGAACCTATTTATCAATAGAAGTAAGGAAATCCTCAATTATCCTTTCTTTTTCTCATGTGTGATAAAGAAGTCTGTGGTCAAAGTCCAAAACTTGGGATAAGTCCAGCACTCTAGGACAAACATAACCGAGGTAGCAGAACTAGAACCTCAGACACTCAGAGCCACGGGTGAAGGAAGGAGTGGAGCCAGGAGTGGCCTCTGATCACGGCCAACTTTCCTGCATCTCTAGGGCTGGATGTCCCCTGAATTCATAAAGAAGTGCAGCTTCATTGCCGGGGGTCAGAGTAGGCAATTAAAAAAAAAAAATGTATTCTAATTCACAGAAGAACAAGAAAATTAAACTAATGAGAACTGCTGTGTAGATTATCTTTAATTGGGGACTACGGGGCTATCACCAGTGAATATTATTTTTGTAAATTCTCTCCCACGCCATTAGAAAGAAGACACAAGAGCTAATCATCCTTATGATCACAATAAAGCCATTGCCACCAGCACCATCCCCTCACAGCAGTCTCTTTGTATAGGGATTTTGAGACTGGGTCAGTGGCTCTAAGAACTATGCAGAAGAAACAGTGAATGCAAACAAGTCAAGGTGCCCCCCTGGAGATGGGAATGCCTACTGTTCTGATCTTGGCTCAGTCAATGACCTTGACCTTGGAAAAATCATCCAATTTTCCCAGGGCCTAAAGAGCAATGGGATCCCTTCTAACTCTGAGACCTCGTGACTTACCTCCTCTCCTCAGGGAGCTGTCCATCTAAGGGAGTGAAGAGCGAGTACTGCTTCTACCCTCTAAGTATCACCTTGTATCTCATAGGAATGGGGACTAATTTCAGATACTTCCTTCTAGGTCTCTTGGGAAAGCAATGACCTCACACCTTTGTGCTCAGTGAAAACCATGGGCTCTAGAAACAGGAAGGCCTTGATTCATACCCTGACTCAGGTTTTAGTTGTGTGACCTTTAGTGGTGAGACCTTAGTCTCCCTGAGCTTCTAGACTCCTGGTCTGAAAACTGGGAACAAGAACCCACCTTAGGATTGTTATCAGGAATAAATGAGACAATACACGTAAAAGCGCCGAGCACAGTGCCTAGTGCAGTTAAGTATCAACAATGCTGCCGCTGCTAACAATGACTTAAAATCTTGGAGCTGGGAAGAGCCTCAAGGGATGATCAGATCCAGGTTTCTATCTTTAGGCAGAATCTAAGGATGTCCTCTTACAGATAAGGCAAAATACATAAATACAGAAAATTAAAGAAATGAGAAAACGGCTATTTCCTCCAATAAATGAGACCCCGGGGGGGTTCCTCTTTTTTTTCCCCCCCAAGAAGGTCAAGAGCTATCAGGGGCTATGTTTTCCTCAAAGGCCTCGTTCTCTCCTCCTGAAGCATGCACCAGGATCACATCACCTTCCTTGTTATGCTATCTTCTGGGGTAAATTCATAGAGGCACTGCAGGTTTGCTATGGGAGTTTTTGAAATTTTCATCTTAAATTTATAGCTGATGAGTATAACTCGCCCTGAGCTTCACCATATTGTAAGCTATCATGTTAAAAAACAATTACATTTCTGCCAGTGGCACTATGAGTGGTCAGAATTTTTTTTTTTTTCAGTTTCACAAGAAAACGGATGAGTACACTGACCTACTCAAGGAATTTTTTTTTACTCTTTAAATCCTGAGTGGCTGTGAGAGTCGAGACTGAGACTGGAATACAGCCAGGTCCCTGTGAGGAATGCACATTCCGAGAAAGGATAAGTTGGGGGAAAACCACCCAGTGGCACAGGAGATAGGAGGGGAGCTTTTCCTGGGAATCCTTCTGAGAAACAGAATCCCTGGCCTAATGTATGGATAATGTTTTCGTTTATGGGTACGGACCCCCAAGCCAAAAAATAAATATAAAATGGTATCAGACCGGTATTACATCTGGGTTCCCTGGCTGAAGCACTGCATAGAAGGCTCTCAAAAAGGCCTGCTGAAGAGGAGCTCAAAATAAGTTACTAAAAACACATGAAGAAATGATCCCCTTCCACACCGGAAGACACAAACTGGAGGAGTACAACCCCAAGAACTTCAACTATAGAACAATCTAAAAGAGACTAAAAATGGGAATTTTTAAATGATTAAAGAACGAAAAGGAAAGAAAAGAACACGAAAATCTAGTGCTAAGAACCAAGTAGAACTAGACATAAAAATATAAATGAAAATAGTCTTATTGACTTGGTCAAACAATAGATTAAATGCAGATGCAGAGACAGTTTATGAATTGAGGAAATAAATGTAAATGACAGAGAGATAATGAAATGGAAAAGCGGAGAAAAATTAAGACACCTGAAGAGTGGAACGTGAAGCTCCAAAATATGACTTACCGGAGTTCCAGGAGGAGAGACGAGAGAAAATTGAGAGAAGCAGTATTTTAGGAGACACTGAGTCTGAGTTTTCCAGAACTGATAAGAGGTAGCAAGCATAGATTCAAGAAACACAGGTACTGAACAGGATAAATAATGACAAACTTACCCCTAGACACAGAAACTGAACAAAAGAAAGGCAGAAAAATCTGAAAAGTAGCAAGGAGAAGACGTCCCAAGGAGCAAGTCAACAGTAAGCAGACTTCTCAACAGCAACAACGTAGGCCATGAAATAGACCCTCGACCTTCTTCTTCTTCTTCTTTTTTTTTTTTTTTTGCGGTACGCGGGCCTCTCACTGTTGTGGCCTCTTCCGTTGCGGAGCACAGGCTCCGGACGCGCAGGCCCAGCAGCCATGGCTCACGGGCCCAGCCGCTCTGCGGCATGTGGGATCTTCCCGAACCGGGGCACGAACCCGTGTCCCCTGCATTGGCAGGCGGACTCTTGACCACTGCGCCACCAGGGAAGCCCCCCCCCTTTTTTTTTTTTACAGTGCAAATGCATTGGATTTTAATCTTTAATATCTAACATTGCTTTAGGACATGTTTTCTCTGAACCAGAAACAGAATGCTAATTGCATAAAAATATACACATAGAAAAAATAGTTCTCCATTTTCCCGGGGAAAAGACAGTAACTTCTAGAATACTCAAGTGTTTTAATTATAAAGCCTTGGTCATCTCATTTATTAGCTCTGTAACATGCATATTTAAACATTATTAGACAACCGTTAACAATTTATAAAGGTAAGGTGCCATTACTAAGTAGCTTCTCCTGTGAGTGGATGTGTCCCTTCTGCCACCAACAAGGCAGCAATATGGTTAGTTTAATTTCTTGAGTACATGATCCATTGCTGCAAACGCTAATTCTCTTCTCCACCCTGTGCTTATCTGTGCATGTATGTGAGCTGGTTAGATCGCACAGGCAACCTCTCTAACTTCACTAGTAAGATGAGCTGGGCTTGGGCTTTCGATGCAGACTGACCGTGTCTGTCTGCATCAAGTGATCTGACCTATCCTTGGTAGCAAGCACTCTCCGAACTGCTTCCTCAAAGGCCGCTGCGACATTCGTGGCATCTTTTGCACTTGTTGCAAAGTAAGAATAGTCGCCGTTGTCCCTGCACCAGGCTGGTGCTTCTTCTGCAGACAGCTGCCGCTCTCTGATGTCAACCTTGTTACCCAAAATCACAAAAGGAAAGCTTTCGGGCTCTTTCACATCCGCATATGAATTCTTTTTTCCAGTTACTCAAGTTCTGGAAGCTTTGAGAATCATCAACGCAGGCAACAGTCAGAACCTCTGTAAAATGGCGTCCTTAGGCTTCTGAATCGCTCTTGACCGGACGTGTCCCAAATCTGCATGGTAACAAAATGTCCAACCACCTCCAAATCTTTACTTAAAAATTCCACACCTATTGTATGGAAGAGCTGGGTATCAAACTTATTAGTCACATATCTGTTCATTCGAGAACTCTTCCAACTCCACCATCTCCGAGGAGAATTACTTTAAAAAGCGATGATTTTCCTGCCATTATTAATCTCAAGATCTCTGATTTCAGAACCTTTAATTGTTCAGTTCAAACATCATCATTGCCTCTAGGACTGTCTGGAAGATTCACCTGGACACGGACAACAGGGAAAGCGGTTCACCACTGTGCCGTGCTCATTATAGGAGTGCAGGGAGTTTCTCGCGGCCACACGGTGGAAGCCTGGGAGCTCCTGTCTGGTCAAGGACCCGGCAGGCAGGACGCGTCGGTGGCACTGCTGACCCTCGAACTTCTGAAAGAATTGCCATTAAACTAAATTTCTGTTCTCAGCTAAATTCTAGCTCCAGAATGAGGAGGAAATGAAATTCACAGAGAAAAAAAGGTAGTTTACCACAAACCTTTGCTGAGAGATCTCCTCACATTTCCCTCTCAGGAAGAGGGAAGTTAAACCCAGGAGGAAGTGGGGGGGGGGTGGTGCGGAGATGCAAGAGGCAGCCATAAGAAGGGGCACTGATGAACGTGTGAGAAGCAGAAGGAAGCATTAAGTCCGTAGAACAACGATAATAGTGACTAATTGGAGGTATATTAAGACTAGGCGTGTACAAGATTGTTTTCAGACATCAAAATATGAAGGAAGGGACTTCCCTGGTGGCCCAGTGGTTAAGAATCCGCCTGCCAACGCAGGGCACACGGGTTCGAGCCCTGGTCTGGGAAGATCCCACATGCCACAGAGCAACTAAGCCCGTGTGCCACAACTACTGAGCCTGTGCTCTAGAGCCTGTGAGCCACAACTACTGAAGCCCACGCGCCTAGAGCCCGTGCTCGACAAGAGAAGTCACCACAATGAGAAGTACATGAGCCGCAACCAAAGAGTAGCCACCGCTCGCTGCAACTAGTGAAAGCCCGCGCAGCAACCAAGACCCAACGCAGCCAAAAATAAATGAATTTTTTAAAAAAAAGAAAAAAAAATTTAAATATGAAGGAAAACCTGTATGAGAAGTAAAATTAATCATGGTTTACCTCCTGGTGTAAGTAGCTTGGACATACACATGGTAATGAACATATTCAAGTACTGCGTTGGCTGGCCAAAAAGTTCGTTCAGTTAATGAATACGTTGTTCAAGAAAGTTCTTGGCGAGGTGGGATAGGGAGGGTGGGAGGGAGGGAGACGCAAGAGGGAAGACATATGGGAACATGTGTTTATGTGTGACTGATTCACTTTGTTATAAAGCAGAAACTAACACACCATTGTAAAGCAATTATACCCCAATAAAGATGTTAAAAAAAAAATTCTTGGTGAAAATGAAAAATGTGTCTTATTTTTACTTAAAACTGAACGAACTTTTTGACCAACCCTATACTTACCTGATGTTAGGCCTACACTGAAGGGATGGGAATGCGTGGGGAGTGTGTGTGTGTGTGTGTGTGTGCGGTGGGAAACAGGGAGAACAGAGCTAAATCTTCCTTCTCCACAGTGTAAAATTAGAGGATAATGCCCCAAACTCATGTTATTTACAAAAAATGAAGGTGAACACCAAAATAGTCTGCTAAAAAGGATGAACTAGGCGACTGGGGAGAGGAATAGGGCAGGGCACTGTTCTTTTTTCCTCTGTAATAAGCACTGTAGATGTTTGACCATATGTGCAGATGTAGCTCATAAAAAACAACTTAAAATATGAATATAAAAATTTTTAAAAATCTGTTGAATAAATCTTGCTAGCAACTTTCTGTACTAGGATGGCATCATACATTTTTATTATTACACATTTTTATTATTTTGCAAGGGTCTTCTATGCTGACACTTTATCTTCTACAGCTTATTGTAGAAGTATGACACTCATAAAACTCATCAAAGCAACAATGACCTGAATGCATTAATACTTTGTTCAAATGGAAATGTTCCCATTTTAATAACTATTAGCTTTTAATTATACAATAATCACCTAAAAGTTTCAAAAACCCCTCATTGTTGTATAAAAACTCTTTCCAAGAAAGGGTAAAAGGCATTTTGAGAATATGAAATTCTTTCATAAATAAAGGGTTAGTAGTGTATAATTTTAGGGGACAGTTCACATCAACCAACAAAATAAATTTAAATTTTCAAGAATATGCTAGTACAGATGCAGAAAAACAAACATTATATGATATCACTTATCTGTGGAATAAGATGATACAAACGAACTTATTTACAAAACAGAAACAGACTCACAGACTTAGAAAACAAACTTATGGTTATCGAAGGGGAAAGAGGCGGGGAGGGATAAATTAGGAGTTTGGGATTAATGTATACACTACTATATACAAAATAGATAAGCAACAAGGACCTACTGTAGAGCACAGGAAACCTTACTCAATATTCCGTAATAACCTATACAGGAAAAGAATCTGAAAAAGAATGGATATATGTATATGTATAACTGAATCACTTTGCTGTACACCTGAGACTAACACAACACTGTGAATCAACTATACTCCAACATAAAATAAAAAATTTAAAAGATTATGCTAATAAATATTGTCTCTCAAGATTCAAAAGTAAATTAAGACTTTATTATAATTATGCATGTCATTTCTGATAACTGACACATTTTACATATATGTATTTAGAAAGAAAAAATAAATTTAAGAGGGAAAACATTAATGAGTCCACAAATGAGAGCTCAGGGAGGAAATATGCTCTTTGCCATTAGTATAATCTTAGAGGTACTTCCTGTAATCCTCCCTCTTCTACCTTTCAGATGGCAATTTTTTTTTTTTTTTTTTTTGCGGTACGCGGGCCTCTCACTGCTGTGGCCTCTCCCGCTGCGGAGCACAGGCTCCGGACGCGCAGGCTCAGCGGCCATGGCTCACGGGCTCAGCCGCTCCGCGGCATGTGGAATCTTCCCGGACCGGGGCACGAACCCGTGTCCCCTGCATCGGCAGGCAGACTCTCAACCACTGCGCCACCAGGGAAGCCCTCAGATGGCAATTTTTAAAAAATCAAAAAACACAGACAAAAAATGGTGAGATGATTGAATGTTAGGAGGCAGAATTGAATCTCCGTAGGTTATACTTCCTTTGGGGTACTGCTTATTTTCCAGGGAAGGACTGTGGGTGTGCCGTGCTGGACATTACCCTTCTTGCAGGAGCCCCATGCTCCCCAAGTGCTGGATCTCAGCACAGGGCCACCACTGCAGGAGGGGAAGAGCAAGGTGGAACCTTGGCGTTGGCTGATCTGTGTCCCATGAGGAGCTCTTCTTTGGGGACTTCTACAAATGACAGCATGTGTGCAAGCAGAGTTGCAGAGTTCTAAAGGACCCAGAAGGGGCACAGTAGAAAAGCCCTGGGCTACTGCTATCGACGGAACCTCTCTGTAGCCATAGACTGTGAAGGTCAGTAATATTTGAGTTACAATAAAATATATACGAATCCAGGCTGTTCATTCACCAAGTTTTTATTGAGCACCTACTCTGTGCCCAGCACTGCACTAGGTGCCATGGAGAATACAAGAGAAGTATAAGATACAGTGTCCGCCCTCAAGGAGCTTACAAAACTAGAGGCAGAAATCAGATGTACATGTGACTCAGGCAGCATGTGATATATACAAAGAGTACAACTACAGATAATGTAGTGGCTAAGAGACGCCCGAGATCCACAGCGGCTGGGAAGAGTCTCTTAGATCAGGGGAGGAGTTAAAACTGGCTAAGCGGGGGGGACTGGCAGAGTGCCTGGAATGGGCAAGGACAAAGGCTGCAAGGTAATCTAGCTGGAGCAGGAGCTTGTGCTCAACTGTGGGCACTAGCGGAGCCTGGACAGAGGCTGGGACTTGGGTTGGGCCCGTGGGCGATGAGGATACGCTTTGATCCCTCTCTTGATATGAAGACCTGGTGGCTTGCTGGGGACCCCTGCTGCCCTCCTCTCCTCTCCCGGCACAGCCCTGTCTTGCCCTCCCCAGCCCCTCTCCTAGGAAAATGGAAGCTGGATGTTGAGTAGAGCCAGTGACACAAGTTTCATACATACCCTGCTGCAAAAACTGATCAGGGCTTCCAAGGCAGGGGAGTTTTTGCTTGGCTGGATATTTGCCCTGGTGCTTTCATATGAACTGACCAAGAGGAGGGTATCTGGGATTCTTTTAAAAACTCTCCTCGAGAGGACCAACCCAGAGATAATTCAATGATCACCAATCACAACTGTTACCCCAAAGCCACATCTATCTAGATCCTTCCCCTCAGACCACAGATGGCTTCAGGGAGTCCCACCTCCTGGCAATGGAAACCTCACATGCACAGCCCTGGTCTCAGAGAAGCATGGACTCCGCTCTGGACCTTGTGAAGAGATGCTTTCCACTCGCACTCCAGGCGGCTTAAACGGCCTGGGAAGCCTCAGTGGATTTTCATTCAGTTCATTTCCAACATTTTCATGTATGTTTAACTCTGCGTTGGGGTGGCAGTAGGCATGTTTAAAGTGCCAGGGGAGGTAGGCAGCAGAGTGGATTTGGGCAAAGGAGAAGCCATGGGATTGGAAGGCAGTAAAATGGCCTTGGGTGCAATAGTCAACTGGTCTCTCCCAAGAGCAGCTGGCATAGGATGCCACACAGGGCAAGAAGGTGCTGCCTCGCCTCTTACTCAACAAGGAGGGCAGAGCTGGGTCAAAGGCAGTGGGCAGGAGGGAGGGAGAAGCCCTGTGGACTTCAGGGTCAGAAGTCAGCACGGGAACCCCAGGGGGCGGGAGAGGAGCCCGAGAGCAGGATGGGTGGAACAGCACTGAGTGAGGCCCCAAGGGGGCCACAGCCACAAGGAGGGAGTGGCAGCGACACGGGGTCCCTCCCCTTGCCTGCTCCAGGTGCTCCAGCCAGGCCCCGCCCCTCCCATCACAGAGCCCAGGAATCCCAGAGCAGTGAAGCATCGGTGGGTGTGGGGCTCAGGGTCTCAGCAGGAGGCGTGTTCCTGGCCACTTGAGCCACAGGAAGGGGAGCAGGCGCCGGGTGAAGGTGGCAGTGAAGGTGTAGATGAGTTCTTGCGACTCCGCGTTGGTGAAAGTCACGGTGCCCCCTTCGTAATCCAGGGCGATGCCCACTCTCCGGGGCCGCAGTGCTGGGAAGAGCTCGGCCTCAGGGCTGGTGTTGGCCCAGATGCCCGCGGACGAGAGGCGCAGCGCCCACACGCCGTCCTCCGGCCGCAGGGAGAGGTCGCCCTTCCTCTTCACCGAGTCTCTGGCCACCCCCACCATGCAGCTTTCCAGAACTTCCTCCTCCTCCGCCGCCTCCTCTTCTTCCTCTTCATCCCCCAGCGATTCCTCGTCCTCATCCGTTTCCCAGTCATCATATCCGTCCCCGTAGCCGGCCTCCTCTTCCTCCTCCTCCTCTTCCCCCTCTTCCTCCTCGTCCCCCTCCTCTTCATCCTCGGACCAGCCCTCCCTCTCCACCTCCACCTCCCAGTACACCTTGCCCCAGGTGAAGCCCTTACTGCCCAGCACCCCCGGCTCACAGTCAAACTGCTGGGGATGCAAGTACGCTCTCTGGTACAGGCCGCTGTAGGTCACGCACTTCCAGTCCTCCGACAGCTGCAGGTACCCACTGGCCGACTGTGGGTCTAGGGTGACACTCACTGCGGGGACAAAGGAAGAAGCAGCGGTGTCGCCGGCGGACCAGGAGGGGACCCCCCAGTCCCACAGCAGGGCTGCCACACCGCACGATCCAAGGGGTGCGCTCCACACCCGTGGCAGCATGAACAAGCCCCTCAGGGGTATGTGACCGCGGCCTGACTGCAGGGCCAGAGGCAGTACAGCAGCGGGGCCTGGGGCAGAGAGTTCGCTCCGAATACAGGAGCCACATGACAGGGCAGATGAGAAGGAACTCAGTCACAGGGAAAAGGACTGGCGGCAGGACCTCTGAGGACAGAATGACCAAACATGGGCAGGAAGGGTCAGAGGCTCCAGTGGAGGGCTCTACTGCAGACGAAGGGTAGCAGAAGAGTCAGAAAATGCAAGGTGGGGACTTCAGAAGTGCAGCTGGGAAACTCTCCCTGCTGTACAAGAGGACGGGCTACCTGGGGGCAGAAGGATTCTGTGGGGAGAGTATTCTTTATTTGAGACAAATCTAGGAACAATCCTTTGGATACTCACCTGTCTTATATTCTAAGTCTCTCAGCAGCTTCCCTGGGGAGAAAAAAAGGACAGCAATGACCCTCAAGCCCAGCAAACCTATGAACCTGTTTCTCACTTGGACAGTATTAATTTCGTGACAAGGCTCCATCCCTGAGATCCCAAGAAGGGAAAAACCACCAGGAGACCTCGGAGGAATGAGGTCAGAGAATCCGAAACGAAGGAGCCAGGTACCCTCTTCTCAAAGCGGCACCCCAGCTCCTGACTCCCACCTCAAGGTCCTCCCCAACCCCTACCTTGGAATTCTCTCAGGCCCCGCTGCAGAGACAGAAGTCTATCTGAGAATTCTCCTGTCCTTTTTTTAACCACACGAGCAATGGGTTTCCCAATCCAGAACTTCTTCCGTGGATACCTGAGAAGATGACAGACAAACCTGCTACTTAGCTCTTCCTACATTTCTCTCAATCCTCATGACAATTTATGAAGAGGGAGGGAAAGGTATGATTACCCCCAGGTAATGGAAAAACAGGGCCTCAGAGGTACTAAGTGAACTGCCCAAGGCTGAGCCAAGACTTACAACCACCAGCAGACTCAACATTCAGATCCCTTTTGTCTACCAACATGTGTTCTCACATCATCCTGTCCCGTCTCAGACAAGGATAGTGGACACCGGAGTGGGGATTATACAGAGAACTTGCTCCGGTGCAGAGCAAGTCTCCACCAGTTCTCAAGGACGTGTTCTTGCTTCCCAGGAGAGAAGGTTATCAGGATGAACCATGCGATGCGGGAACCTCTGGCCTCATATCACACAGCCATTAATTCAGATGGATCATGGTCAAGGAACAGGGGAGGGGACAAAGGCACAGGGGAATGAGGTGCATCATGGAAAGGAAACTCTTTTACCTGTTTAAGAAGTCTCTGGTGTCCTGGAAGGGAAGAGAGTACAAGTCAATGTGAATCAAAGAAGACTTCATTCACATGTACCGACACTATTAGAGACCGGGACACATCAGTGAACAAAACAAATGCGGTTCTTCCTTATGGAAATGACATTCTAGTGGCAGCAATGGATAAAACAAAAAGAAAACAAACAAAATAATCACAATGACAGAGCAAATGGAGGGGGCGGTAGAAGGGGATGACAGGCCAGCTTCTCTGAGAGGATGACACTTGTGCTGAGGTTTGAAGAACTCAGTACTGGCCAGGTGAAGAATGGGAGGAAAGCAAGGTGGGAAAGGGCTTGGCAAAGGGGGCAGGGGCCACATCATGCAGGGCTGGACAGGTATATAGCAAGGAGTTCAAATTTTGTTCTATGTTCAGTAGAAAGCCACCAAAGTGTTTCAAGTAGGGGAGTGATGTATGTGATCTGCTTTTCAAGTGGCTGAGACTGCTAAGTGTCCTCCAGGATCTATTCTCTCCTTCTTCCTTTTAGTAATAGAACCTGTGGAGTAATAGCTGGGCAGAGGGCCACCCAACAGAAAACTACACTTCCCAGATCCCCTTGTAACCAGGTTTGGTCATGTGACTAAGCTCCAGCCAATGGGATGCAAAAGGAAGCAATGACTATAATTTTGGGGTCACATCCTTTAAAAAAAGAAATTCCATTCTACTTCCTCTTTTTCCTTGGCTCAGTTTTGGATATGATGGTGAGCCCAACTTTGACAAAACAGCTGAGGACAACGTCCCTTGAGGTTAGTGAAACAACCAGATGGAAGTAACCAGCTTTCTGGATGACCTCATGGACAGCTGCCCTGACAGCTCTAGACTCCTCATGTCTGAACTGTTTCTGGGAGGGAAATAACTTGTTTGATATAGTCGCTAGCCAAAATCCCAAGTGATCAATCACTTGGGCATCCTGTACAGAATGGATTAAGAGAGGCAACGCCAACATCAGGGGGCAGTCTGGAGGCCGTTTATGGACCTGGCAAGAGATAATGATGCCCTGACTAGGGCAGTACAGTGGAGCCAGGGAAGCAGCACATTCTAGGTATGTTTGAGACAGACTGGGCATACTGGTGAGAGATAATCAAGGACAGCCCACGGCTTGCACAGGAGGGAGGATGGTGCTATCTGAGTGATAGGAGGGGGTAGAACAGGGAGGAGGTTCTTGAGAGATACTGGTTATTTCCCTTTTATAAGTCTAAATCCTCCATAATACTCTATAGTAATTTTTGCCTTCCTTTTACTCATGCCACAAATTTTAAGTGCTTCTTATGTCAGACACCACTCTAGAAGCCTGAGATAGAGCAGGAAAAAGAAAGAGAGAGAGAGACACACACACACAAATCCCTAGCAGCGGGAAGCAGAGAGCAAAGAATCAACATAACAAATCTATTATATGATGCTATTAAGTGATAGGTGCTACAGGAAGAAGACAGTAGTGTGGAGGGGGACTGGGTAAGGGTGGGGGCAGTGACCTCTTTGAGAGAGTGGGATTTGGGAAACAAATGGAATCGCCAAACTGTGGCTGCTGTGGACTGTTTCAGCAAGTCTCAGGAACAACTTGGGGTTTTGCTCGAGGGGAGGCCATCCAAGAGGTCAGAGCTACACCTCGCCCCCACCATGAAGCAACTGACCAGAGACTGGTTGTGAGTTGCTGGCAAATCCTTCTACTCTGTCTCTCAAAACTAGTAAGTCCAAGCCAGCTTCAGAGAACGGGGGGACAAATCTTGAGACAGTGTATGCCACAGCTCTGCTGGGATACGTGACATAAAAAGGCAAATAAATGAGCAGTAGGTGGGTGCGGTTAGGGAGCCAAGAGGGCATATTCTGTGACACAGGAGCTGCTAGAACAGAGACAGAATGAGGCCCATCTAAGGGCTGAAGGTTGTGAGTGGCCCAGAGAGGGTGGGACCCGGAGCACAAGTGCAGGAACCCTTCTCTCAAAGGACGCAGAATGGGAGACTGGGGAGTACCGAGGCAACCTGCAGTCCCACACGCTGGGCCTTCCAGAGGGACGCAACCTGCCCAAGGCTCCTGGAGGGTCTCTCACCCCCCAGACTCCTGGGGCTGTGGTGAAAGAGGCAGTCAGAGCAGAGAGGCTGCGGCAGGAATCACAGCAATGCTGGGTATTAAGAACGCTAAGGTTCTTCATGGGTGTGGATGGCGACCGACAGTGGAACAGGCAGAGGTACGACCTGCCACCAGACCCTGCAAGGCCTGTCCAGGGCTGAACCAGGGGGGCTTCATAATTCCCTCCAGAGGGGCTCTCCTATCCCCTAGTTCCCTTTATTGTCTTCCTGATAGTCCCAGTCCAGAGATCTTCCCTTTTCTATCGCCTTTGTCAAAAGGCCTCTGTTTCTTTTTTTTTTTTTTCCCGCACCGCGTGTCTTGTGGGATTTTTAGGTCCCCAACCAGGGATCGAACCTGGGCCCTAGGCAGTGAGAGCGCCAAGTCCCAACCACTGGACCACCAGGGAATTCCCTGTTTTTATCTCTCGTCCTGTCGCTTCTCTCTCTCACGTGTATTTCTCTACCAGACTTTTAGATCAGGGCCCCTATCTTAGTAGGGCCTCATCTTTATTCTCCATTGACAATCAACTAATCTCTGGTAAAATACTAATGACAGTTCAGGAGTGAGCAGTCCAGTTCCCTTGCGGCAAAAGCAAACCCAAACAAAACACACAGACAAAACCCACCAGCACCAACATTTCCTTTACTGACTTTCAGCAGACACCCACCTTCTCTCCTTTCCCTCCTCCCACCTGGCCCCAGGGATGTCTTCAATCTGAGTGGTCTCAGAGGCACTGAAGGCTGGGCCTCTGCTGGCCCACAAAGCTCTTCTGGGCAGACCGTGGAGAGGCTCCCCTCCAGGCAGACACGGCTGGATCTCAGCCCCCCCAGTACCCCAGCTATGTCCCCGCTCTGTTCCACAGCAAGTACACATCCACGTGGTGGCAGCGGCTGTGGGGAAAGGAAGGATGCGCGCTCCTGGAGGGGGGAGGGGGTGGAGAGGCAGCAAGTGACCCAGTCAGAGTCTGAGAGAGAAATTCTAGGGAACTGAATGACTTCTGGAGGAAAGGAAGGAACCAGAGAGACATTCTGGACAAAGTGAGAGAAAAGAAGAGCAAGAGGCCAGAGGCCTGTGAGTCAGGACACCCGAGCTGGAGCTCTGACGTGATTCCTGACCTGCCCCACGGCCTGGGACAAACTCTTTCTCTCTCTGGTCGTCAGGGACTTCATCAGCAGGGGCTCGACCGGAAGAGTTCTAAGTCCCCGCCAGTCCCGAGGCATGAGTCGGAATCCTCAATGATAGAGAGGCAGGCAGAGGCTACCTGTGCCGGCCCGTGTACCCGGCGGACTCGCCATCTCTCCCCAGCATCCCATCTCTGACTCGCCCTGCCACTGGCCAGGGACAGCACTTCCCTAGAGAAGGTCCTGGGCGGTTCCGCTGCCGGCCAGCAGCCCCACCATGCAAGTGGAGGAGCTCATCACACAGGCCTTCTCCTGGCCTGCAAGGGCAGAAAGATCGAGCATGCTCCCTCCAAAGGCCGCTGAGCCCTGTTTAAGGCAGTGTGACTCCTCTGAGAGGCTTGGGGTGGAAGGAGCTGTGGTGTCATTTCAACGTGGCAGCCTTTTCTCCAATCCATGACCCTCCCTTTCTCGGGGCCAAAGCTGCCTCTTCCGGGAGGTGTTCCAGAGGCCCCCTGCCTGCTTTCCACCTTATTCTCTGAGGCTGATTCCACAGTCCCAGAGAAAACCTCTGCCTTCGAGAAGTCTCCCTTCCCCAGCTACCCATCTCCTCCAGACCCTCTGGGTTCTTGACAGAACCCACGCTCAGCCCTCCCTCAGTGACCCCTGATCCCACAGGCTTCTTCATCTCCAGAACCATAAACAGCTTCCCCTGGACCAGTGTCTGCCAATGACTTGTTAGAAGACAGGCTCGTGACGGTAGTGATGAGCATGGAGGACAGTAACGAAAGTACTAATAACCTTCTCTTCCATTTCTACAACACTTTTCAAAATTTTAAACTCTTTCATGTAGAAAATTTACTTTTTGAAGTGACAACATGCCAGTTATTTTATGCTCATGCAATCATTGCAGTAAGTGGTGGGGATAAAGATTATCATCTCCATGCTTCAGATCAGAAAACTGAGGCCCCGAGAAGAAGTGACTCTCCAAAGGTCCTGTAAGTGAGTGGCAGGGCCAAGACCTGCTGTCCTGGTCTCCCGGCTCCCTGCCCCAGGGAGGTCTCTCACCTGCATGAGCTCTGCAGCCGGCTGCTGTGCCTTGCCCTCCAGCTCGGAGATGACCAGCGCCAGCCGGGCAAGCTCCCCGACGCCCCTGGTCTTGTACTTCTCCCTGCCCTCTGTGAGCTCCTGCTCCAGCTTCGCCAGCTGGTCCAGCAGGCGCTGTTCCCGCTCCCTCAGGAACTGGTGGCCCTGCTCAAACTCAGCCACGATGCACTGCCTCTGGTCCTGGAGCTTCTTCTGCAGGGGTGGGAAGGGGGAGAAGGGGGTGACACCTCCGCCCCGGGGTAGAAGATCCCTCCAGGATCTGGTGTAGGGGTGCACAGGCTGGCTCTTTGCCTCTCGTGCCCCTCGCTGACCCCATTCATGAATTCTACAGTGTTTGGGCTGGAAGGGGCTTTAGAGCTCTCCTGTGGCAACCTCCTTTCCTCAAAGAAGACATGGTAAGTCAGTCAGGTCAGTTCCCTCAGACACCATGGGATTGGAACCCCGACTGCCTGCCATTATCTGTTCTAGGTAAACCAGTATGTTCTGGGGCCCTTTGAGGAACATTATGAGCAAACACATTTTCCCCTCCTGGACACCAATTGCCGTGTGCTGCCTCTTCCAGGAAGTTTTCCTTGATTAATTTTATCCAAGCCTGACCAATCCTCTCTTCAGCATCCTCCCCATTATGTGTAAAATATCTGCGTGTACCCCATCCCTGCCATGTAGGACTATATCCTCTTCCCTCAGTGAAACTGTGGAACGTCTATGCTCAGGGACCATGTCCTTTCTTGCCCCCAAGTCTCCCTGCCGAGTCCAGGCTGGGATCTGGTCAGCATCCTGGCACACTGAGCGCCTGGAGGCACTCCTTGGATTGGGTCGTCTCCTGCTTCACTCTGTCCCTCTCCCAGGGCCTAACTGCTCACCACCGGGACTGCCCCAGCATCCCTCCACCCTCCAATGCCCACTTCCCGAACAGACGTTCCCCCAGAAAACTGGAACCTCTTATCAGTTTTTTCCCTCTGATCCCATCTCTCATCAAGCACACAACGCGCTGCCTGTTTCCAAACTACTGGCAACCACAGGCGCAGGACTCGCTAGACACAGCGTCTTCAGAGCTGGTCGGGCCTTGCCGAGCCCACCCCTCTCACTTCTCGTCCTGGAGCCAGCTCCCTCCTTCCAAGCCCCCTGCTCCCCTCACTCTCAGGAACCATGTCTTTCTCCCTCTCTTTGAAAGGAAGAACGAAGCCAGGCCTTCCTCAGTTCCCTACACTCTGGCCCTGCTGAGCAGAGACACCCTGCAGCTGCGGTGAGTCACAGAACGAGAAGGACCTTAGCTGACATCCAGGCAACCCAGTCACTTGTGAGACGAGGAAGCAGGCCAGAGCCATAGAGCTCAGACCGGCAGGGCCTGGGCTAAAGCCCAGGCTTCCCGGCCATCAGTCCAGTCGGGGCTCCCTCTCCCAGGGAGCCAGCTGCCTGCCTCAGAGCTTTCCCTCAACAGCCTCACTTACCAGCACAGCCAGGATATCAGCTTCTCCCTTGGCCTGAAAGCCCTGAATTTTGTCTCTGTCTCTCCTTAGGGTACTCAGGTGGTTCAGGATTTTTTCCTGTAGAAAGACAAGCAGTGGGGATGCTCTGGGCTGAGGCAGGAGGGTGGACTCGGGCTGAGTCCTCGGCCAGCGAGAAGCCTTCTGAGGGGTCTGCGCCAGGCCTCGCCTCCGGGTGGGTGCCAAGCAGAGCATCCCTCCCTGCGGGGGTGAGGAGGGCTTACCCTGTGGGGCTGGGCTGCCTTCTCCACGAGGACGGCCGAGTGGGGCCTGTGCTCCCGGGACTCCCGGCACATGACACACAGCAGCTTGCCATCGTCCTCGCAGTAGTAGTGCAGCTTCTCCTGGTGCCGCTCGCACAGCCTCGTGTCCTGCTGCTCCCGGGCCGCTTCCCCCGGCTGCCGGCCCTTGTCCACCTTCAGCCGCTCGATGTTCTCCACCAGGCTGGCCAGCTGCCACACTGGCCTGATATTCTCCTTCTTAAAAGGCTTCTTACACAGGGGGCAGACAGGGCGGCCCCCTGATGCGGGGCGGACGTCGGTGGTACAGCTGCGGCAGAAGACGTGGCCACAGTCAATGGTCACCGGGTCCCGCAGGTAATCGAGGCAGATGGAGCAGGTCACCTCCTCTTCCAGGCTCCGCAGTGGTGCCAACGCAGCCATGGTGTCCTGAGCTCAGAGGGGTCCCTGTTCACTGGTGGGGACTTCTCCTCCTTGGAGACCAGACACGGAGTCAAGAGCAGGCACAGCAGAGGGGCAGAAATGGCAGCCTTGCACAAAGCTGCCAGCCCCAGCGATCGATCAGTCAATCAATAGATACTTAGCAGCTCCTACGAGGCTTACACAGAATCAGAGCGAAAGGACCTTACCGATCCTCAAGTCCAACGCCCTCATTTTATAGATGAGGAAACTGAGGCCCAGAGAGGGTAGCTTGGTAGAAGGGAGAGCAGAGCTGCCACCAGCCCATGCCACGCTGTTGGGAAAGCACTCCTACCTCAAGACCCTTTCCTTCCATCTGTTGGGAAATTGCTCTAATATACCAATTATGATAGAACAAGGCACCAGATAACTACCTGCTGAAAAACTGTCATAACATACAAATCTACCATGTCTATTATGTGCACAGTGCTGCCTCACTTCTGCAGTGCATGGGCTGCACAACTGTTCATGGGGGGCCCTGACAGAGTCAAGAGACTCCTTTGTCTTCCCTGTAGATCTCAGGTGCCAAGGACTAAGCGCATTAAGGTTCTTTACCAAGACTCAAGAAGTGTCAAGAGTCTGAGTTCTGGTGTTCTCCTTTATAGATGTTTCCTTGGGCTGTGCTGAAGTTTTGGCTTGGTTCACTTCCCCCAGAAAGCAGGTCTCTACCCAGACTCAGCCTGCCAGCAGAGCACGACCTGACCACACAGGACTCGTTCTCAGCTGTGCCCCCCTGTGCAGCTGGCCTGGCTGCTCTACTGCTAACAAGGGCGACTGAGACCAACATGGGAGGAAGCCTCAGGTGGCTTGCGACTGTGATGTGCTGATGAGGGCTTGGCCGTAAGAGGGAGCACAGAAGCTGAGCACAGAGAGGACTTTTGTCCTGTTTACCTCTGCAGCCCTGGCCCACTTCCTGTCTGAGGTTAGGAGGCTTAGCACACTTAACCCAACAGCTTCCTCCTGCCCCTGACACTGTGTGACAAGATAGAACTCATTTAAGTACTCTGAGCCTCAGTTTATCCATCTGTAAAATGGGGAGAGTGATACTTACCTTCAAGGGTTTCTAAGTGGGTTGAGTAAAAGAATTATGTTGAAGATACTAAGCATAAGTGCGGTATAGAGGGGGAATCTAGGAGAGAACCCAGAACCCACGGTTTCCAAATCCAGTGAGTGTTCAAAGCACAAGTAGAGCAAGAGTGGAAATTTAAAGTGAGGATGAACCGCCATAATGACACACGAGCTCCAGAGTTAAAGCAAACGAGAGACTCGTGGGGCAAACTGGGGAACCTGCTCTGCCGCAGACCCACAGAAGGACCCACGGGAGGCAATAAGCAGTCGCTGGGAAGACAGCCAGCAGACAGGGCACGCAGGTAACTGCGAGGCTGGAATGAAGCCCTTGGAACCGCAGGCAAATCAATCCGATTACTGGCTATGTACGTGAAAGTCCATTACAGCAGAGTTCAGTGGCCTTCAAGGTCTTTCACTGTAGTGACATGAATGAGCTAGAAATAAAGCCCCAAAGAGAAAACGACACAGGAATACAAAGTCTACTTCTTGAGGATCTAATGCAGCAATATATAAAAAGTGCTTTATAAAGTAAAAGTACTGTACAAATGTAAGGGATTATCTTTCTGCTGACAATGAACTCCAACTGGAAGCTCCAATGGATTTAGAGATGTGTGACTTTAAGAGTGTGGAAAAAACCTGTACCTACAAAGCTCAAATGAAAGAATCAAGGAATTTAACTGGTAAATGAAGGTAATAAAGTTTTTAGAATGTTAATAAGGGTAGTAAAAATCCTAGGAATTGCCTGGTCAACTCGCTGGTTTGTCTGTTGAGGAAGCGAGCCTGACCCAGCCACTTGGAGGTGTAACACAGGAAAGGGTCCTGGTGCTGGTGATTCCTATGGGTGCTGCAGCCCTTCACCAACTCACTTTGCTGAGGGGCTTGGAAGTTCAAAGGCTAAGGTTATTTGTTTCTTTTATTGTTGTAGGGGGATGGCATGTGTTTATCTTTGGGGCTGGGAATTTAATTCTGTTGCAAATGACCAGATGAATAAAAGGACTAGGAAGAGCTCAGCTACAGCTCCCCATCCACACAAAACCTGACACAATCAGGCGCCCTCATCACTTGGAGCAGGAGTTCTTAACCCAGGCTCCATGCTGGACTTCCACAGATATTTAAACCCCCAACACTGTATGAAAATGGTCACTAATGTACTAGATGAAAAGCCTGTCCAGGGATTACAGAAGAATGCTGGTAAGTAAGTGTAGGAGGGATGATAGAACTAGAAAAACACCATCTTGCAAGCTCCATTGTATAAGACAAGGATCATCATCAGATACTAAAACCAGGAGGTACTAGGGGACAGGACAGTCCCATGGTGCTAAGTACCGCCCAGTGGGTTACTCCCTAATGTACCTTGATAAGGGAGAGATCTGGTGATGGCCTTAGTCAGTGACCAAATCCAGCATCGCTAATAGAGGGACAGGTGTTTCTGGCATATGGTTCCCAATGTGGCACCATATGAATTGCACAATGTCACCTTTGAAGTAGTCGTGCCAAAAATGTTTGAGGTGGGACTTCCCCGGTGGCGCAGTGGTTAAGAATCTGCCTGCCAGTGCAGGGGACACAGGTTCGATCCCTGGTCCGGGAAGATTCCACATGCCGCGGAGCAACTAAGCCCATGCGCCACAACTACTGAGCCCGTGCGCCACAACTACTGAAGCCTGTGCACCCCAGAGCCTGCGCACTGCAACTACTGAGCCCATGTGCCACAACTACTGATGCCTAGAGCCCGTGCTCTGCAACGAGAAGCCACTACAATGAGAAGCCCGCGCACTGCAACGAACAGTAGCCCCTGCTCACCGCAACTAGAGAAAGCCCATGTGTAGCAACGAAGACCCAACGCAGCCAAAAATAAAAAATAAAAAAAAGTTTGATGTGAATGAATCCAATCACCTCTTTCAACCTACCTTCCAGTTTATAGAAAATATGAGGGTTAGAAGAATGAGTTAAAGCCCATCATCAGGAGACAGATAAATCCAGAATAGGAGACATTCCACAAGACAACTGGCCTGGACTTTTAAAAAGTCAGTCATAAAAAATAAAACAGGATTGTTCTTGAGTTAAAAAGACTAAAGAGAAATAACAATCAAACGCAAATACTTTGATTGGATCCTGGTTTTTTAAAAAAAGCTATTAAAAACAGTTTGGGGACAATTAGAGGAAATTAGACAAAAGACTAGGTATTGCATCATGTTAAGAAATTATTATTGATTTTTTAATAGCATTTATTGAAGTTATGTATGTATGTACATATTTTCAGGCAACACATGCTGCAGTATTTAGGACTGTATAACTACAACTTACTTTTAAATGGTTCAACAAAACAAAATAAAAAGTCAGAAAATCTCTAATAGAGAGATGATCGTGCCCAACACTTGTAGAAGCTCAATACATAGGTGCTGAACAAATGAATGGATTCAGAGGAAGGAAGGCAATGTTAATTGCATATGCATTTGTTTGAGAGTCTGCTGAAACTAACAAATGAAACACAGTACAGTTCTATGTTCAATCCCATTGCTTGGTTATATAGGCTCCATCCTGAATATATAACAAATATTGAAGATGGCTTACTCTGGCATTGCTGACTACGTATAAGACTCGAGGTGTAAATCTGTGGGTTGAAACCAGGTTCAAGTCAGGGCTCTAACCCAATAGCCCAGCGACTAACAACTTCTTGGTGACAGCATTTCTGTAGGACCCACCTTACCGGCCAGTTACACATCTTATGTTATTTAATGCTCAGGATACTTTTCTGAGGAAACTGAGGCTCAGGGAGGGAAGCAACTTGCCCAAGAGCACGTGGCTAGGAAGCAGTGTCTGGTGCCGATGCCTCAGCCCAATCCATTACACTCTCTTCTCTGCCCAGGCAAACTGTAAAACAGGGCCTAATACCAGCTCCTTTGTCAGGAAGCTCGCATGAGGTCATCTCAATGGAAGGGCTTTGTAAACTGGAGAGTGCTGACAAAAGTAAAGGGGCATGTATTACTGCTGACGCTGAGCGAAAGCACCCTTGCCTTAGATTCGACAGGCAGCAGGGCTCCTGTATGAGACGCGGGCGGACCTGGGCTCACACCGCACAGCCAACCCTTTCGAGCCGACGCAAGACTGACCCTCTCCAAAACCCCTCCCCAACTTACCACGCTCCCCTGTGATTCTGCTTTTCTATCATTTGTGCCTTTAGCACATTCTGATGATCTCGACAGGTTTTCACAATAAGGGGTAAAACTACCATACTCCTCTCCATTCCTGGCTCTCGGGTGGACAGAAACCATAGAAAGCCAGAGCCAGAAAGTCTTCACAACGACATGGTCCACCCTACGTCCTTTACCCAAATGAGAATTCTGAAACCTGAGCAAGTCGTTTCATGGATTACCTTCTACCAGAAGCCACTCACCCCCGCTCTGGGGTGGACAGGTCTTCTGTCCTTTCAATAAACCAGAAGCTGGTTTCAATTCCACAGAACCAGGCAGAACTGGAGACACTCCAGACCTTTTTGAGTCCCCCTTGCCCCACCAACCACCTGTCCCCTACAGCCCTCCGCATCTCCTAAATACCTACTCTGCATATGTCAACAGACTGGCTGAGGTGACACCACGTAATTTCTGGCACACATTTCAGGATGTAGATGCCATGCACAAGTGTTGGCTGCAAGAACCACTGTGAGTTGTAAAAACTAGCTGAGGTTTCTCTTTTCATGGTTAGAATTCTGGTAGATAGACTTTATCAAGTTATGAAAGGAAACTTCTACTCCTACTATTTAGAGAATTCTATATATATATTATACATACGTATATATATATATATATATAACTTGATACATGATTTTTTTTTCTTTATATAGTCACGTGTTTTTTTCCTTTAATTCATTAATGTGATGAATTGTGTTAAAATATTTTCTTATAAGTCATCTTTATTTAGGAATAAACCCTACTGGATTATGATGTATTATGTGTAATTTTAATAAACAGTTTGATTCAGGTCAAAAAAAAAAAAAAAAAACTAGCTGAGGGAAGCATTGCCACGAATGCCCACAGTAGGTACTTACACTCCTCACCCATCCCAGAGGGAGAGGATCTAACTCAAGACCCCTGTTTCTTAACAGTTGCCAACTTCTACCCTAGCAGGTTCTAAACCTTCCCTCAACTTCCCATGGCTTTTGATGCCCCACACCTTCGTCCCTCCTTCCTGCTGCCTTGGGCTCCTACATGCCACAGCAAGGGACCCTAGAAGACACCGAATCCCAGATGTGGACTCCAAGGCCCAGGAAGGTGAATGGAGGGGGCTGGGTTTGCACCCTGGTCTCCAGGCTGCTTCTCAAGTCCACGCATGGGGCTCCAAACAAGAGCCCCTTCTTCCTTGTGATCCTAAAGTGCTTAGCCTAGGGCTCCGTGCCCTGTGGGAAGGCCATTTAAGGGCTCTTGGGGCTCCAGATTAAACCTCATTTCTTAATCTGAAATAACCAAATTCTCTTAGAAGTAAACTTCTGTGAGACACCTCAAACAAAGCAGGAAAGGACAAAATTCAGGGCAAAAAGCAAGTGATCTGGATCTGGACACTAGAAGGAGTGGCCATGCCCCTGTTGCCGACACCTGGACTCCCAATATCTTTACAGGCCTGGCTGTGGGCTGGGCACCAGGCAATCTCAGGGGATGCCAGTTTGGTGGGCGGTGCATTGCTGAGGTCACACGTGGGTTACTTTTCCCCCACAGGTCAAGCATCACTGGTGCTCTGAGGCACAGTGCAGGCCACGCACACCCCCAGGGCCAGGCCAAGACGACATGCTCTGAACAGTGGAAATCCCCACAGGGCCCAGGGTGGGGCATGGAAGCAGCAGCCACTGGGAGTTGGATGGGACAAGGCTTTGAAGTGCTGCTGAGGCTTTTAAGTAGGAGGGTGTCAAAATTCATTCAACTGGTAATAGGTATTTACTAAGCGCCAGGCACTGAGGATACAACAGAGAACAAAAATGGGAAAGTCCCTGCCCTCCCAGAGCTTACATCTAGTTACATAACTGAGTGATCCTTTGGAAGTTGCAATCAGAGCTAACTGTGGGGATTATACAATCCTCAAGGCTTTCCCGATTTACTTAAACCTCCTCTCTTCATTGCCTAGTGTTCCAGGCACCGCAGCCTTCCTTTCGTCCCTCAAACATACCCTGCCACGTGTTAAAACACAGGTTCGCTCATGTAACCACCCTGGTTAGTTCCCAGGCTCCAGGGATAAAGTGAAAACTCCTTCCCACGCTCTGTGAGGCCGCTGATAATCTAGGCCCAGGCCTTGTCTCCAGGCTCATTTCCTGTCATTGCCCACTTCAAACTCGATCCCACAGACAAACCAAACCCCTCTCTAAGCCTCCAAAAGTGCCATGCTCTTTCCTGCCTGAACCCTTTGAAAATGGTGTTCCCTCTGAATAGAACACCATTCCTTTCCTTCTTAGTAGACTCCTTTTCCAGCTTGAAGTCTCAGCTGAAAGCCACCTCCTCTTTCCTGACCTGTCACACTGAGGCCACATGCTCTCTCCCTTATACAGCCCCCCAGCACTCCACACTGCACTGGATACTTCTATGCAATCGTTGAGTCCCTACTTATTATTATAATTACTTATTTAACACCAGCTTTTCCCGCTGCATTGGACAGAGACTGTGTCCGCCTTATCCCCAGAATCTAGCACAATGCCTGACAGAGGAAACATGAAAAACTGGCTGAGGAAGTGAATAAAGCACAGGCACAGAGCGTCTGATGCCCACAAAATGCTTCCTAAGTATCTGCTGAACGAGTGCAAGAAATCTCAGCCACTTGTCCTTGCCCTCCAGCAAGATGAGAAAGCACTAGACAGAAGTGATTTCTTCAGATTCCCTGCAGAACAGTGGGCTGCAATCACCAGCACACCCCCAGTCATGGTATCCAAGGTTTGGCTCCAGGAACGTACAGAAACCAGGAGAGAAGAAAAAGCTGTGTCCCGGGAGATGGTTGTGATTATAATGGTGATAATCGCTCCTTCCCTCTTCTTTCATTTTACACTGGGTATGCATCCATGAACAAAACAGTTTATTTATCCTGGTTTTGAGCGTTTCAAATGAATGGAATCATACTGCATTTGGGGGGGGAGGGGTGGGCGGGGGGGAGACTATCTACGTCAAGTCTGTGAGGTTCACTCACACGATTATGAGCCGATTTTGTTCATTTTCATTGCTTTATGACTGTATAATTTTACTTCTAATGTAGCCAATTTTGTTTTTCGGCCACGCCATGCGGCTTGCAGGATCTTAGTTCCCCAACCAGGGATCAAACTCCGGCCCTCGGCAGTGGAAGTGCTGAGTCCTCACCACTGGACTGCCAGGGAACTCCCTGATGTAGTCTACTTCTTATGGCCCCTGAGTTGTTTCCAGTTTGGGATAATTACAAACACTGCTCTGTGAACATTTCTGCTCACATGCCCTCAAGCAGGATGCATCCCCAACTTACCTAGATCAGGCCAAACTGTTTCCAAAGTGGTTGTACCATCGTGTGTCCCCACTAGCAGGCTCCGAGCGCCCATGTTGCTCCAGCCTCACCAATACCTGATATTTTCATCTTTTATATTTCTGCCAAGGTGACTATAGGTAATAATACTGAATTGCATATTTGAAAGTAGCTAGGAGAGTAGATCTTAAAAGCTCTTAACACAAGAAGAAAAAACTTTGTAACTATACATGGTGACAGATGTTAACAGGACTATTGTGATCATTTTGCAATATATACAAATATCAAATCATTATGTTGTACACCTGAAACTAATGTAATGTTATATGTCGATTATACCTCAATTTAAGAAAAAACAATTAAATACGCAATAGATTATTCACACTCTAAAAAAAAAAAAAATTGCCAAGCTGGTGAACGGGAAATAGAATCCCATTGTGTGTATGTATGTTTAATGCTTTAAACAAATAATAAAAAGAAACAGCATGAAGAAAGGCCCAGTAACAGGCCAGGGAATCAGCCCTAAAGCAGCAGATCAGATTGTCCCTTGATCCAACTAGTAAGTGCTGTAAATGTTTATCTTTTGCAGGAAGGGGTCCACCAGCTTCCATTCTTCCTTCCTCTGCTAACTTTACCCAGTTCCTTTCTGGGATCATGTGCTTGGGGCAGAGCTCTCCCCCCAGCTCAAAGGTGGAACAAGAGAAAGAGTCGTAAGCCCCCCTGGCCACAGTGCTTGCTTCAGGGTTGAGAACATGACTCAATTGCAGCCAGTCACAAGGAGACCTAGTTGAGTCACGGGGGAAAAAAGATTCTTGAGAACTTTTTCTCTAGAACTTGCAAGAAGTGAGGTCCAACAGTTTGGAGCTGCTAGAGCAGCTAGCCAGAGGGTTAGCCTGTTTGAGAATGAAGCCAACCCAGGGATGAAGTGAAAGAAACCAGGTCCTGATGGCATCCGGTGAAACCGGTATCGAGCTGTGCCTGAAGCTAGCCTAACCTTGAACTTTTCTGTCACTGGAGGCAATAAATGCCCTTTCTGCCCAGCCAGCTTGGACTTGTCTATCATCTGCCCTCCCCCATCCCCACCCCAAATTCCTGCCAGATACAGCAGAGGAAGTTATTGATGGTTACTGGGCTGAAATATACAAAGAGCTCATGCAGAAAAATCAGCCTCTTCATCTAGACAAAGCATTGGGCAAAGGTAGATACTAAGTGGCAATTCTGTTCTCTCTGGGCCCCACAGGTAGAATACAACCTGCCAGGACATAACAGATCTCCAACCTGCTCCACTGTGAGTGAGGAGCAGGCAGATCTTCTTCCACCCCAGCTGTCATTCTAACCAACGCCTAAAGTGAAGAGTCCTGGGTTAGGATGAAAACCCGGATTATCACCCAGCCTCAGCTACTCTGCTGTGCAGCCCAGGGCTAGATTCTTGACCTTTCTCGGTCTCAATATCACCATGAAGTAATAGGGGTAGGAGGTAACATCCAGGCAATTCACAGGACAAATTGAAATAAAGGTTTGGCAAGCATACCAGAATATTTACTGCTCAACATAAAGTCACTGCTGTGATCAAGAGCCACCAAAGCAGAATAGACATAGATGGTATCTTTGGATCAGGTATCCCAGTTTTATTGTTTTGTTTGTTTTGACAATTGGTTATCCGGCAGGAAAAAAACAGTTTATCAAATTTAGTTTCTTCAAGATCATAAATGGAGTCAGTGAACTCAAAATCTATGGGTTAGTGAGATGGAGACAGTCTAACCATTCATTCCCCAGGGGAAGGAGGGCCCTAAACCACCAGCTAGGAAGTTACTACTTTAATCAAATTTGAGACACCCATGTCATTACATGTTTGCATCTCTGCAATGTGATAAATGGCATGCCATGATTTAACTGGCAAGATATTTTTTCTATGTGGAAATAAAATAATTGATGACATCTTAGATGTGGTGAAATGTAACATATCTCGTACAAAGTGCTGCTGGGGTCCTCTAACACATGGAACTCATCCCGTCACCCTCCTGCTTCGAAGCTCCTGAGGTCCAAGCTGCACAGCAGGGCACACAGGCCCCCTATAATCTGCCCCCCACTTACCCATCCAGCCTTGAATCCTAACGCTAGAGACACTGAACTGGAAAGACAGCCCCTTCTTCACCAGCCCCTCTCCCCACCCCTTGCTCTTGTACATGAGCTTCTCAGTCCCAGCTCAACCTTGAAAGCCTGAATCAGAGATGCCCCCTTATCTGTGAGGTCCTTCCTGTGCCCATCCCACCTCTGAGCTGAATGAATTCCCTCCCTTGGGAAGCTCCTGCAGATACTACATTTCTATTATAGCACTATCATACCACTTCCTAATTGATATTTTTACCCATCTTTCTTCCAACCAGGATGTGAACCCAAGGGTCACGTCAAACCTATCTTTTCGTATCTCCAGTATCGGGCACAAAGTCTGTAAATGTTTGTGAGGCTAAATGTTATCCCATGATTCCAGAGCCCTGTATCTTCTTCATTCTCCTCCTCACCACACTCCCCTTCCCACTTTGCAATCTCGCTTCAGCAGGAGGCTCCAAGGGCTCCCCTCAGATTAGACATTCTTGGCCACAAACATTACCCAGATCTCCTCCCTCTGCACATATAGTTTGGGGGGAAAGGTCACTGCATTTTACCAAGTTGGCAAGTTTTAATTCATCCTGGATGCCAGCTAAATTAAACCTTTGTTTTCCAAAACCAATTTCTTCCCATTCTCCATGTCGTTTCCTATTCTGATCCTGGGGGGTATAAGTCTGAAGTCACCCCAAGAAGCCTCAATTCCAACTACGGGCTCTCCTCTGCAGCTCGCAGTGTCTTCTGCAGTGGTCACCCCAGTCTGAGCCCAGCCTATCACTCCCTTTGGGGGAAGTGACATCTAAGAAGTCACCTACTGCCCCTGGGCCTCAGTTTCCTTACTGCTTTACAAGGTAAGAATAACGTCTTGTCAAGTTCGCCAGGCTGTTTTGAATTTCAATCGAGGTCACGTAAGTGAAAGTGTTTTCAACAGCAAAAAACTCTATAAAAATACATGCTAGAAAAGAGCACAGGAGCCAACTTAAAAGAACTCGCAATGGCTAAAGTTGTAACAAAACAAAGTAGTACTGAATTATAACCCTAAGTATAAAATAAATATCCATGAGTCCATACTGATACAAATAAATGATTGAATAACTGATTAAATAAGGCAAAAGAGACAAATCTCCCACACAGAAGAATTCCAGATAATATATGTATGGAGTTGCCCTTAAGGAGGCAGGAGATAATCCCATTCCTTAGGTCAGGGCTGCACACAGTTTGACTACTTTCCAAAGAGTACAGTATGGAAGGGGGTGGGGGTGGGGCTCGGGGCGGGGAGGGGAGGAAGAGTAACTTTACAGTGGAGAAGCCTGACTTCTCAGCCAGGTAATCAAGATCAGCATCAAGTTATAAAGCATGTTCCCTTGATGTGAAGTGATGAAAACGGCAATCTACCTCTGTGGTTTTCCTCCCAATAACCCATAAGCCCAGATTCAGGAGAAAAACAACAGACAAATTCCAATAGAGGGGCATCCTATAATACACATGGGGGGGTATTCCTCAAAACTCTCAAGATCATCAAAAACAAAGTCTGAGGGGCTTCCCTGGTGGCGCAGTGGTTGAGAGTCCGCCTGCTGATGCAGGCGACACGGGTTCGTGCCCCGGTCCGGGAAGATCCCACATGCCGCGGAGCGGCTGGGCCCGTGAGCCATGGTCGCTGGGCCTGCGCGTCCGGAGCCTGTGCTCCGCAACGGGAGAGGCCACAGCAGTGAGAGGCCCGCGTACTACAAAAAAAAAACAAAACAGAACAAAACAAAAAACAAAGTCTGACAAACTGCCACAGCCACGGGGAGCATAATGAGAGCTAACTGGAATATGGTAACCTGGGTGGGATAATGAAACAGAAAAAGTACTTAGGTAAAAACTAAGGAAATCTGAATACATTATGGATGCAGGCCAATAATAATGTATCGATACAAGTTCATTAATTGTTAACAAATGTTCCATATTAATGTAAGGTGTTAATAAATGAATGGGGACAAGGTTTGGGGTATATGGAACTCTGTACTAGCTTCACGATTTTTCTATAAATCTAAAACTGTTCTAAAAAATAGTCTTTTTTCAAAAATACGGAATTGCAGTTTGAGGACTATACAAAATAAAGTCTATTTTTTAAAAAAGCTGATTCTTTTAAGCTTGGGGGGTGAGTAACTCTAGGGATTGATTTTTAGCCCAGGCACGGTCCCTGACACTGATATTTGTTGCATGCACGAACGAATATCATTCTCTGGAAGTGCACACAAAGCGGCGTGGTGTCAAAATCTGGAATGTACTGGGAATTTGAGTGTTTGCCTCTCATAAGCTCCACAAAGGCAAATTTACACACTTTTCTAAGGCCATACAGGGTGAAAAGCAGCAGGGAAAATGCTGATGTGCTAATGGGCTGGAGGAGGAAGTGAATGCACAGCTCCAAGTATACGTGGCTAAACCGGTTTATTCTGACCAATTAAAAAACAAAAAACAACAACAAAACACCATGGCTCTGGTCCTGGAGCCTGACTGGCACTCTACGCGGCTCCAATCGACGAGACCGTCATCTGGGCCCCGCTTACTTCTGGCTCTGGAGACAAGAATGGATGGGTGCCTGAGCTGGACATGGGAAAGCGAGGAAGACCCAAGAGGAGGGAGCGAATGGTGGCCCAAGCAAGCAGGAGGATTAGGCCGGGAGGGAGGACGCCGCGAACTTCACCCTTCTCCCAAGCCGGCCCGGCGGCCCGGCCTCGTTCCGCTCGTGCGGCCGCGTTCGGTTGCCCGGACCCCGGGGCGCGTGTGTGACTGCTGCTTTGCTGCATTTCTCACCGGGCGCCCCCTACTCACCGGTCCCCAGCTCCGAGCCGCGAATCCCGGGCTGGTGTCGCTTCTTTCCCGCGGCGGTCAGTTCCGGGTCGCTCTCCTCCGCCAGCACCCAGCGCGACGGCGCGTCCCCGCCCGGTAATCTCCGGGTTCTTTGGAGCCCTCCACCGAGATTTCCCCCGGACCAGCGCCCGGATTGGCCCCTGCCGAACGCCGCCTCCCAATGGGAGCCTTAGTTCCCTCTTCGTCACTGATCACTGGGCAAATCCCTGGGCCGCAGCGGTGGGTGGGGCAGCAGAGGCTGAGAAAGGGAAACTGAAATCTTGCGGAGCTGAGGCTTAGCGGCTGCCGCAGCCGGAGTTTGGTGCGTGGTGCGCGCTCCCGCTCTACGGGGTGGAAGGGAGTCGAAATTTGAGGCCTAATGAGACATCTCCGTAGGACTCTGGGACCCCAGAATCCCTCCTCTCCCAATTCCCGCCCGGGTCTGGACGAGGGTCGGAGAGCACTAGGCGGCGAAGCGAGTTTACCAGGTGCTCAACATTAAATATGACTCTGCCCGCAACGTGGCCTAAATTTGCTTCCTGGACCAGGCAGAATCTTACCAAGCAGATAGTCTCAGGGGGCTATTTGCAGAAATTAACTACAATTTCCGAGGCGCTTACGATGAGGCGCTTTACATAAAATATCTTTAAACCAGTCAGGCATTTTTGTCCCCATTCGACAGAGATCCCAAGAGTTTAGGGGCCTGGGCTGTTTCCCTCTTCGGCGTTGGATTCAGAAACCACACAGCCCGGAAAGTGGACGGACACTCGGGTTCCCAGGATCCTCGGTGGGGAGATTTCCTTGAGGCTTCCGAGCGTCCACGCCACCCGGGGCCCGGGAAGCTGACGACGCCAAGCGTCCCTGGCCGCTCGCTCGACTCCTGTGTAGTCGTGTCCCAGGCACCGCCGCATGAAAATCGCCCAGTCTCCCTGGGCCAGCGGGAGAGTCACCGCGTTCAGCACATAGGCCCTCCAGCTACCTACTCTTTTAGTTGGTGTTTTGGAGGAAATGTTTAAAATGCTGCTTAAATGATTTCGTGCTACTAATTTGTCCTCTCCTTGTCTCTAGGAGGGACTTGCCCCACCCACAGGCCATTCGTGCATCCTCCAGCCACAGAGGTACTTTCCCCTGCTTGAAATTCTCTGATAACTTCCCAGCCCACTTAGAGAGACAGGAAGGCCTCTGCAGGGCCTGCGGGGCTGACATACCGCCCTGATTATCACTCTGACTTCCCTCTTGCCACTTCTCCCTAAGTCCCTGTGCTTCAACCCCTCTGGTCTTGAAACTCCCTGCCCTAGCCCCTGGCATGGCTGCCCCCTTCTTGTCAGTCATGTCTCTGCTCCCTTGACATCTCAGAAAGGCCTTCCTCCACCATCCAGTCTGTTTCACTTTTGTCATACATTTTCCATCATTCCAAAGCATCTTGTTCACTTCTTTGTCAATGTGTTTATACTCCCCACTCGCCACCCACCCCTGAGCAATGTAAGCCCCATGAGGGTGGAGACATCACCTGTCTCCCCTGCACATGACTGTCATTCAATAAATGTATATTGAATGAATGGGCTCTGCTTGGGCATTTCTAGAAGCTTTCTAAAGCCCTATGGCCCTGCTTGGCTGCAGTGTCAGTTATGCACTCCCCTCTCCCACCACACTACACCTTGGTTGATGCGGCTTCTCAAGCCCAAATAAGGGCAATGGTGACTCCAAGGCTTGCTTTGTACAGTCAAAGGCAGTTTTGTAGTCGCACACAGTGGTATCCGCCCCTATAGCTACTGGGTGCTCAGACTCACTGTCCCAAGTTTCTGAGGGCAGAGCCAAAATTCCTTCCTCCAGCCCTCCAGCCCAGTGTTCATACCAGCTGGAGACCAGAACATCATATGGGGCTGGTTAGGAGTTTAGCTTTCAAGTCAAGTCTCTGCTTGGCTCTGCATGGGCTGGGATCCTCCTCTCTGCCACTTTCTTTGTGATTCTGCGGAGTTGCTCAGCCTCTATGTGCCACAGGTTCTTTCTCTGAAAAATAGAGATAATAATTATATCCACTTCATAGAATCATTGTGAGGCTTAAATGAGATAATACATGTAAAACCTTTGAAACTGTCTATAAGTATTGACTAGCCCAAAGGATATAATTACTTGCATTTGAAATGAGAATCTTAAATCAAGCAAGAAAATTTAGTAGGTATGTTCCTACTATTTACCATATTTATTGAGTTAAAATATGGCTTTCAGAAATCTCAAGGTCTGAAGAATGTTAGAGTGCTTGGAAAGAGGCCTCTAACAAAAATACTTAAAAATATGAAGCTCCCACTGGTAAAGAGGCAAAGAATTTGTTTGAATCTTTCATATGAAGGATACCTTGTTATCAGGGCCAGAATAAATGACTATCTCTAAAGGAAAAGCTAAAAGTTACATGAGCTAAACTGGTTTTAAGCCTATATGTCTGTTTTCTAGCAAAGGTTTAACAAAGAAATAAATGTATGCTACTAAGAACCGACTGCTTTTGTGCTAAGACCTGGCTATGGGCTAAAAAAATAACAGGCTTCACTGTCCCTTTAAAAAGGAAAAAGAAAGGCATTTTGAATGCTAACAGCATTGACTGCCGCGTTTTAAACAGAAAGAAGGCATAGGCTGAGCCAATCTCTTATACTACTTGAGTTGTTCTTTAAAATACTTTATATTCCAACTTTAGGGATGTTTATATAAACGTCTTTTTGTTCAAAAGTTAGTGAAAATATGCTGTATAGTAAACAATGAGAAATTCAACTTTTAACTTTAAAACTAAGAATTCTAAACCTTATGTGGTGAAGGTGCAGTTACCCCAGAGTGTGAAGCAGAATACTATCATTACATTTTTTAAAATTATTATGGAATTTTTCAAACCTACACAAAAGTAGAGAAAATATCGTGAACCACTTGGCCTCAACAGTTATTAACATGTTGTTTTGTTTCACCTATTCCCTCCCCCCACTTTCTTTTTTAACTGGAGTATTTTAAAGCAAATCACAGACATGTTTTACTTTACTTGTAAATACTTCCACATGCTTTTCTAACAGATAGGGACTTTGCTTACATAACCAAAAAGCCATTACTGCACCAAGCAAAATTATTCATTTAATTATTCAATATTTTCATAATATCATTTAGTACCCAGACCATATTCAAATTCCCTGATTTTCTTAAAGATGTCTTTTTGCATTTGAGTTGTATGAATCCAGATGCAAACAAAGTCCATACTATTAAGAAAAAGAAAATTCCAAACTTGGGCATAGACAAAATGATGACTGTGTGTCCTTTCTGTGTAACACTGGAGCATTTTCCAACAGGCCCATGAAAGAATTATCTCATTCTCTAGGGAGGTTTTACTTTGACTTATTATTTTAGGGTATTTAGCATATTCTTTAAGGGTAGATGTGAATTTATAGAAAAATAATATAGATACAAATGATTCTTGGTCAATAACAATGTACATGAATATTAGTCAGTAGAGATATAAAAGATGTATGTCCAGTGCCCATGTATATTAAGTTTTTTTTAATCTCTTTGAAATAGTTCTTTTTTACTGGTCCCCTTGTTAATACTTCCTTGATAAATGCTCTTTATATTTGTCTAAGACCACTGTTTTTAAGTTTTTGAAAATTATACTTTGACAATACATTGCATTTTATTATTATGTCTTTTAATCCTTTTCTTATCTATAGCAATCCACCCTCCCTTTAGTTTTATTCTATTAATATGTTGGAGAAAACTGTTCATTTATCCTGTAAAATGTTCTACATTTTGGATTTGCCTGGTTTCCTCATAGTGTCAATTAACTTGTTTCTCTATCCCCTGTATTTCTTGTAACTGGTAGTTAGATCTAGAGGCTTTATCAGATTTGGGTGCCATATTTATTTATTTATTTATTTGGCTGCGTTCCGTCTTAGTTGCGGCACGTGGGATCTTTCGTTGCGGCGCGCGGTCTTCTCTCTAGTTGTGGCTCACGGGCCTGGGCTCAGTAGTAGCGGCACCCAGGCTTAGTTGCCGTGTAGCATGTGGGATCTTAGTTCCCCAACCAGGGATCGAACCCGAGTCCCCTGCATTGGCAGGCAGATTCTTAACCACTGGACCACCAGTGAAGTCCCTCGAGTCCCATTTTTTTAAGGCAAGAAATATTCCATAAATGCTGCTGTGTACCTATTGCATCACACGAAGAAATATATGATCTCCACCCCACTTTGAGTGATGGGAAGTTTGATGGAAGGTTCAGATATTGTCATCCTGATTACTCTTTCCCCATGGGATTGGTTATGTATTTATTGTTTCTCAGCTCCGAAATGCACCTGAGCCATTTAAATATTTTTCCTTTGCCAGCAGGCACTGATCTTTGTCACTAGAGGGCACTAGAGAGTCATTACAGGGAAAACGATTTTTGCTTCCTGGTTCTGGTATGCTCCTTGCCAGGCTCCTAAAGCTAGCGCCCGGCTTTTCCAGCACCAGCTCCTGAAGCACAGGAAATCTCCCTACCATCCAGCTTCTGCCATGCATGGTGGTCATCAACAAACAGCACCAGCAGCAACCCCTCGGGAGATCTTATATTGTTCACCCTGGTGTGAACAGCTTTCTCCTGCACCCAAGAGGGTGGATTTCTGGGAAGTTCCAGAGGGCAGATTTCCAGGAAACTCTAGACATCATATTTCCAGCAAATTCTACTGTGGCAGAACCACCTTGACTTCCCTCCTGTCCAGTGAGCCTCGTTGGCACCTTCACTAACAAGGCCAGATCCCATCCCTTCTGTTTTCTCGAAGACTATGCCTCTGTGATGTCCCACGTCCTGTATCATCACTTTTTACCTTTTCACTGACTTAGTCTCATAAGCATACACACATATTATAATATCCCTCACTTAAAAAAAAAATTCCTTGATAAGTTTTTCAAGGATTTTTGCTTAGCCAACCCCTCCCTCCATTTCTCTGCTCCCATGACTGGAAATCTTGTTTGTACTTGATTGCTTCGTTTCTTTTCCTTCCTCCCAAAGACTGTGAAATATATCAAAATATATCATCTGTTAGAAGGAGTACATATAATGCATGTATATGTTTTAAAATAAGAAGAAGATAATAAAGTAGACATTTGCACTCATCTCTCATTCTAGGAAATCAGATTTCCATCATCTTTCACTGTGTGCCCCTAACGGATGTATCACTCCCTCTCTCCTCTAGAGGTAAGCTTCAATGTGCTTTTCTGTGATAGTCATTAGCTTTTCTTTGTAATTGTTTTACACATGTAGATATCCCTAAACAGTACATTACCTAGTTTTGCCAGTTTTCGGACGTTATATACATGGAATCACACTGTATGTGTTCTGTGACTCGTTGTCTTTGTTTTTGAGATCCACCATCTTGATGCATTTAGCTTTGGCTCATTCATTTTCACTGCTGTGTAGTATTTCAAATATGAACAGTCTACATTTTTTTCTTCTCCACTCTACTGTTCCTGGAATTTGGTTTGTCTCCATCTTTTTGCTATTATGGGTAATGCTGCTATAAACATTCTCATACATGTATCCTGGCACACACCTGCAAGACTTTTTAGGGTATGTGACCAAGAGTAGAATTTCTGAGTCTTAGAATGTGCATGTATGTTGTGTTACTCAGTGAGGCAAGACTATTCCCCAGGGGTTGTATTTCTTACTGTTCCTCCACTGGCAGATGAAGTTGCAATTGAACCACATCCTCAGCATCACTTGGTATTGTCAGACTTTCAACTCTTTGCCAATCTGATGTGTGTGAAATGTTATCTCATTTTAGTTTTAGTTTCCATTTGCCTAATTATTAATGAGGATGAGAATTTTTCATTTTTCCTTCTTCTTTTTTTTTGCTATTTGTATGTCTCCTTCTGTATAATGCCTCTTATGTCTTTTATCCATTTTTCTATTGGGCTGTTCTTAAATTTATCTTGTGGATTTATGGGAGATATTTGTTTTTTCATATATTCTGGGGACTAATTCTTTGTTGATTGTATGTGTTACACATATCTTCTCAGAGTTTCTGGCTTGTCTTGATGGTGTCTTTTGATGAAGAGAAGTTCTTCATTCTAAAGTAGCCGAATTTATCATTCTTTATGTTGTGGACTCTGGGTCTAGTTTAATAAATTCTGCCTGTCCCGAGATCACATAGTTAATCTCCAGTATTATTTTATAAACACTTAAAAGTCTTGTGTTTCAAATTTAAGCCTTTAGTATACCCGGATTAATTCATTTTTATGTTTGGAGCCAGATATGGATTTGTTTCTCTTTTCTTGATGGTTATCTGATTATCCCAGGATCATCTATTGCATATGCTCTTTATCCATTTATTCATCCTCCAATACTTATTGAGCACCTACTTTGTGCTAAGTACTTTTATAGATGCTGGGGCTCCAGCAGAACAAGAGAGACAAAAATTTCAGGGGGGCTTACATTCTACTGGGGGAAGACAAATAATGGACAAAATAAATAAATTAAATATTTGTTATGTTACATGTTGATAAAGGATCCCTATGGACAGTTCACACAGAAAGGGAAACAACATAGCCTTCAACATGAAAAAATGCTCAACCTCACTCATAATAAAGAAGGAGCAAATAACTACACAGGGATTTTATTTTGCACCTGTCAGAATAGCAAAAATCAAAAAGCTTGGCATACACTTGATTGGCAAGACTGTGAAGAAACAGGCCCTTTCATTTATTGCTTGTAGAATCCAACTTAGGACAAACCTTTTGAAAAACAATTGGCAATGTGTGTCAAAATTGTAGGTGTATATACTCTTAAACCCTGCAATTCCACAATTCCATTTGTTGGCATTCATCCTACAGATATGCTTGTACACATGCAAAAAAATTGTACTATTTTGTTCATTGCAGTTTGTCTTTAACAAAAAATTGGGAATAATCCATGCATCCATCAATTTTGGACTGGCTAAAATTTTATACACACACACACACACGCACACACACACAGGAATATTATGCAATGAAAAACTAATCACAATGCAGGAGTTCTCTGTGTACTTTTGGTAAGATCTCCAAGATATATTGCAAGTGGAAAGAGCAAGGTGAAAAACATTGTGTATAATAGGCTAGTTTTGTGTTTAAAAAAAAAAAGAGGAGGGAACCAAGAATCACTTGATATTTTCATAAACTGGAAGGTACACAAGAAACTAAAGAAGGTGGTTCCCTGTTTGGGGATGAGGCTTGAACTAGGCAGATGATGGGCGGGATTGGGAGCAAGAGCCTTCACTGTCTCTACTGTGGCAATGAGCGCTTCTTCAGACAAATGGATAAATAAGGAAATGGTGTCAGCATAATGCGGAAGCTGCATTGTGTCGCATGCAACTGTCCCAGTATGTGAATGTTTTGCTCTGAGTAGCAGCAGCTGAATGCAAAGTAGCAAATGTAATTGAGCAGAGCAAGCTGCGGGAATATGATGCTGTAGACAATGCCATTCACCCCACCTCCTTCCTCTCCACTCAGTATGGACACATTCTCTATCTTGAAGTACTTATTAAATAATTATCCCGATCTTCATGAATTTTTTTTGTTTGTTTGTTTGCGGTACACGGGCCTCTCACTGTTGTGGCCTCTCCTGTTGCGGGGCACAGGCTCCGGACGCGCAGGCTCAGCGGCCATGGCTCACAGGCCCAGCCGCTCTGCGGCGTGTGGAATCTTCCCAGACCAGGACACAAACCCATGTCCCCTGCATCGGCAGGCGGACTCCCAACCACTGCGCCACCAGGGAAGCCCTCATGAATTTTTAAAAAAATATTTCCTTATTTATTTGGCTGTGCCGGATCTTAGCTGCAGCATACAGAATCTTCATTGCGGCATGTGGGATTTTCGTTGCTGCATGCGAGATCCAGTTCCCTGACCAGGATGGAACCCAGGCCCCCTGCATTGGCAGCGTGGAGTCTTAACCGCTGGACCACCAAGGAAGTCCCTTCATGAATGTATTGAGGACGAGACTAGTAAATGCTGCTGCAGTACGATTCTACACAGGAATGGCAACAAATTTTTTTGCTGATGCACCCCTCAGAAGTGTGGAAGAAAAATGTCATTAGGCTGCCCTACAAGAGCTTTCCTAGGTGTCTTCTGCTTTAAGTAGAAATGAGACCCATTTGCAGTGATAGAAAATGATGATTTTGGTGCAGTCTTTGCTCCCTGGCACAAGGTTGTATTTGGAACTCTGTTAAGCTGCTTCTCAATAAAAGAAAGAAGATAGCAAGACAACCAAACAAGGCCAGTGCAAAAGAAACAAACACAAAACAATGAGCCAAAGCCACCCATCATCAACACCTACTTTTGTGCAAAGTCTCAACTGCTTATCCTGCAACTTCTGTTCAAGGCAGGTGACGACCCCCTGCCTTGTTTCCATAAACCACCAGCTTCCATCTTTCCTTACCCTCTCAACATATCTTTACCTTTTTTTTTCAATAACAGTAAAGTCCTTTACCTCATATCATAATCTTTATCTATTAGCTATTTAACAAGTCTTTTAAAAACAATGCTAGTGTTTTTATTTGGATTGTTATTGATTGTTTTGTTAGTGTTAAGTTTACAAAGAAGTATAGATTCTGAGTTGTCTCCCAAAACCCTATTTTCCCCATAAACCCTGTTATTTTTGTGGTTATATATTTATACTCTTTGATTATGTGAATCATGTGAGTCCCTTACTATTCAAAAAGTTTTAAACAAAGAAAATTAATAAACCAAGGAAGATTAAAAAACAAAAAAATTATCTATACTCCCACCACAGTAGACCCCATAGCAGAATGAGGATGCCTAGTTGGAGAGTGACAACTTTCCCTTTGACCAGAGGATCAGCCTTCCTTCTGGACCAGGAACAGCTGGCAGCTGCTGTGCCAAGGGCTGTCCTGCTCCGCAGGGAGAAAGTTCATAAAGTCCAAAGCCCAGGGGCTGGCAGGTGCTGGAAGAATCTTGTGCCAGAGACGCTGGGGAGCATGGTCACAGACGCCCATTGCTCTGTGAGGCCTGAAAAGGCAGGGAGACCAATGGCAGGGGGCCTTGAAACCAAATGGAATTTTCCCTGCTGCTTTTAACATTGCTTCAGACCAGTGACTCCTTTCTTCCTTCCACTTTTTCCCTTTTGGAATAGGAAACACAGCTGTTTCATATACCTGTCCCAGCACTGAATTTTGAGAGAAGGATAACTTGTTTTCTAGATTCACAGGTCCATGGTTGGAGTAGAATTTTGCCCCAGGATGAATCATACCCAGAGATCACTGATACCTGGTTTAATGATTTAGATGATGAGATTTGGGTCTTCTGAATTGATGATATATACATGAGATTTTGAACTTGAGTTCATGCTGTTAATGGGCTGAGACTTTCAGTATGGCTGAGATGGGGTGAATATATCTTGCACTGGGGATGGACATGAATTTTGGGGTGCCAGAGGGTGCAGTGTGGGTAGGTTGAATAATGGGCTTCAAAGATACTCATACTCTAATCCCGAGAACCTGTGAATATTTTCTTATATGACAAATGGAATTTTGTAGATGTGATTAAGTTAAGAATCTTGAGATGATGAGATTATCCTGGATTATCCAGGTGGGCCTTAAATGTGCTCGCAAGTGTTCTTATAAGAGGGAGGCAGAATGAAATTAGACTACAAAAAAGAAGAAATAAAAAACTGGAGTGATGTACTTCGAAGACAGGGGAAGGAACCACAAGCCGAGGAATCTGGCCATCCGAATCTGAAAAAGGCGAGGACAATGGATCCTCCCCTCAGAGCCTCCAGAAGAAACCAGCTCTACTGACATCTTGCTTTTCGTCCCATAAGACTCATCGTTATGACTGTTAAATTAACATCTGTTAAGTAGAGCACAGAGTGCTAGTTGGTGAGCATGGCTCAACAACAGGTGCTGGAGGAGGTACGTAGCATGCCTCAAGGGGCCACAGAGGAAGTTTAAGAGAGAGTGCAGACAGAGAGAGAAGCAGGACCTGGGGCACCTGCCTTATCTAAGGTGTGCACGGGGAATGGTTCTGGGAGTAAAGGGAGACTGTTAGGGAAGTCATATCAGGAACTTACATTTGCTTGTGATTCTGTGGGCTGTTTTCTAGGGCATGTGGTGTGGTTGTGTGGAGTGGGGGTAGGGTTAGTTCAAGGCCCCTGCAGGCTGCTGTGTGGTAATTAGTTACAGCACCAGTAGGAAATGAATACAGTTGGCCACCGGTTTAATGCACGTATTGCTTCCTTTGGGATAGCACCCTAACCTCCTAGGGGGTCACCTTCCAGTTGGTGCTGTAAGTGAGCCTCAAAGTACGTCATTGCGGAATTTTATGAAGCCAGCTTCTTCTAGGTGATGGGACATGTGTTAAGATCAGTGAAGTCCACGGGCATAAGTCCATTTCCACATTTCCTTTGCTGCAAAATATGTCACTTGTCAGATGTGATGCTGTATAGAATACCATGGTGATGGACAAGGCATTCTGCAAGGGTACAGTTGTAAAGCTGGGAGAAGTGAACCAGTCACAAAAGGCAAATCCATATTGGAGTAAGTATCTGTGATGGAAAGGTTAACTCAGCAGGCCTGAGTTGCTCAAACCCTGCACATTCCCAAGAAGGGCCTGTTTTCATGACTGACCTTTGGCCAACTCCTGGGAATTGAGCTCTTAGAATGTTGTGACTGATAAAAATGTTTTGCATGATGTGGTATAAGGCTTAAAATTATGTAATTAATATTATAAAATTATAATGAGCTTAATATTATATGCTGCCTTGACATTGGGTAAAATTGGGGGAGCCCTGAATGGCCTAACTGCAAGTTCCCCTCCCCACTCTGTTCTTGTGGATAAGGGCCCTAGCCAAACAACCCTCCTTATCAAAGGGACCAGGCACAGTTTCTGCTTAACCCTGAGTGGTGAGTGGTGTCAGGTTCCTGACAGCCTGAAGAATTATTGAAACAAGCCAATCACATCCTCCTCTAAGAACCAGGAGTCACTCAGCTTCTTGATACTACAAAGCTGGCCTCCCACAGAACCTAGTTGTTGAAAGTGTTGCCAGGTGCAACCCCTTGGTGCCCCTGCGTGGTGTACCGTGGGGTACTTTGCCTTTGCACACAATCTTTGAAAGCAAGACTTTAACTGCATCTACGCTTCTCCAGAAGAACAGGTATGATATTACACTGATGACACCATCCTCTGAGAAGATTCATTTGACACACTCATTCAGGACATAGAAACAAAGGAGCTCACAAAAAAGGGATGGCCCCACACGTAGTACAAGACCCTGCCAGCCACCTCTGTTCAATTCCTAAAAATTATTCAGCAGCTCAAGGGCTGCTCCATCCCCTACACACTCTTAAGAAATCTTTGACCCTCTTGCCATCCACAATGTTAATAAAAGATCAACCTTTTGATCTTTTGGGGGGATTCTGTAGACAACTTATTCCTAATTTACAAATTTTACTTAATCTCACTTTTGCTGTTACCTGCAAATCAACCCACCGTGAATTTTCCCGTCTCCATCCAAAGATGGAGCATCTTGTAGCATCCAAAGTGCTACAAGAGGCACTCTTATTGGTTTCTCCAGAGACTCCTTCACTGTAGAGAATTTAGCAATCTCCTCTCATACCTCCTGGAGTCTCTGGACTACCCATGTTTGCCATAAGTTGTTCATTGGTTTCTGAAGCAAAAAGTTGCCTTCCTTGGTTCTGTGCTATATATCATTAGAGGAGCGGCTGCTAGCTGCTTATTGTGTGCTTCTGGAAACAGAAACTTTCACAGGCCCTGTATCTGTGACCCTTTGTACCCAGCTGCCCATTATGCCTTGGATCATGAAAGCACCCCACAGCCCAGCATAGCTACCCAGGCCTCCTTGCTATAGGATGGAGCCAAACCTGGACGCTTTGGCATACTTACCTGCAGGAGGGGATGGCCTCCCCTGTCCCCAGTCCCTTGCCAGATTTCTTGGTGCTAGAGGAAGTCCTCTCTCCCAGACCTCTTGGCTACCTGGGATGCCCCTTGGGATCAACCAAGTGAACAGCAATGGGAGTTGATACAATTTGCAGATGGTATCATCACCATAATACATAAAGGAGCTCAGTGGAACATTTTTGATTTTCATCCCTTAACCAGGATGTCCCTAATAAAGGAGAGGACCCAGAGGTCAGAACAACTGGCCACACTTCTGGCAGTCATCTTAGCACTGAATGCCTGGCCAGCAAGTGGCCACATCTGTACTTTTTTACAAACTCTTGGGCCATTGCCTAAGAGTTGCCCCCTTTGGGGTAAAGAATTCTGGGAATATCTTGCCTCACAGATACCCAAATTATAAACTGAGGTAGCAGATGTCTCTACATATACTAAGGCCCCAATACAAGTTTCCCTCCCAACTCTGCTCCTGCAAATAAAGTCCTCTAGTCAAACAGACTTTCTTATCAAAAGAGTCTGGGCATAGTTCCTGCTTATCCCTGAACAGTGTGTTTCAGTTCCTTGCCAACCTGCAGAATTTTTCAAACAAGCCAATCACATTCTCCCACAAAAACCAGGGGGCACCTCACCCTCTTGCTACTACATAGTCTGCCTCCCACAGCCACTGGTTGGTCACCGTTCCCAAATGCACCCTCCGTATGTGGCTCTGCGTGGTGTGCAGTGTTCTCTTTCCCTGGGGTGTGAGTAAATGTGACTATGAAACTGCTGTCGAACTCGTTTGACTCTTGTTGGTACACCCTGGCCAGATCCTTCAGCTCTTTGAGGATAAATATCTTTCCTCCCTTAGCAGGTCCACAATTCTCCAACTCAGTATTTTTGACAGCCATAGTTATTGATCTAATGGTCAGGAGGAGAGGTTAGCCCTTGGTCCTGAGAGGAGTACATATTATGTCGCAAGGCAGAGGTCACTGTGTCATCTTTTAGTAAGGGGGCATGTATTAGTTTCTGAGGGCTGCGGTAACCAAACTAGGTAGCTTAAAACAACAAATGTCTTCTCTCATAGTTCTGAAGGCCAAAATCAGAACAAAATCAATGTACCGGCAGAGGTCACTCTCCCCAGAGGCTCTAGGAGAGATTCTGTTCCTTGTCTATTCCAGCTTCTATTGACTCTAGGCATTCCTTGAATTGTGACTGTATTACTTTAAGTTCTGCCTCTGTCTTCACAATTGCCTCTTCCTTTTCTCTGTGTGTTTCTTATAAGGACATTTGGATTGAATTTAGGGTCCACCCTGGTAGTCCAGGATGGTCTCATCTCAAGATACTTAGTTACAACTGCAAAGACCCTTTTTCCAAATAAGTTAACCTTCACAGGTTCTGGGGATTCAAGAGTACACATATCTTTTGGGGGGCCACCATTCAACCCACCACTGGGGAGGACAGCCCATAACAGGAAGGAGTGGGCCACTTCTCTAGGCCAAGAAAATGCAGAGGAATCTGAGTAGTCAAGTCTTTATCTGGCTTTGGTGTCAGGGTAATGCTGGCCTCATAGACCTAATAACCTGTCCGGCCTAGAAGCAGTTAAGATGTAAATTCCATGCAAAAATGTTTTTTCACAACTACTATGATCTTTTTCATCTTTTGTGCTCCTATTCGTTTTGGGGATTCAGATTTTTTCCCACTGATTGTTTAGTTATATGTGACATTGCACTTTGCCAACATACATGCCTAGTCTGAGGTAAAAAATAATGGGTGTCTGGCATCACACAAAGAGTTGGTAAGGCCTTACACATCCCTCTAGGGAAAATATAGACGAATTCTGGGATACCAGTGGATATGGCTGTCCAGATCGGTGGAACTCCAATGGTCCACGACCTCTCCAAAAGGCTAGGGTGTGGGGTGGGGTGGAGCACTTGGGAGTTTCAAAAGGGCAAAAGCAAATGAATACTGAAAATGGCAGAAGCACCTGACTCTGGATGGGTGAACCCCCCAGTACAAAGGGTAAAACCTCCACCTGTAAGTCCGGGAAACTAGGCGCCAGCCTGGGAGCATGGGTGCCCCGCGTTGCCAAGCAACCGTAGGGCTCGCCCCCGGGGCCACAGGGACTTGGGCTAAGTGAGGGCAGCCATCTTGGCCAGTTGGTCTCTGCTGTGTTGCCTTCCTTGCTCTGATTTGTAAAATGGGCCTACCAGCGCCTTTGTGCCCTGACGCACAGGCTTGTTGAGGATAACAACGCGGCACAAATTATTTTAAAAGCTTTCGTAGCTGGTGAATCCCCCTGGTGCCACTGGGCCTTCCTTTTCCCTGCCAACCTGGGTGCGGGTCCCTGAGCAACGGCTACAGTCCTTGCGCTGCCTGGTGGAGGCCTTTCCTGAGGGTCCAAGACGCGGGTCTGAGGGGCAGGGGTCCCGGAGGCACAGGCAGGGCTGGGGTTGCCCAGAAGGGCCTGGCAGTTGTCGCAGAGGCTCCAGCAGAGCCCAGTGACTGAGGCCTTGTCTGCGATTAGGCGGCAGGTGGCCCAAGTGAGTCCGGGGCTGGGCTGGAGAGGCCACGGAAGGGTGGGCCAGGTGCTGTGATGATGGATGCACTGCAAAGGAGACAGAAACAAGAGGCTCAAAGCAGGGGTCCCTGTGAGGCTCAGGATGGCAGCTAAAAGTGAAATATTAGCTCCCTTTCTTGGTGTGGAAATAATAACCAACATTCTATAGCGCATTTTGCTTTGCAGAGTGAGGTTCATTTATTTACCTGATCTCACTGAATCCTTTCTGCAGTCCTCTGGGATGTGGGGGTTATTATTATTATCTCCCTTTTATGGGAGATAATGGGGGTGATGGTGGTGTTGGAAGGAGCTTCATCGCTGGGTTAAGGCCAACTGATGCCCTAAGAACAGCTCTACAGTGGTGCCTCCTTGGCCTTTCCATGGTTTAACATAACATCTAAAGAATACTGAGTCCTTCAAGCCGTTAATATATTTCACCATTTATTTAGATCTTTGATTTCTTCCATTTTTTTTTTTAGCTTACAGCATAGATATCTTACAGATATTTTGTAAGATTTATACCTAAGTACTTCACATTTTATGGTATTGTTGTAAATGATACTGTTTTAAATTTCAATCTTCAGTAGTTTATTTATTTATGTGTATTAACAAACAATTTTTAAAATATTGACCTTGTATCGTTTGGCTTTGTTAAACTCATTTATTAGTTCTGCTCCTGTTTGTAGAATCTTTGGCATTTCTTTTTTTTCCCCCAAACTCTATTGAGATATAATTGATACATAATGTTGTGTAAGTATAAAATGTACATCATGTTGATTTGAAACACATATACTACGATATGATTACCACCACTGTGTTAGCTAACACCTCCATCGCATCACATAATTACCATTTATTTTTTGTGGTGAGAACATTTAAGATCTACTCTCTTAGCAGTTTTCAATTATACAATACAGTACTGTTAACTATAAAAACAATGCAATGCATTAGGTTCGCAGAAATTGTTCACCTAATAACTGGAAGCTCGTACTCTTTGACCAATATCTTCCCAATTCCCCCATTCTCCTAGCCCCTGGTAACCACAATTCTACTCTCTATTTCTGTGAGTTGTTTTTCTTTTAGATTCCACGTAAGTGATATCATATAGTATTTCTCTTTCTCTGTCTGATTTATGTTTACTTAGCGCTATGCCTCAAGGTCCATCCAGGTTGTCACAAATGGCAGAATTTCCTTCTTTCTCATGGCTGAATAATATTCCATTATATAGATCTATCATATCTTCTTTATCCATTCATTCATAGATGAACTTGTAAGTTGTTTCCATATCTTGGCTACTGTGAATAATGCTGCAATGAACACGGGAGTGCAGGTATCTCTCTGATATCCTGTTTTTATTTCCTTTGAATATATACCCAAAAATGGGATTGCTGGATCGTATGGTAGTGCTATTTTTAATTGTTTGAGAAATCTAAAAAAACCCAAACTCATAGATATGAAGAACAGATTGGTGGTTTCCAGAGGTGGGGGTGGGGGTGGGCAAGATGGGTGAAGGTGGTCAAAAGGTACAAACTTCCAGTTACAAGACAAGTAAGTTCTAGAGTTGTATTATACAGCATGGTGACAAAAACGTGTATTCTGCTGCTGTTGGATGTCTGTTAGTTCCATTTAGACTAAAGTATGGTTCAAGCCGAACGTTTTCTTGTTGATTTTCTCTCTGGATGATCTGTCCATTGCTTGAAGTGAAGTATTGAAGTTCCCTGCTGTTATTGTTTTGCTGTCTATTTCTCCCTTCAGATCTGTTAGTGTTTGCTTAATATATTTAGGTGCTCTGGTGTTGGGTGCATATATATATATTTTTTTTTAAAATATATTTTTATTTATTTATTTTGGCGGTGCTGGGTCTTAGTTGCGGTGTGCGGGATCTTTTTTAGTTGCAGCATGTGGGCTCATAGTTGGGGCATGTGGACTTCTTAGTTGCGGCATGTGGACTCTTAGTTGCGGCATGCACGTGAGATCTAGTTCCCCGACCAGGGATCGAACCCGGGCCCCCTGCATTGGGAGCGTGGAGTCTTACACACTGGATCACGAGGGAAGTCCCTGGTGCATATATATTTATAATTGTTATATCTTCTTGATGAGTTGATCCCTTTATTATTATATAATGACCTTCTTTGTCTATTGTTATTGTTTTTAGCTTAAAGTCTATATTATCTGATATAAGTAAAGCTACCTTCGCTCTCCTGTTTTCCACTTGCATGGAATATCTTTCTCCATCCCTTCACTTTAAGCCTATGAGTGTCCTTAAAGCTGAAAGTGAGTATCTTGTAGGCAGCTTATAGTTGGATCTTTTTTTCTAGCCACTCTGTGACTTTTGCCTGAAGAATTCAATACATTTACATTTAGAGTAATCATTGATATGTAAAGACTTACTAACTAATACCATCTTATTGATTTCTGTCTGGGTGTTTTGTAGTTCTCTTTGTTTCCTGTCTTGCTGCCTTCCTTTGTGAATTGGTGATTTTCTGTGGTGGTATGCTCTGATTTTCTTCTCTTTGCCTTTTGTGAATCTACTGTAAGTTTTTTTTGCTTTTTAGTTACCATGAGGCTTACATAAAACCTCTTATTAGATGTATCAGCATGCAAAAACTTAATTTCACTAGCATGCAAAAACTCTGCCCTTTTACTTCTCACCCATTTATACTTCTAATGCCAAAATTTACCTCTTTTTATATTGTATATTCATTAAAAATTATAGTAGCTATAGTTATTTTTAGTACTCTTGTCCTTTAACCTTTACACTATAGTTAAGTGGTTAACACACCATCATATTACAGTAATAGAGTTTTCTGAATTTGACTGTATACTTACCTTTACCTGTGCGTTGTATATATATGTATGTTTTCATGTTACTAATTAGCATCTTTTCATTTCAACTTGAAGAACTCCTTTCAGCATTTCTTGTAAGGCAGATCTAGTGGTGATGAACTCCCTCAATTTTTGTTTGTCTGTTAAAGTCTTTATTTCTCCTTAATAAAGGACAACTGTGTCAGATAGAGAATTCTTGGTTGGCAATTTTTTTCTTTCAGCACTTTGAATATATCATCCCACTCTTTCCTAGCCTGTAGGATTTCTGCTAAGAAATCCACTGATAGCCTAATAGGGGTGCCTTTGTAGTTTACAATCTTCTTTCTTGCTTATTTTAGATTCTATCTTTATCTTATATTCTTGGCAGTTTTATTATAATGCGTCTAAGAGAAGATCATTTTAGACTGAAATAATGGAGTGATCTAATAGTTTCACGAACTTGAATATTCAAATTTCTCGCAGGTTTGGGAAAGTTTTAGCCATTATTTCTTTTAAATAGTGTTTCAGTCCCTGTCTCCCTTTCTTCTCCTTCTGGAACACCAGTGATTCAGATTTTGTTTCTCTGGATGGTGTCCCATAGATCACATAGGCTTTCTTCACTCATTTTTATTTATTTCTCTTTTTTAAAGTTTTAAATAGTTTTTATTTTTAAATAGTTTAAAATTTACAAAAAGTTATGAAAATAGCTCAGAGGACCTCTGTGTACCCTTTTCCCCATCATCTGCCAGTGATAACATCTTAGGAAACAAAGAAATTGACATTGATACAATACTATTGACCATGGCTTATGTAAAAGTGCATTGTTTAATCCCCAAATGTTTGGAGATTTTATAAATATTTTTCTGTTCTCTATTCCTAGTTTAATTCCATTATGGTTAAAGAACATATTTTGTATAATTTGTATAATTTCAATTCTTTTAAATTGTTAAGGTTTGTTTTACAGCCCAGAATATGTTCCTTTATATGAATATTTCATATGCACTTGAAAAGAATGTATATTCTGTTTTTGTTGGGCAGCGTGTTTTGTCATTGCCATTAGGTCCAGCTAGTTGATATGTTGTTCAGGTTTTCTTTATCCTTACTGATTTTCTGTCTAATTTTTCTCAGTTTTGGAGAAAGGAGTGTTGAAGTCTCCGACACAATTTTGGGTTTGTCTATTTCTCACATCAGTTCCATCAGTCTTTGCTTCATGTGTTTTGCAGCTCTGTTGTTGCACACACATTTGTGATTAGCATGTTTTCTTGGAGAATTGACCCCTTTATCATTAAGTAATATCCCTATCTATCCCTTGTAACATACCATGTTCTGAAGTCTACTTTATCTAATATTAATATAGCTACTTCAGCTTTATTTTGGTTAGTGTTTGCATGGTACATCTTTTTCAATTCTTTTACTATACTTTACTTTTACTTTTAGTATATTATTATATTGATATTTAGTGTGGGTTTTTTTGGAGATAAAATATAGTTTGGTCTTTTTTTAAACCAATTTGACAATCTCTTTTAATGGGTGTGTTTAGACTATTCACATTTAATGTAATTATTAACATTGTTGAACTTGGGTCCACCATTTTATCATCTCTGTTTTGTACCCTATGTTTTTTACTCTTCTATTTCACTTTTCCTGCCTTCTCTTCTTTTATTCTAATATTTTTAATATTCCACATCAACTTACCTATTGGCTTTTGGCTATATCTCTTCATATTACCTTTTTGGTAGTGGTCTCTGGGTTACAATATACATACCTTAGAGTTAAAAATCTACTTCGAGTTAAAAGTTTGCAACTTCAAGTAAAATGTAGAAGCCTTACAACCATATAGGTTGCTTTCCCTATTGTTGTCATATGTATTACATCTACACACATTATCTCACTAACAATGTTACAATTTTTGCTTCCAACAGTCCTACATATTTTGAAGAATGTGTGAGGTATAAAATAGACAACTGTATTTATCCAAATATTTACCATTTCTGTTGCTCTTTCTTCTGTTCTGTTGCTATTGCTGAAGTTCCAAATGTCCCTTTGGAATTTCACATCAGCCTGAAGAACTTCCATTAACAATTCTTTTAGGGCAGGTTTGCTGGTGACACATTCTCTCAGTTTACCTTCATCTAAAAATATTTATATTTTGCTTTCATTTCTGAAGCACATTTCACTGGGCTGACAGGTTTTTTTCCTCCAGGACTTTGCAGATGTTTGCCCCACTGTCTGTTGGCCTCTATGGTTTCTAATGAGAAATCTGTTCGGATTCAAATCTGAACGATTTGAATCGTTCTTCCCCTCATTGTGATATGTTATTTTCTTCTGATTGCTTTCAAGATTTTTTCTTCATCTTTGGTTTGCAGAAGTTAGATTATGATGTATCTGGGGCGGTTTTCCTTAAAGTCATTCTGTTTGGCATTTGCTGGGCTTCTTGAATCTATAAATCTATGTCTTTTGCCATATTTGAAAAGTTTTCAGCCATTTTTTCTCAACATTTTTTTCCTTTACCAATTTCTCTCCCTTCTCTGGGACTCTAATGACATGAATGTTAGACCTTTTAATATTTCATAGGTCACTGAATTTCTCCTTTTTTAAAAAAAATCTTTTTTTTTCTCTTTTATTAAGACTTGATAATTTTTATTGCACTATCTTCAAGGACACTGGCTCTTTCTTCTATTATCTGCATTCTGTTGTTAAGGCCATGCAGTGAAATTTTTATTTCAGACATTGTATTATTTAATTCAGTGACCAGATATCGGAGGTAGTAGTGAAAGAGAATGAGCTGTCTAAAATCACACCTAGCTTCTGGCTTGGGTCATAGAGTGGTTGTTGGTACCTTTTACTGAGGAGTAGGAACAATGAGGAAGATAATGCATTTGGAGGTGTGAATTTGAGGTGCAAGTGGTATATTCAAGTGGTGATACAGTAGACTTCTGTAGCTCCCTAGAGTTTGCATTTCTGGGTAGAGGTCAGGGTTAGTGATAAAGTTGTTGTGGTTTAAATCAATGTTTTTCAAAGTGTAGACTGCAATACCTTGTATCATGGCATCAATTTTGTGGGTTATAACGGCATTTTTAAAAAATGGACCATAGGGACTTTCCAATGGTAAAGAATCCACCTTACAATGCGGGTCACATGGGTTCTATCCCTGGTCAGGGAACTAAGATCCCGCATGCCGTGGGGCAGCTAAGCCCACGTGCCACAACTAGAGAGAAGCCCACATGCTGCAACGAAAGATCCCATGTACCACAACTAAGACCCAGTGCGCCAACTAACGAACCCATGCACTCTGGAGCCCGGGCGCCACAACTAGAGAGAAGCCTGCACACCACAACAAAAGATCCTGCATGTGGCAACTAAGACCCAATGCAGCCAATAAATAAATAAATAAAATATTAAAAATTAAAATAAATTGCTTTAAATGATTCAACAGTAGAGAATAAGAATTACAAAAATTTAGGGCTATATTTTAAAACTCATTTGAGAGTATGAGAGTTAGATTATTAGAAACCACTATGTTCAATCATAGGTCTGTTATTCATACTCTGCCTGGAAAAGCTCATCATCATGGTTTAAACTAAGGGTTTTCAAACATTTTTTTGAAACATCACAGTAAGAAATTAATTCACAATCCAGTCTAATATACATGCATACGCATACACACACACATACACACACACTAAAACACAAGTTTTGTTAAATACCATTTACTCTTTATTATATGTAATATACTGATTTTTAAAATTGCAGTCCAATTTTTTAAAGATTTATTATGTATTTATTTAATTTATTTATTTTTGGCTGCGTTGGGTCTTTGTTGCGGCACGTGGGATCTTTGTTGAGGCATGTGGGCTCTTTCACTGTGGTGCGCGAGCTTCTCTCTAGTTGTGGCGTGCAGGTTTTCTCTCTCTAGTTGTGGTGCGCGGGCTCCAGGGCCCGTGGGCTCTGTAGTTGTGGTGCGTGGGTTCCAGAGTGCGTGGGCTCAGTAGTTTTGCGGCACGCAGGCTCTCTAGTTAGGGGCGCACGAGCTCAGTAGCTGGCCATAGACATATCCATCACCTCCCAAAGTTTCCTCCCACCCGCTTTATTATTATTATTATGTTATTGTGTGTATGTGTGTGTGTGTGTGAGATAAGAACACTTAGCATAAGATCTATCCTGTTAGCAAATTTTAATTATATAACACAGTATTGTTATCTATAAGCACTATGCTGTAGAGTAGATCTTCAGAACTTATTTATCTTGCATAACTGAAACCATTACCCTTTGACTAAACTATTACCCTTTTCCTTCACCTCCAGCTGTTGGCAACCACCATTCTATGGTCTGCTTCTATGAGTTTGACTATTTTTAGATTTCTCATATAAGTGAGATTCTACTGTATTTGTAGAATTTCTGTGTCTGGCTTATTTCACTTTGCATAATGTCCTCCAGGTCCACCTGTGTTGTTGCAAATGCAGGATTTCCTTCTTTTTTAAGGCCAAGTAATATTCTATTGTATGTATATACCACATTGTCTTTATCCATTCATCCATTGGACATTAGGTTGTTTCCATATCTTGGCTATTGAGGATAATGCTGCAATGAACATGGGAGGGTAGATATCTCTTCGAGATCCTGATTTCAATTCCTTCAGATAAATATCTAGAAGTGGGATTGCTGGATCATATAGTAGTTCTATTTTTAATTTTTTTGAGAAACATCCATTGGGTTTTCCATGACTGTGCCAGTTTCCATTCCCATCAGTAGTGTACCAGGGTTTCCTTTTCATCACATCTTCACCAGTACTTATCTTTTGTTTTTTAAATAATAGCCATTGTAACAGGTATAGGTGAAGGTTCAAATTCTGTAGCATGGAAAGTTCTTGGCAACATGTTATCCTTTGCATTTGGATAATAAACTGGTTTGTTTTCGTATCTTTTATAATAGCAAGTCTGTCCCATTGCCTTGATGTTTTGGTTTCTGAGGCAATCAATCAAGTCTCAACCAGCAGTACAGAATACCAGCGCTCTTGATAGCCCTCTGGATACGTAGCTTCGAATTGTGTGTTTCTAGCACATTATTGTTGTAAAAATATTTTTAAGAATATTGCATCTTGTATAAGTTTTCTTTCAGAATTTAATCTCAGGGAAACTATTATTTTTTCTGACATACTAGTATTTCTTCTGTCAGCTAAATAATTAATGTGATTCAGTATTTCCCTTTTCTCCTTGGTTGATGGGACTCTTCAAACCAGTTTAGTCATTCTCTTAATGATTTGGAGTTAGTACATATACTTTCCTTCACTTTTTGTGTTGATTTTCTTTTTTACTTCCATGTTATCAATTAATTTTAATATAAATTGTCTATATTTGTGGTGAAAAGAGTAAGTATAAATAAATACTACACTGTAAGTCTTAGTACTTGCAATGATAATAAATCATTATTTTATCTCACTTAATTTCTTCCAGTTTTATTGAGATGTAATTGACATACGGTACAGTATAAGTTTAATATTCATTTTATCTCACTTCTGAGAAACTGCTCTAAGTTAACATAGCACTCACTTTGTTTCTTCTTCATTAAGTAGGATAGAAACTATTCCATCCTAGTTACCTTATTGTACTACATAAGGTCAAACACTATCTGATTTCACTCTGGAATCATTTTGCAGATCTCTTTTCTTATTGAGGGCATTTTCATCTTCATCTTAATATTACCCATGTTTATTTTCATAGGGTAAAATTCTAAACCATCTGAAGATTCTGAAGGGAGACAGGGACAGGATTTGGAATTTTCAGTCTACGGGACAACATGAGATTCAGGCCCTGCTGGTAAGAGAAGTCTCAAGTGAATGTTCTGTGTACCTCTGTTGGGTGGGAGAGTGTGTGTGTGTGTGTGTGTGTGTGTGTGTGTGTGTGTGTGTGTGTGTGTGTGTCAGGGGGAGGGGGGATATTGAAGGATGGGGAGAAGGAGGGTGTGATGAAAGGGATTCTTGTTCTGAACTCATTCCCAGATCTCACAAATATTCTGGTGTTTCCTAGCGTCTCAGAAGAAATCCTCTTCCTCTTTCTGCCTTTACTGTAGGCAAAATTCCAGAACCACAAGCAAGACATAGCATCAGTGTTTGAGCAGGGTCATCAGTTCCTGAGAGAAAGGGAGCAGTACCTGTTGAAGTGGCTGGATGGGATGGAGCAAGAGCTCACTGAAGGGAGGAACAGCCATGTCACCAAGGGCTCTGAGGAAGTCTTCCAGCTTGAGACCCTGATTTCTGAGTTAGAAAAGAAGGCTCGGCAGCCAGCACTTGAACTTTTGCAGGTGAGCGACCAACTAAACTGTACCTGAGTCCCCTTGCTCCAGGATGCAGTGTAGCCCTCCATTAGCATGAGATTTGGACAAGGAGTCAGGAGAGACAAAGTTTTGTTCTCATTTGTTGAGTTCTTTAATAAGTTAATCAGCAAAGCAATAGGTTTTAAGTCCCAAATTGCGGTGGGCAAGGGACTGTAATAGACCCAGATCTTACAATGAGATAGTAAGATCTATACATTTATAATTATAAGAAAAAATCGAGTGTTAAATCTTGTGGTCAGACAGGAAGCCCCAGGAATTCTGGAAAAGACTAGGTTTAGTCAGGGAAGGCTTCAAGGAAGAAGCAGCTCTTAATGGCAGCCTTGAAGAAAATGTAAAGATTTGGATTAGCAGGAAGGAGGAGTTGAACATTCCATTTGGTGGAGGTGCATTGGTTAGAATGAAATAAATGAATGTGATAATAAACTTAATGAGTGTGATAATAAAAGGGTGGGTGTGGGTGCTGAGGAAGATAGTTTGGAAGGTAGAAAGGGTACATAGAGTGAACAGAGCTACCTTTCTGGAGGAGTCAGCTTAAGTGAGGAAGAAGTTAGAGGGAAGATGAGACAGCTAAGATGGGGTCAAATGAGTAGAGGCCTTCCAAGGCAGGCTGAGATTTCAGTCTTAACCTGGTAGGCAATAGGATTCTTGACAGATCAAGGAAGGTTTCTTGGAGGGGATAGTCTAGCACTCAAATAGAGAAAAGGATGGGGAAACATATGTCCACATAAACTGATACTACAGTGGAGAACAGAACAGGTCCAGGCTCATCAGAAAATTCTCTGTACAGTCCTGTTGTGTACCCATTCCCCAGCAAGCCCATCGTAGGGAATGGTGTCAGATCCTGGGAACTTTATTTCCATGACAGTCTGTTTTCTCTTCCTTTCTAAGACCCAAGCAACATAATAAGCAGTTTAGTGCTGCTTGCTTTTTTTTTTTTTTTTTTAAGCACTTAGGTGTTCCTTTGTTTTTTCTTTCTGTCACCATAACTTATTGAAATCTGGCAAGGGCTGGAAAGGGCTTGTTTGGAGGAAGAGAGGTTCTTCTAGAAAGGGTAAGTTGAAAGGTGTTCCATAGAATGGGGGAGGGAGTCCTAGAAAAACTATTGGCATGGAACTTATGTTAGGATGGTAATGGGATAGGGAGAAATGAAATGGGAGGAGATTATGGGAGAGTATTAGAGAAAATTTAGAATACACATTTGTTTCTAAAACCCGATTTCCTCTTGTTCTTTCTGTACTTGATTCCCAGCTGCTTCTCCTGGCCACAGCTTCCCTCATATTCTGTAGAGCACATTTCATCATCAGATTGTCCTCCATGCTTGCTAGTGATGGTTTCCTGCTCTCTGCCTGACCATAAGAAGAGGGACATTTATATGAGTCATAGAGATAATGGGTTCTTGAACAGTGGGTCTGAGGGAATGTGTGTTAGGCATTTAACATTGACAGTTTTCAAAAATTATACCCACACGATACTCAGAAGCTTTGAACAGAGATAAAAGGGAGGTATTTGATAATACACTGTTCATCCCAGAGACATCCAGGACTATTGGCATATACTGAATGTTTACTGTGGACCAGTTACTGGGTAGAAAGGGGTGTAATGAGATAGGTTACCAGATTCTGGCTGGGGAGACTAGACAGAGACAATTAGAGATGAGCAATTATATAAGAAATGAGAGTGATACAGAATGGTTAAGACTTCTTGCCTGAAAGCATTTTGTCTGATATTAGTAGAGGTATTCTAGTTTTTTTTTGATTAGTGTTTGCATGCTATTTAACTTTTTATCCTTTAACTCTCAACCTTTCTTGGTTGTTATTTTTATGTACCTCTTATAAGAACATAAATTTTTTTTCTTTTTAAATAAATTCATTCTGACACTTTTTAATTGGAATATTTAGTATTTATAGCTCCTGGAATATCACAATTTTCATTTATATTTTCAAAAATAGTTGCATAATTTGCCAAATAATGTCCTTAAATTTAATTTTTTTATGTCAATGTATTTGTTTGTTTTGTGTATTTCTACTTTTGACTCCTCTACTTGCCTCTCCCTTTTTTCCATTTTTAATATTTTTTTATTTTTGTGTGTGTATATCTATGAGCCCTGCTTTTGTCATAGGCCAAAATTTCTAGTATTTGGTATTTTTATTGTTTTCTAGCTATTTTAAATTTGATTTGCTATTTAACATAAGATTTAAGAAAGAGGATATCTGTCAGTGGCGCTGAGTTCTTTTTCTAGTAGTTTCAGGCTTCATAGTTTTTAAATCTTGTGATCACACAAGTTGGTTGCCATTTCTACCATTTTGGACTTTATTGAGGCTTTCTGTATTGTATGTTGTAGATTTTTGTACAGTTCTAAACACTTAAAAAGAAAGTACATTCTCTGGGTTCTTAGAATAGGATTTGATATAGCTCCATGAGGTTTTCCTTAGTAATTTTGTTATTTAGGTATTTTGTATTGATACTTATTTTTTTACTTCTTGATATGTCATGGACTAAAAGAAATCACTCAAAGATTCCTATTAGCAATGAATTTTTGCCAATTTTTCTTGTATTCTTATAGTTTTTGCTTTTTATATTTTGATGTTTTCTTTTTTTTAAAGAGAGTTATATCTTAATTGTGGATTATAATCTTCTTAGTAACATAAAATACCCTCTGTTGTCTTATTTAATATTTTTTTGCCTTGAATTTAATCCTGTTTGATAATATCAAGACCTCAGATTTCTTTCATATTGTATTTAGCTTATATATGTCTGCCCAGCTATACCTTAATTTTAAATTTAAAGCTTTTAAAAATGTATATTTAAAGCTTAATTTTGGGGCTTCCCTGGTGGTCCAGTGGTTAAGACTCCACACTTCCATTGCAGGGGGCCCGGGTTTGATCCCTGGTAAGGGAACTGAGATCCCACATGCCGCACAGTGCAGCTAAAAAAAAAACAAACAAAAAAAGCTTCATTTTAATTTTATTTATCTAGTTTATATCCTCAGGTAATTTCTTTAGAGGTTGTAGTATTAGTAGCCTGTTTCAAAGACTTTCAAAGGCAGAAAATGGCTTTCTTTCTTTTTTAACATTGTCTATAAATGACATATTGGTGGGTAGAGAATCCTTGGATCATGGCCCATTCTTCGGAACTCTATATATCTACTCTTTGAGTCTGATGTTGAAACTGAGCACTTGGAAATGAAGCTTTTACTCTCTGCCCCTTTGGTCCATTGTTGGTGTTTGTGCACATGCACGTGCTGATGATGGGAAATCATGCCTCTCTCTCAGGAGTTCTAACTGTGACTTCATTTTCTCTAGATATCCCCGGAAGAAGTTCTGGATTGAAAAGTCTATCAGTCCTCCAATCAAAAAGCAGACAGAAGAATTTTCAGATTAACTTCTTTCTTTAGAGAAAGGACTCAAAGAATTCCATGGTAAAAGAAGGGGTTTGAGCCTAGAAAAACTTCTTACTTTCTCTATAATGTTTCCTTAGGTTTTGATTGTGGCGGTGGCTTCTCAGAGTTCCTCGCTCTTGTGCACCTCACTTACACCACGCAGGGACATCGGGGAGGGAATCTAAGCAAGTCCAAACCAGAGAGGATTCCACGTGAGAGTCTAACAATGTTACCTAGACTAAAGTAGAATCATAGTCAATAGGTCTCAGAGTTGGTAAAAAGATATTTCACCTTTAACAGTGAGGTAAAAGAAAATTGGAAGGCTATGGAAAACAGTGTGGCATTTCCTCAAACAATTAAAAATATAATTACCATATGATCCAGCATTTCCACTTTCCAAAGAATTAAAAGCAGGATCTCGAAGAGGTATTTGCACACTCATGTTCATAGCAGCATTATTCACTATAGCCAGGTGGTAGAAGCAACCCAAATGTCCATCAGTGCATGAATGGATGAACAAAATGTGGCATGTGGAATGTGTAGACAATGGAACATTATTCAGCTTAAGAAAGGAAGGAAATTCTGACACATGCTACAAGATGGATGAATCTTGAGGACATTATATTAAGTGAAGTGAGCCAGTCACAAAGGGACAAGTACTGTATGATTCCATTTTGAGGTCTTTAAAGTAGTCAAATCTATAGGAACAGAAAGTAGATTAGTGGTTGGAAGGAAGGGGAAATGAGGAGCTGTTGTTTAATGGGTATAGAGTTGGAGTTTTGAAGAATGGAAAAGTTCTGGGGCTTCCCTGGTGGCACAGTGGTTAAGAATCTCCCTGCCAATGCAGGGGACACGGGTTCCAGCCCGGGGCCGGGAGGATCCCACATGCCGCGGAGCAACTAAACCCATGCGCCACAACTACTGGGCCTGCGCTCTAGAGCCTATGAGCCACAACTACTGAAGTCCATGCTCCTAGAGTCCATGCTCCGCAACAAGAGAAGCCACTGCAGTGAGAAGCCTGTGCACCGCAACGAAGAGTAGCCTCCGTTTGCCACAACTAGAGAAAGCCCGCACTCAGCAGTGAAGACCCAACGCAGCCAAAAATAAATAAATAAATTTATTTATTTAAAGTGAGAGAGTGGCATGGACCTATATACACTGCCAAATGTAAAATAACTAGTGGGAAGCAGTCGCATAGCACAGGGAGATCAGCTTGGTGCTTTGTGACCGCCTAGAGGGGTGGGATAGGGAGGGTGGGAGGGAGACGGAAGAGGGAGGAGATATGGGGATATATGAATATGTATAGCTGATTCACTCTGTTATAAAGCAGAAACTAACACACCATTGTAAAGCAACTATACTCCAATAAAGATGTAATAATTAATTAATTAATTAATTAAAATACCAAAAAAACCGAATGGAAAAGTTCTGGAAAATGGTTGTACAGCAATTTAAATATACTTAATATTAATGAACTGTACACTTAAAAATGGTAAAGATGGTAAACATTATGTGTTTTTACCACAATTAAAAATTTAAAGAATACTGGGAGAATTAATCTAAAAGAGTATCTTTGAGAGTAGAGAAAAATAGTGTGGTTCAGAACTAGAAGTTTAGGGCTTACTTTAAAAACAGGGAACATGCCCAAAGGTACTCTTTAATGAAGCAGCAGGTGGGTTCAGCGGATGTAGGCATGCATATTTACATGGGTGTCTCCTGAATTGATTTCTCTGTTTCGCTTGAGCTTTCATGGTGCCCTGTCATCTTTTAAAGTTATATTAGCCAACAGTAAGAGAATTTAACCTAGAAGATGTGGTGTCAAAATTGCTTACTGTCCTTTGGTACTTTTATTCTAGGAAAAATGATGAGGGATCTGGAATATAAAACAAGTGAGCATCTGGAGGGGATAGTGGCTGAAGTTTGCTAATTGCGGCTTTCCTATGAAGCTCCACTACTTATGGGTCAGCTCTTTCGTTTTAAAGAGGAAGGTCTTCGTGTGACTAATGTATCCAAATTCTTTATCATGAGAATTCAGATTTCAAACCCACAAACCTTTCCCCAGATTTGTGCAGCTGCAGTGATCTCAGTCCTTACCGTTTTGCCCTCTCAAGTCTCATCACACTGCCTGTGCCCTTGAATTTTCTGTGTTCTCTTCATTTTCCAGATATGGTTGCTAATAGTATGAGCACAAGGTCACAAGCAGTTTCTGACCTGCTCCCCTGAGGAGTCTACCCCCATTGTCATAAAGGCCCCAGAACCTATGGGATAAATCTCATTTGCTGTCTTTTGTGATGCCACACCTTTGTCCCCTTGTCCCCACAGTGAGGATCATCCTGAATTCCCAGACAACCAATGGCTACCTCTCAGTGTTTCCAAATGGGAAGAGCATGATATTCACTGGCTTGTGGATGAACACATAGCAGCATGGTCAGCGATTTGATCCGGAGCCTGGTGTGCTGGGCAGTAAGGGCTTCACGCCCTTTGATTTGGTTCTTCACCTGTCACTGAGATAAAGGTATGAGAACGAGTGACGATATCATAGGACTGCAGCCCCTGCCACGAATAGGAATTGATTACAACATCCATATCCATTTCTAGAGCACCTTTTCTGTCACATAATTTCTCCTGTCATCCTTCTAAGCAGCTGAGGAAACAGTAGATGTTTTGCAACTCATACCTGCTTACCATTGATACATTATGAGACTTGAGCTATCTGGAGTGGGAATTGGTTTATTTCTTTCTGCTATGCTCTGATAATTTTTTCAAAAAGAAGGGGAGAGTGTGAAGTTCAGGTGTATATGAGTTTTTGGAGGTCACTTTGACCTGAAGTTCAGTCTTACGTCAGCTGTGTTTTGAGGTGGTAGAAATAGATACTTAGCTTAATATTAAATTAGTAGTCTTAAGTATAGGCAGAAGAAAACAAACTTGGCTAATTTTAGAAAAAGGAAATTTATTAAATGTTACTGGGGCTGTAGAGTGTAAAGAGGGAGGGGTATGTGTGCCTACCTGCTTTCAAATTCTGCCCCAAGAGAGCTGGGAGTCAGTGTCGGCGCTGCAGTGAGAGGGAGGAGCAGCTGGGGGGGTCGCAGGGGTTGAGAGGATGGTTGGGGTTGGCAGCACCTAAACAGAACATACCACACATGAGGACAAGCTAGTGGAGAGGGGTTGTGATCTGGTGGGGAGCAGAGGAGGAAGAAGTAATGAACACACACAGGGGTCGAGCCAGAGCTGGGTTTGGCAGCAGCTATCTTGGTGGATTCATAGACCCAGCTGATGGGTATAGTTCTCCTGGACATAGAGATGAGAATGAAGAGTTGAGGAGGGAATGGTCTCAGGAAATTAGTGGATAGAACAGGCCGTAGTTCTTCATGTAAGTAACTCCTAAAGAAAAATTTGGCATAAGTGCACCAGATTGCCAGAGAATAGGATGCCTGCCTTTGCCTCAGCAACATTAAAGGTTAGGAAAGCATGCTTTTGGCTTCTGTAACGAGAGGTGGTCTCATCAAGACTCATGTCGTTTAGCATTCTCAAGACATGGGAGCAGATGCTAGTTGCCTAAGAAGAACGTCCCTTATTTAAATTGCTGGGTTCAAGAGATGTGGGTATACTTGCTCTGATAGCTCAGTTGTATAAGAATGTTTTGTCAAAAAAATATGACCAAACAACAGAAGATTCCTATACCCTATAGCTGTATCTATCAATAAAAGCAAGTACAAGTCGAGTGCTGATGTTGTATATTCAGATCCTCATTATAGAAGGGACAAAGCAACGTGCAAACAGATTTTTTCTATATGGTGAGTGGCCAAAGGTTTTAACTATTATATTCAATGACGGTGCAGTCCATGTTTCACTTACAGGACTGAAGGGAACAGATTTTATAGGTTAAGGATGTAGATAGAGGATGTTGCAGTGCTTTTGGTTAGAAGTAATTATGAGATGAAATGTGAGTAATTACTAAAGAACAGGGTCAGAATTTAGCAAGACAATGTTGAAACTGTTCCTCCTTAGAATGTTTCTTAAGTCAAAGATTAATGTTAATAAGATACTTAATAGACAGATAAATAGAAAAAAAGTCAGAAAAAAGAAGCCAAGAAAAGAAATTATGTCTGATAGTAGAACCACAGGAAGAGTCCTCTGGGGATTCCAGATTCTGTGCCAAGAGAGTGACTCTGAGGTCCCGCCCTCTCTCAGGACAACTAAGGCATCCAGTCTCTCCAGGTATGGAGGGGAAGACAATCCCCGAAGTAACTGATTAGCAGTTCCCTTTGACCCCGGCGGCAGCAATGGGCACTATACTCTGGGCGACTTTCTCTCTCTCAGGCCTTGCTCTCTGCCTCACCCTCAATCTGTCTGGAGGTCTGACTCCAGCTTTTCTGAGTTACTCGGCCCCCACACAGGTCAGGACCAGAAGTGGTGTTCTCCAACCCAGAAACCTGGAGCCTCTTACTCTGAGTTGTCTCAACCTGAACTTACAGCTATCCAAGGAACAGGAGATTATCCCAGACCCCACATCCAGGCTGGTGTCTTTCTCCCCCCCAACTCAACTGTCCTGTCTGTTCCCAGGATGGTCACATGTGTGCTGCTGGAGTGTCCCATGACGGTTGCAAAATGTCTGAATTTTCTGATTCATCCCATCAGATTCTCTCAAAGACACATGCAACCCATCACTCTATCTCTGACCATGAAGTCACCCTAAGATGCTGGGCTCTGGGCTTCTACCTTGTGGAATAACACTGATCTGGCAGCATGATGGGGAGAACTCAACTCATGGCACAGAAGTTCTAGATAGAGAAAAATATACCATGCTAACACTAGTCTAATGAAAGCAAGAGTAGCTATATTAATTTCAGACACAGCAGACTTCAACACATGGAAGGTTATCAGAAATAGCAAGAAAGGCGTCACATACTGATAAAAGAGTCAATTCTCCAAAAAGACATAACAATCATTAATGTGAATGCACCTAACAACAAAGGGTCAAACGATGTGAGGCAAAAACTGATAGAATTGATAAGACAAATAGATGAATCCACTCTTTTAGTTGGAGACTTCAACATCCCTCTCTCGGAATTGGACAGAGCAAGCAGGCAGAAAATCAGTAAGGACACAATTGAACTCAAAACACTATCAATCAACTGGATATAATCAATATCTATAGACTACTTCAGCCAACAACAGCAGAATACACAGTCTTCTCAAGCTCACATTAAACATTCACAAAGATAGACCACATTCTGGGCCATAAAACACATGTTAACAAATTTTTTTTAAATAAATTTATTTATTTTATTTCTGGCTGCGTTGGGTTTTCCTTGCTGTGCACGGGCTTTCTCTAGTTGCAGCAAGCGGAGGGTACACTTCATTGTGGTGCACGGGCTTCCCCTTGTGGTGGCTTCTCTTGTTGCAGAGCACGGGCTCCAGGCATACGAGCTTCAATAGTTGTGGCTCACGTGCTCTAGAGCACAGGCTCAGTAGTTGTGGCGCACGGGCTTACATGCTTCTCGGCATAAGGGATCTTTCCAGACCAGGGATCAAACCCGTGTCCCCTGCATTGGCAGGCGGATTCTTAACCACTGCTCCACCACGGAAGTCCCCACTTAACAAATTTGGAAGATTAGAAGTCATACAGAGCCTGAACCAAGATGGAGGAGTAGAAGGACGTGCTCTCACTCCCTCTTTGAGAATACCAGAATCACAACTAGCTGCTGGACAATCACTAACAGGAAGACACTGGAACTCACCAAAACAGATATCCCACATCCAAAGACAAAGGAGAAGCCACAATAAGATGGTAGGAGGGGCACAATCACAGCAAAATCAAATCCCATAACCGCTGGGTGGGTGACTCACAGACTGGAGAACACTTATACCACAGAAGTCCACTCACTGGAGTGAAGGTTCTGAGCCCCACCTCAGGCTTCGCAACCTGGGGTTCTGGCAATGGGAGGAGGAATTCCTAGAGAAACAGACTTTGAAGGCTAGCAGGATTTGATTGCAGGACTTTGACAGGACTGGGGGAAACAGAGACTCCACTCCTGCAGGGCACACACAAAGTGATGTGTGCATCAGGACCTGGGGGAAGGAGCAATGACCCCATAAGAGACTGAACCCGACCTACCTGCTAATGTTGGAGGGTCTCCTGCAGAGGCGGGGGATGGCTGTGGCTCACTGTGGGGACAAGAACACTGGCAGCAGAAGTTCTGGCAAGTATTCCTTGGCATGAGCCCTCCCAGAGTCTGCCATTAGCCCTACCAAAGAGCCCAGGTAGGCTCCAGTGTTGGGTTGCCTCAGGCCAAACAACCAACAGGGAGGGAACCCAGCCCCATCCATCAGCAGTCAAGGGGACTAAAGATTTACTGAGCTCTGCCCACCAGAGCAACACCCAGCTCTACCCACCACCACTCCTTCCCATCAGGAAACCTGCACAAGCCTCTTAGACAGACTCATCCACCAGAGAGCAGACAGCAGAAACAAGAAGAACTACAATCCTGAAGCCTGTGGAACAAAAACCACATTCACAGAAAGATAGACAAGATGAAAAGGCAGAGGGCTATGGACCAGATGAAGGAACAAGATAAAACCCCAGAAAAACAACTAAATGAAGTGGAGATAGGCAACCTTCCAGAAAAAGAATTCAGAATAATGATAGTGAAGATGATCCAGGACCTCGGAAAAAGAATGGAGGCAAAGATCGAGAAGATGCAAGAAATGTTTAACAAAGACATAGAAGAATTAAAGAACAACAAACAGAGATGAAAAATACAATAACTGAAATGAAAACTACACTAGAAGGAATCAATAGCAGAATAACTGAGACAGAAGAACGGATAAGTGACCTGGAAGACAGAATGGTGGAATTCACTGCTGCAAAACAGAGTAAAGAAAAAAGAATGAAAAGAAATGAAGACAGCCTAAGAGACCTCTGGGACAATATTAAACACAACAACATTCGCATTATAGGGGTCCCAGAAGGAGAAGAGAGAGAGAAAGGCCCCGAGAAAATATTTGAAGAGATTATAGTCAAAAACTTCCCTAACATGGGAAACGAAATAGCCACCGAAGTCCAGGAAGTGCTGTGAGTCTTCTGTAGGAGAAACACAAGGAGAAACACGCCAAGACACATAGTAATCAAACGGGCAAAAATTAAAGACAAAGAAAAATTATTGAAAGCAGCAAGGAAAAAATGACAAATAACATACAAGGTAACTCCTATAAGGTTAAGAGCTGATTTCTCAGCAGAAACTCTGCAAGTCAGAAGGGAGTGGCATGATATACGTAAAGTGATGAAAGGGAAGAGCCTACAACCAAGATTACACTACCCGGCAAGGATCTCATTCAGATTCAATGGAGAAATCAAAAGCTTTACAGACAAGCAAAACCTAAGAGAATTCAGCACCACCAAACCAGCTCTACAACAAATGCTAAAGGAACTTCTCTAAGTGGGAAACACAAGAGAAGAAAAGGACCAACAAAAACAAACCCCAAAAATAAAGAAAATCACCATAGGAACATACAAATCAATAATTGCCTTAAACGTGAATGGATTAAATGCTCCAACCAAAAGACACAGGCTTGCTGAATGGATACAAAAACAAGAACACATATATGCTGTCTACAAGAGACCCACTTCAGACCTAGGGACACATACAGACTGAAAGCGAGGGGATGGAAAAAAGATATTCCATGCAAATAGAAATCAAAAGAAAGCTGGAGTAACAATATTCATATCAGATAAAATCGACTTTAAAATAAAGAATGTTACAAGAGACAAGGAAGGACACTACATCATGATCAAGGGACCAATCCAAGAAGAAGATATAACAATTATAAATATATATGCACCCAACATAAGAGCACCTCAATAAATAAGGCAACTGCTAACAGCTGTAAGAAGGGAAGTCAACAGTAACACAATAATAGTGGGAGACTTTAACACCTCATTTACACCAATGGACATATCATCCAAAATGAAAATAAATAAGGAAACAAAAGCTTTAAATTAGACAGTAGACCAGTTAGATTTAATTGATATTTATAGGACATTCCATGCAAAAACTGCAGATTACACTTTCTTCTCAAGTGCTCACGGAACATTCTCCAGGATAGATCACATCTTGGGTCACAAATCAAGCCTCAGTAAATTTAAGAAAATTGAAAGCATATCAAACAACTTTTCTGACCACAACGCTATGAGATTAGAAATGAATTACAGGGGAAAAAATGTAAAAGACACAAACACATGGAGGCTAAACACTACATCGCTAAATAACCAAGAGATCACTGAGGAAATCAAAGAGGACATCAAAAAATACCTAGAGAAAAATGACAACGAAAACATGACAATCCAAAACCTATGGGATGCAGCAAAAGCAGTTCTATGAGGGAAGTTTATAGCTATACAAGCCTAACTCAAGAAATAATAAAAATCTCAAATAAATAATCTAAACTTACACCTAAAGGAACGAGAGAAAGAAGAACAAACAAAACCCAAAGTTAGCAGAAGGAAAGAATCATAAAGATCAGAGCAGAAATAAATGAAATAGAAAAAATAAAAGAATAGCAAAGATCAATAAAACTAAAAGCTGGTTCTTTGAGAAGATAAACAAAATTGATAAACCATTAGCCAGACTCATCAAGAAAAAGAGGGAGAGGACTCACACCAATAAAATTAGAAATGAAAAAGGGGACGTTACAACAGACACTGCAGAAATACAAAGCATCCTAGGAGACTACTACATCAACTCTATGCCAATAAAATGGACAACCTGGAAGAAATGGACAAATTCTTAGAAAGGTATAACCTTCCAAGACTGAACTAGGAAGAAATAGAAAATATGAACAGACCAATCACAAGTAAGGAAATTGAAACTGTGATTAAAAAATCTTCCAACAAACAAAAGCCCAGGACCAGATGGCTTCCCAGGTGAATTCTATCAAAAATTTAGAGAAGAGCTAACACTCATCCTTCTCAAACTCTTCCAAAAAATTGTGGAGGAAGATGCACTTCCACACTCATTCTGTGAGGCCACCATCACCCTGATAGCAAAACCAGACAAAGGTACTACAAAAAAAAAATATTACAGACCAATATCACTGATGAATATAGATGTAAAAATCCTCAACAAAATACTAGCAAACAGAATCCAACAACACATTAAAAGGATCATACACCATGATCAAGTGGGATTTATCCCAGGGATGCAAGGATTCTTCAATACATGAAATCAGTCAATGTGACACACCATATCAACAAATTGAAGAATAATAACCATACGATCATCTCAATAGATGCAGAATAAGCTTTTGACAAAATTCAACACAACACCCATTTATGATACAAACTCTCCAGAAAGTGGGCATAGAGGGAACCTACCTCAACATAATAAAGACCATATACAACAAACCCACAGGAAACATCATTCTCAATGGTGAAAAACTGAGAGCATTTCCTCTAAGATCAGGAAAAAGACAAGGATGTCCACTCTCACCGCTATTATTCAACATAGTTTTGGAAGTCCTAGCCCCGGCAATCAGAGAAGAAAAAGGAATACAAATTGGAAAAGAAGAAGTAAAACTGTCACTGTTTGCAGGTGACAGGATACTATACATAGAGAATCCTAAAGATGCCACCAGAAAACTACTAGAGCTAATCAATGAATTTGGTAAAGTTACAGGATACAAAATTAATACACAGAAATCTCTTGCATTCCTATACAATACTGATGAAAAATCTGAAAGAGAAATTAAGGAAACTCTCCCATTTACCACTGCAACGAAAAGAATAAAATACCTAGGAATATACCTACCTAGGGAGACAAATATACCTACCTAGGGAGACAAAAGACCTGTATGCAGAAAACTATAAGACACTGATGAAAGAAATTAAAGATGATGGCAACAGATGGAGAGAAATACCATGTTCTTGAATTGGAAGAATCAATATTGTGAAAATGACTATACTACCCAAAGCAATCTACAGATTCAATGCAATCCCTATCAAATTACCAACGGCATTTTTTACAGAACTAGAACAAAACATCTTAAAATTTGTATGGAGACACAAAAGACCCCCAATAGCCAAAGCAGACTTGAGGGGAAAAAACGGAGCTGGAGGAATCAGACCCCCTGACTTCAGACTATACTACAAAGCTACAGTAATCAAGACAATATGGTACTGGCACAAACACAGAAACACAGATCAACGGAACAAGATAGGAAGCCCAGAGGTAAGCCTTGAGGGAGGAGATATGGGGATATATGTATACATATAGCTGATTCACTTTGTTATACTGCAGAAACTAACACACCACTGTAAAGCAATTATACTCCAATAAAGATGTTAAAAAGAAAAATGGGGCTGGGACAACTGGACGTGCACATGCGAAAAAATAAACAGAATCTAGATGTAGACCTTACACCCTTCACAAAATTTAAATCAAAATGGACCACAGACCTAAAGGTAAAATGCAAAAGTGTAAAACACCTAGAAGTAACATAGGAGGAAACCTAGATTACCTTGAGTATGGCAGTGACTTTTTAGATAAAACACCAAAGACACAATCCATAAAAGAAACAAGTGATAAGCTGGACTTCATTGAAATGAAAAATATCTGCTCACAGAAAGGCAATGTCAAGAGACTGAGAAGACAAGACACAGACTGGGAGAAAAATTTGCAAAAGACGCATCTGATAAAGAACACTTATTCAAAATAGGCAAAGAACACTTACACCTCAACAATAAGAAAACAGTCTCATTTAAAAATGGGCCAAAGGGACTTCCCTGGTGGCGCAGTGGTTAAGAATCCGCCTGCCAATGAAGAGAACACGGGTTCAATCCCTGGGCTGGGAAGATTCCATATGCCGCGGAGCAACTAAGCCCGTGCGCCACATCTACTGAGCCTGCACTCTAGAGCCCGTGAGCCACAACTACTGAGCCCACGTGATACAACTACTGAAGCCCGTGCACCTAGAGCCCGTGCTCCACAACAAGCGAAGCCACCGCAATGAGGAGCCCACGCACTGCAACGAAGAGTAGCCCCCGCTCGCCACAACTAGAGAAAAGCTTGCACGCAGCTACGAAGACCCAAATGCAGCCAAAAAACAAAAAAAAGTACCAAAGACCTTAATAGACAGCTTACCAAAGAAGATATACACATGGCACATAAGCATATGAAAAGATGTTCCCATTTTATGTCATCATGGAAATGCATATTAAAACAATGAGATACTACTACGCACGCATTGGAATGGCCAAAATCCAGAACACTAAGAAGACCAAATGCTGGAGAGGATGTGGAACAACAAGAACTCTCATTCATTGCTGGTGGGAAGGCAAAATGGTACAGCTACTTTGGAAGACGGTTTGGCAGTTTTTTACAAAACTAAATACATGTACTCTTACCAGACAATCCAGCAGACAATCCAGCGGTTGTGTTCCTCGGTATTTACCTAAAGGAGTTAAAAACCTGTCTACACAAAAATCTGCATATGAATATTTATAGCACTTTTATTCATAATTGTCAAAACTCGGAAGCAACTCAGACATCCATCGGTAGGTGAAGGGATAAATAAACTGTGGTACATCCAGACAATGGGATATTATGCAGTGTCAAAAAGAAACAAACTAGCAAGACTTGTAAAGACTTGGAGGAACCTTACATGCATACTACCATGTGAAAGAAGCCAATCTGAAAAGTCTATATACTGTATGATTCCAAGCATATGACATTGTGGAAAAGGCAAAACTCTGGAGACAGTAAAAAGATGTGTTGCCAGGGGTTGGGGAGTGAGGGGAGGAATAAGTAGGCAGAAAATAGAGGATTTTTAGGGTAGTGAAACACTCTGTCTGACACTATAATAATGGACACATGTTCCTATACATTTGTCCAAACCCACAGAATGTAGAGTTCCAAGAGTCAATCATAATATAAACTACGGACTGTGGGTGATGATGATGTGTCAGTGTAGGTCCATCAGCGGTACAAACGCACCACTCTTCAGAGGACATTGATAATGGGGCATGCTATGCATGTATGGGGGCAGGGAGTATATGGGAAATCTCTGTATATCCCCCTCAATCTTGCTGTGCACTTAAAACTACTCTACAAGGGCTTCCCTGGTGGCGCAGTGGTTGAGAGTCCGCCTGCCAATGCAGGGGACACGGGTTCGTGCCCCGGTCCAGGAGGATCCCACATGCCGCGGAGCGGCTGGGCCCCGTGAGTCATGGCCGCGGAGCCTGCGCGTCTGGAGCCTGTGCTCCGCAGCGGGAGAGGCCACAACAGTGAGAGGTCCGTGTACCACAAAAAAAAAGAAAAACTACTCTACAAAAATAAAGTCTTACTAATATGTGAACGAGTGTTATCTAAATATCCAGCATCACAGAAAAGTCTGCCTTCTTGTGAGAGGACTCTTTCAGTTACAAGTTAACAAAACTGGAATGAATCTATCTTTGGCAAAAGAGGTTTAACATGTTGATTTACCAGGGAAGGCCAGGGGTGAGGCCAATTAGAGACATGAATGGACCCAGAGACTCAAACTTGTCATCAGACCTCAATTTCTCTTCTCTTTCACTGTTCCTGGGGAAGACAGACAATATGATCTCTAACCCCCTCACATTACCCACTTTCACAACTTTAGCAGAAAGATAAACATCTTTCTCACATTGAGCATACATAAAGTACTGGAGAGGAAAGACTACCCTTGGACCAGTCCCTGTTGCTAGGTGGATGTGGTACAACGTGGTAACCTGACTTGTCAGGCCTGAGTCATGTGATTTCCTCATCCCTCGGTTCATTATATTTCCTAAGTTATTTAAGGTCATGCTGATTATTAAACCACGTAACTATTAAACAAAAAGACTTTTGCAAATTCTCAGAACCATAAGAAAATAAGTGAGAACATTAACTATTAGAACTGCTGGGTGTCCTTTTATTTCCTCTCCTTTATATTTCTACCTAGCCTTTTGCCTCTTCCATTCCCCAAATTACATAGAAGACTGGGCTACCTTTCTGGCATCATAATTTTGTCCTGTATTCCTGTGGGATGAACACAAAATCCCTTGGACCTCAGCTCTGATCTCTGCACTCCTGGCTACCAGCCCTGTGAGATGCCACACTTTCAGGTGGTTGCCAGAGTCCCCCTTGTGGTGAGCACACTTCTAAGATGTGATTCTCATCTCCGGGTGTTCATGCACTTGTGTAATTCCCACCTTTGGAGTATAAGCTGGACCTAGTGACTCATTTGTAATAAAGAGAATACAGTGAAGTGATAGAATTTTATGATCACCAGGGCACAGGGAATGAGGTCAGCTGTTCAAACCAGTTGGGGGAAGCACACACTCCTCACGGAATCTGAGGCGGAATGACCCTGCACTCCTTTTCTACCTGAGGGGTTAATCCTCTAGATTTCCACCTCCACAGTCCCTGTCATCAGACAGGGTGATGAGGAGGGGACCAGCAGTGATTCTGGTCCTAGGTAGGATGAGCAGGAGGTCTGGTCTGCAAGGAGGACAGGAAGTGAAGAAACAAGGACTGCCAAATCTAACACCTGGTGACCCAAACACTTCCCTAGGCCAGACCCCATGGCTAGAAAGATGAGGAGGGTAACAATCTCCAATCTCCCTGTGCTGCCCCCCTCTGGCCCAGTTCTCCCTTTCTCTAACTCACAGTAATGTCCCAAGAGCCCACAGAGGTGACACGAAATATATCTCTGCTCATCTCCAGAACAGACCACCATGGTCACACACTCCTGGGAAGTCCTATTCTCTCGATATGTATTAATTCAGTATGTGCAGCAGAAACCCAAATAACAGTGGTCTCACAGGATGGAAGCTAGTGTGTGGCTCCCATGACAGTGAGGCAGGCAGTTCCAGGGCTGCTAGGGTGGCTCTGCACCACGAGGATGTCCAAGCATCCAGGTCTCCTTGACCTTTGTTTTCTGCTGTCCCTGGGATGTTGCCCTTATCAGCACGACCCAACATACCTAAGACCATGTCATTGGTCCATGAGCAACCAGGGAAAGCAGGAGAGAAGGGAAAGTCTCATTGTGTATCTCCATCAGAGCTCTTGGGGGACCAAGTGCATCATCAATGAGCAGTAATATTTTGAAAGGAATCTTTTTCTGAGCAGTAAGTTTCAATAGTGGGCTGAAAACCTTTAGTCCACCATGTTGTAAACAGATGTGCTCTCATCTAGGCTTTGTTGTTCTATTTACAGATCACAGGCAGAGTAGATTTAGCATAAACCTTAAAGGGCCTGGGATTTGAGGAATGGAAAATAAGCACTGGCTTCAAGTTTAAGTCACCAGCTGCATTAGCCCCTAACAAGAGAGTCAGCCTGGCCTTTGAAGTTTTGAAGCCAGGCATTGACTTCTCCTCTCTAGCTATGGAAGTCCTAGATGGCATCTTCTTCCTCTAGAAGGCTGTTTCATCTATACAGAAAATTTGTTATTTAGTGTGGCCGCCTTCATTAATGGTCTTAGCTAGACCTTCTGGATAACTTGCTGCAGCTTCTACGTCAGCAGTGTTGCTTCACCTCGCATTTCCATGTTACACAGACGGCTTCTTTCCTTAAACCTCATGAACCAACCTCTGCTAGCTTTAAACTTTTCTTCTGCAGCTCCTCACCTTCTCGGCCTTCATAGAATTGAAGAGAGTTAGGGCCTTGCTGTGGTTTGGAATTTGGCTGAAGAGAATGTTGTGGGTGGTTGATCTTCTATTCAGAGCACTAAAACTTTCTCCATATCAGCGATAAGGCTGTTTTGCATTCTCACCATTCGTGTGCTCACTGGAGTAGCACTATTTATTTTCTTCAAGAACTGCTCATTTGCTTTCATAACTTGCCTAACTGTTTGGTGCAAGAGGCCTAGCGTTCAGCCTATCTAGGCTTTTGACATGCCTTCCTCACTAAGCTTAATCATTTCTAGCTTTTGATTTAAAGTGAAACATGTGCTACTCTCCTTTCACTTGATCATTTAGAAGCCATTGCACGGTTTTTAATTGCCTTAATTTCAATGTTGTTGTGTTTCAGGGAATCTGGCGGCCTGAGGAGAGGGAGAGAGATGAGGGAACGTCTGGTCGGTGGAGCAGTCAGAACACACACAGATTTATCCATAAGTTTGTTGTCTTCCATGGGAGTGGTTCCTGGTGCCCTCAAACAATTACAATAATAACATCAAAGATCACTGATCACAGACCAGCATAATAAATATAATAATAATGAAAAGTTTCAAATATTGTGAGAATTACCAAACTCTGATACAGTGTATGGTCAGGCCACTCAGGATGGCTGTTCTCTTGTTCTCTTGTACATCCCCTGTCCCACCAAGGCCTGCTTCACCTACACAAGACTGACCTGCTACATACTTGCCCCCAGCCCTAGCTGGTGATTGTTCTTATCAGGGAGGATGTGAGGGGTGTGCCCTCTACTGGTTTCCCTGGTAACTGATAAGCCCACCTGATGTCAATTCCCCTATAACTGGTAATATACCCCCTGGCCCCCGCACACGGCGGGGTGTCGCTCCAGGATCTTGCTTCAGATGTGTAAGCTTCCCCATCCATTACACCACTGATGCCTTTGTTGCTGACTCCGGGCCTTTCTTCTGTCTTGAAGCTGGGCAAGCACAGGCCTTGTAGGCCTGCGGGGTGCAGCCCAACACACAGAGACATGAAGTGAGCAAATGCTGTTGGAAAAGTGGCGCTGGTGACTTGCTCACTGCAGGGTTGGCACAAACCTTCAATTAGTAAAAAATGCAGTATCTTCAAAATGCAATAAGATGCGGTACACCTGCACAGGTCGACACCAATTACTTAGTTGAAACTTTGTCTAAAACTCTAGGAAGGGAGGGGTGAAATCAAACAGTGTCTATTTCAGCTCCTTGGGGGAAGGTATAAGATTACAGTGGGTAAAACTATTGTTTCCTTCCCTTTTCTGGAGCTCTCCCATCTCTCCCAGGCTGGCCATTCTGTGTAGCAGGAGACAGATGATCTCAGGCAAGACCCAGGCTTTTTCTCCCACCCTCCCGTCCTTCTTTCTTTACCATTAATATTGCGATCATCAGATTACAATATTCCCATGTTTGGATTTCCCCTGCGACCCCATTCACTCAACTCTGACTCTACCGCGGGCACCGTCAGACCCCACAGGTTAGTGCTCAGTCCTGCACGCCCGCCCCCTCCTTAAGATGCCAATCTCGAGTCCAGGTTGTCACCTGTGTTTCTGACCGACTGGCTACAGATTGGATGTTCTAATGATCCCCCACTCGGGTTTGATTAATTTGCTAGAGCGGCTCACGGAACTCAGAGGAACACTTTCCTTACTAGACTACTGGATGTAACTCTGGAACAGCCAGACGGAGGAGACACAAAGGGCAAGTGTGTGGGATGGGCGTGGAGCTTCCGTGTCCTCTCCGATGGGGACACTCTCCCCAAATCTCCGTGTATTCACCAGCGTGGAGGCTCTCTGAACCTCATCATTTTGGGGTGTTATGGAGGCTTCATTAAACAGGCACGATTGATTACATCATGGGCCATTGCAGTAGGTGAAACCTCCGGCCCCTCTCGGCTCCCAGGACGTGGGGGATGCGGTGGTACCGGAAATTCCAACTGCCTATTAACATGGTTGCTTCTCCTGGTAACCAGCCCCCATCCTTAGGTTCAGTCCAAAAGCCGACCTTTAACATAACAAAACACACCTCTGCGGCTCTCATCACTTAGGAGATTCGAAGGATTTTAAGAGTTCTGTGCCAGAAATATAAAATTAGGAAAATGAATGAATGTGTTTTCTTTTGTTTTCTTCCAAGTGTACGGGTTTATTGAGGGCATGGGGGTCTACAGGACAGCCCCAGGTGCCTGTGGAGAAGGCCCGCCATCGGCCTAGAGGGCCGCGGCCCCGGGGGCAGCCGGGGATGGGGTCTCCAAAACCTGAATTTACTTGAAAGTGTGACTCTCCGCTCCACCGCGCCCAAAGCCTCTGGGTCCGAACATGGCCCAGTAGCAGGGTTGGTTGCAGTAGGGCTTGCCTTCATGCTCAGTGTGTCCCCTCCCCCCGAGGTCAGCGTCTTTCCACATTTCTCACACTTCAGGCAAGGCCATGCCAGTCCTTCCCCAGGACGTCACCCGCTCAGCCAAGTACACCTCCTTGTCACACTTGGGGCACTTGGGCACGGTGGCGCCGGGTCCGGGGCGGGTGGCTGGGCGGGAGCACACCGGAGCGCGGGACTCGGAAAATGAATACGTTTAAATGCAATTTATAATAGCATCAGGATAAAATATTTAGGTATCAATTTAAAGAAAGTGCGCCACATAAGTATACTGAAATTATATAGTTTTGCTTAGACTTTCAATCTCTTTGGTAAAGTATTCCTTCTGTTCGTTCATAGTATTCCTGAGCTCGTTATACTGCCTTTCTGAATTTTCTTGTAGCTTGTGGCGTTTCCTCATGAGCTGTTTTGAAATCTCTATCAGTTATGTCACAGTATTCCATGACCTTAAGTTTGGTTTCTGGAGAACTGTCCTTTACTTTTCGTGATGCAGTGTTACTGTGGTTCTTCGTGTGCTTGCTGTGCTGTTCCTCTCCCAGCACTGGTGACGTGGGGAGCACTTTTCTGCTTCATTCTAACCATTCAACAAATTAGAGAGCAGAGGCTTTTCGCTTCTCTTCCAGGAGGTGGCGCTAGAGCACAGGTTTGGGGTTCTCCTACCTGCGTTACCTGCTTGGGAGAGTTGGCGCTTTCCACCCCCATCAGGGGTGTGGTCCCGTGCCCTCTTATTGCTTCTTGTGCCTCCAGGGATTTTGCTGCCTTGTTGCTGCCTGTGCCACTGGCATCACTGCCTGTGACCTGGGATAGTGGGCTCTTCCCTCGTGTCCGGGATCCCCTGAACCACGAGGGAAGAGGGGGGCGTGGGTAGCTGGGGTGGTGCAGGCACCTCTGCCATGTCCCGAGCTGTAAGGTTCTCCGGCTCTGCTGCTGCCAGTGGGTGGCTGGAGGGGCCAAAGTCATGGGCGTCTCAGGGGCTGGTGGCTGGGGCCCCAGGACCCACTTCTGCTGCTGCCTAGTTACCTGGGGCCCTGGGCACTGCTGAGGCTGGAAGGCTGGATTCCTGTGTCCTGTTGCGGCTGCTACTGGGTGTTCTGGGGCTTCCAGCTCAGAGGCCGCAGGTGGAGAACAGGATCGCAGGCTCCGCCTCTGCTCTTCCCTCGGTTCAGCCTCGTCTCTGTGTCCCAGTCCACCCACCTTTCCATGCACACTGGTGGCATTCTCCGGAGTCCTGGTGTGTTGGGCAGAGTCACCTGTGGTGTGTCGTGGATGTTTCCTGGTTGTGGATGGAAGGGGGGAGAGACAAAGGCAGCTTTCCACTCCTCCGTGTGGCTGATATGTCTCCTCCAGGTCGCAGTTTTATGTCCAGAATCAGCTGATTCTGTTCAGCTGGAAGCCTGGCTCAGCTGCAGCCTGTGGGGCCCTGGGGAGCCTCCCCTGACCTCTGACCCCGAAGTCCAGGGTCAACATCAGCGCCAGAAATTAGATCTGAGTCCAGGACCACAGGGCCTTTAAATTCAGGTTGGGAAGTGGCTGGAGGGATCCAGACAGCAGGTCCCTGTCTATTATTAGGTCCACGGAGGGGAAGAAGAGACAGGACACTGGGGTGTCCTGGGCTCTCGGGACTGGGGAGGAGCGGAGAGGACCTTTGAGGCTTCAAACGGTGGCGGATTTCATGCCTGGACAGGAGGGGCCATGCTTGGTGTCCTTGGGTACGGTGTTGGGACGCCTGGGTCCTGTAGGTCTGGGGAGGGGGGAGGTCATTTTTGTGTCTCAGGGAAATGTTAGGGGGACCCCCGGCCCCAGACTCATGGCTGATCTCCTTGTCCCACTGTGGTCTCCAGGCTCCACTCCATGTCCTGTCCTCTGCTCTCCTGTCCTCTGCTCTCCACCTCCACCAGCTGGGCCCATCTTTTTCCAAAGGTCTTTAGCCAGTCTTTTTGGCACAGTGGTCACCGCTGTCTTAGCTCACAGGGAGACGATGTCCAGGTAGCCCCGGGCTGTGAGCTGGGATGGACTCTCCCTTCCTTGAGTCTCCCTGCTGCCCCCAGCACCATGTGTGTGTGGGGTGGAGTGAGGACTGGGGGTGAGGTTATTTCTCTGGAAGAGAGGAATTCCTTTAACCACCTCCCCTCTCTCCTTTTCTCTTTTCTCTTTCTTCCAGGTGTATTTGAGTTATACCATACCTGTAAGGACAGGAAAACACCTAAAACATAAGCATAGTTTACCAGCAAAATAGAGAGCTGACACCTGTGTACTTACCATCCAAGTGAAAAACAGAGCCTCTACCAGCGCCCAGGCCAGAAGCCCCTGAGCCTCTCCCCACACAGACCCCACCCTTCCCGCATACGTGTCCACTGAGTGAGCCGCCCTGCGCCTCTCCTCTCTCATTCCTCCCCCTCCACTCCTGTTGGCCTCCATCCCCTAATGTCACTGTTTCCTTCCTCTCCTCACTTCTCCAGGAGCCTCCCCATCTTCATAGGCAGATATCTTAGGGGATCTCCTCCCCCTCCCCCGCTTCTACCCCATTCTAGGGATGGAGGTTCCAGAGTTGATTCCCTAGAGGAAGAGTCTATAACCCTGTCAGCAGCTGCAAGAAGTGACAAGGACTTGGGGTTCAAGGTCCCACCCCTGGAGAGTGAGGACACCCAGTCTGTTTGTGGGGTCCACCCTGGACTTGGGAACCAGCTTTTAATGGCCTCGAAATCTGCCTCCCTGAGGCCTTAGTCCTTCCTTGGTAGTTTGATGGGGAGAAAAAGGTCCGTGTCAGCATGTATTCTGAGTAACAGTTCAGACTTTGAACTTGACACTGGATGAACTCCAACTTCTGTGCGCAGCACTGACCCACTGTTAGGAGCCCAAGGAAACCCTGGGCAGGTCTTTTGTAAGGGGGTCAAAGGGGAGCTCAGGTCGCCTGTCATCAGCAACTGTGGCCACACGGGGGCGCCACCACTCCGCCCTCTCCTATTCAGCACAGTGAAGGGAGAGGAGGGGCTGTGGTCTGAGTCCACAGAGATGGCTGCCCTGGAGGCTGGTCAGCAATCAGGGGATGAAGATGCTGCCTGAGCAGCTCTGGGGTCGGGCTCGGGGATGCGGCGGGGATTAGAGGGGAGGAGAGCCCTGGAGCCCTGCCTTGTGTCTGAGGTTTCCATCTTTCCTCTCCACAACCCATCTCTCCAGCTCATTGATGAAAACACTCTGGAAAACTCAAAGTCGATTCTTATTTCACTCCCTGTTCGTTTCAGGCAGATATTCTTTTTTTTTTTTTTTTTCATTTTAGTGTAGTTTGAGATTCACAAAAACAGTAGCAGAGTTAGTAGAGAGTTCCTGTAACTCCCACGCTCAGTCTCCCTGTGGTAATATCTTATATCACCATCATACATTTGTCACAGCTAATGAAGCAATGTTGATACATTATTACTAAACTCAAGTTTTATTTGGACTTCATTAGTTTTTCCTTTTCCTGATCTACGATCCTATCAAAGACACATTGTGCTAAGTCCCAATCATGTCTCCTTCAGGCTCCTGTGGCTGTGACAGTCTCTCAGAGGTCCCTTGTGTTTGATGACCTTGATGTTTTCGAGTACTGCTCAGGGATACTGTAGAATGTCCCTCTATTCCAGTTGGTTGACTGGGGCAAAGTATTTTGGGGAAGAAACCACAGAGATGAAGTGACATTCTCCACACAACAAGGGTGTATACTCTCCACTTGATAATCAGTAATAAGTTCACCTTATCACCCAGCTAAGGTACATTTCCCAGGTCTCTCCTTGTGAACTTCTATTTTTACTTCCCCACTTTCTGCACTATAGCCTTTAAAAGGAAGTCACTACGTGCAGCCCACACTTGAGGGGCGCTCTGCTATAAACTTTGGTGTGCAGGGGTTTGTGCATATATAAGTTTTCAGATGAGTTGCATGAGGACTAGAGCGCTGAGTAGACTGGATGGAGGGTCTATGTGCAGCTTTATAAGAAACTGCTGACCATCATTTCTAGGGGCTGTGCTGCTTCGTATTCCTGCCCCAGTGAGTGAGGGTTTCCGTCGCTCAACATCCTGGACAGCACTTGGTATCACCAGTTCTTGGATTCTAGCTATTCTAATAGGTGTGATGATACATCATTTTTTAAAATTTACATTTCCTAATAATATATGATGTTGAGCATCTTTTCATATGCAGTTCCATGGATAGATCTTCTTGAAGAGGTGTGTGTTCAGACTTTCCTTCATTTTTAAATTGTTTTCATATTATTGAGTTTAAGCATTCTATGTATATTCTAAAACAAGTCCTCCATCAGATATGTGAATTTGCAAATAATTTCTCCCAGTCTGTGGCCTGAGCTCTTTCACTGACATAAGAGTATTCATAAATGCAGAGATATATTTGGGGAGAAGGAAAATGAGAATTTGCCAACCGCAGTGGTTTCCAAGTAGAGGACTTGGGCAAATGGGGGACAAGAGGGAGAACATGAATTATTTATTTTGTATACCCTTGAGTACCTTTTCAGTCCCCTTCTGTGTAGGTAAATATGCTTTCAAAAATTACATTAAAATCCCTTGCACTTGTAAAACACCTGACAGATCCTCTTCAGATCATGCATTAGGAAACACATTCTCTACTTTGGCACCCAAAGTCTTTTAACTGAGCTATTCTGCCACAGAAATTCCATTACTGGAAAAGATGGGCTGGATTGTAGGGAGAATTCTGCTCACTGAAAATAGCTGAAAATGCCATGTAAAATATAAAAACTATCTTAGAAGCATCAAAGAGGTGACAAGGTCCTAATAAGTGACCACACTGAAAAAAGAAGGGAAAAATCCTGCTTGACCTCCAAAGAAAACACGGTCCTGAGAAAAGGAGAAAAGGCTGTGTGAGTTCACTGCCCAGAGCTCAGGCACGGAGCCCAGCACGTCCAGCTCTGGGCCCACAGCTCTTCACTTTTTCTGCCCACTTCCCTTCCTTTTAAAAATTTAAACAAAGCTTTTGAATTCTTATTATGATGTATATGTGTAACGTATAATATAGGATATAATGTATGTTCACTGTAAAGTAAGTAATAAAGTGTCGAAAGTGATAAATGACAAAGTAAAAAGAATGTAATCCTCACATTTGCAGATATTTTGTTGCATTTTTCTTTCGTTTCTTATACATCCTCCTGTTGTTGCCCAAGAGCTGGAAATTTCTCTAAGCTGAACAGCCCAGACCTCAGTGGCCCCCACCCTGCACTCTGCAGACGCCATTTCCCAGTCAGCTCACTCTCACACCCCTGAGAGGGCGATTTCTCATTTCCTCCTTTCCCCTCAGACCCCTCCACTCATCCCTCACTCCCTGTTCTTAATGATGAGCATTTTTTTTTTTACTCAGAAAAAAAAATCACTCGGGTGAGAATTACATCCTCCTCCTCCACTATTCCCACATCTGCACCTATATCTCACCTTCCCACCAGTGATGATGGATGGTCCCCTCCTGTCTGAGGCTGCCCCTCAGCGTGGGTACAGGATCCGACTCCATCCTCCCCTGTGTCATCAGTTTCCCACTCTCTACTGCTCCTTCATCCCTGCCTACAAACATGCTGCAATTCCTCCCATTAAAATTAATCAAACAAAAATAAATAAATCAAAACCAAATTCTCCCATAAACATCCACCACTCTGTGTACAGTTTCCTCCCAACTACTGCACCATTTCTATGACTCTTCTTAACAGAACACTTCCTAAGGCCAAAGGCCATTGTCTCATCTACTAGGTTGTCTTTTTATTTTTAGCTAATGGATATGTGCACATAGTTTTAAAAAGTAAAATACTTCTATAAGACTTGATATCTGGACCGATGTCCCCAATCTTCCATGTCCCCTGTCTCTTGAATCTCAGAGAGAAGCTCTTTTAGTTCTTAAGCGGATTCTCTAATTGTTTCTTCTATGTCTCTAAAATGCATGCCTTTAATACTCCTTTGCTTTCAGTTTTATGTATCATCTTTAGTTAATTGGTTTTTCTTTCACACACCCCTGTCTTCCCAAAATAGTTATAATTATACATCTATCAGTTTTGTAATTTTGATTAGCTCGCTGTGCAATATTTGCCTTATGATGATGACAGAAATGCTAGTCACAAGTGAGCATTTAGTAGACTATGATCACTTTTCTTGAATGGATATTTAAGATTTCGCTGGAATAAATAATGTCTTACTTTGGTGGTACTCATTTTTTTTTTTTTTTTTTTTTAGTTTATTTGCCTGCTTTGGGTCTTCATTGCTGCATGCGGGCTTTCTCTAATTGCAGCGAGCGGGGCTACTCTTTGTTGCTATGCGCGGGCTTATTGTGGTGGCTTCTCTTGTTGCGGAGCATGGGTTCTAGGTGTGCGGGCTTCAGTGGTTGCAGCAGGCGGGCTCAGTAGTTGTGGCTCACGGGCTTAGTTGCTCCACAGCACGTGGGATCTTCCCGGACCAGGGCTCAAACCCTTGTCCCCTGAACTGGCAGGTGGATTCTTAACCACCTCATCACCAGGGAAGCCCCATATTGTACTCATTTTAAATCATTATAAAACTCTGTGCAGAATCTAAGTCTTTCTGAATACATTCAAGCACATCGGATATTCCACCAACTTCACCTCTTTGCACAGACTCTCCCACAGCCCTCTGTGCTGCCACACGGAGACTGGTTCCCTGCACACCCGGGGCAGGGCTGATGTCCCGGATCTCCTTCTCCTCATTCTGGGCGGCCCTCTGCCTCTCTCTCCTACTGTATAATTTTACAAGGCTTCCCTGTTGCCTGGATCCCATGTTTCCCTGCTGTTGGTTTTCTCCATCATTTCCCCCGCACTTTGTCTAACAGTATCCTGAAGAAGGGAACATGGAAAGGAAAACATTGTAACTCTGAAATGTCTTAGGCTACCCTAGGACTTACTCTCATCTTGACTCAATATAGAACTCTGTGTTGGAAATACTGATTATTTTCCTTAGAATTTGGAAGGCGTTGATTCACTGTCTTCTAGCCTCCAGGCCCATGTTTTTTGCCTCTTGAAGTTTTCAAGGTCTCTCTTCTTTTCCATCCTTTCTGCAATTTCACTGTGATGTTTCTTAGTGTTGGTCTGTTTTCATCTACTGCAGTAAGAGTTTGCTTAGGCCATTCCAGATGTAAATTTTTGTCTGTAAACTCCAAGAGGTTTTCTTGAAAAAATTATTTTATTATTTCCTACTCTCCCTTATTTTTGAAACTTGTATTGCTTACTCACTGGAATCTCTTGATTGATAGTGGAATATTCTTATAGGTCTTCTCTCCTCCTTGCCATTACTTTTCTATTCCTTTTACTTACTGTGAGTATGACTGTAATTTTTCAATTCATCTACTGAATTATACACTTCTATGACATTATTTTTAATTTCAAAGAGCCCTTTTTGGTTCTATGATTTTATATAATTGTATAGAATTCTGTTTTGTTTAATATACCATATATCTTTCACATCTTTCAAATATTATTGCTAACAGTGGTAGGGGAGCTGTCAGGTCTCTTGGTTATCTACTTTCATGATATCATGAACTTCTTCCTCACAACACTTAGCTCAGTAGTGATTTACATTTATCTTTGTCATTTCTGTCCATCTCCCTCACCACAGTGCCTGTCACATATCACCCAGGTCCCACCTGTTGTTCTTCATTTTTTCTCCAGTGTCTCCAGATCCTGATTGAAGGTGGCCTTGAGACATACACTCCTTAACCTCTCTGAGTCTCCACTTCTGTGTCTTCTCTCTCTGAGTCTCTCTCTCTGTGTCTGTACAAAGGGATCACATGTTGGGTGCCTCATGGGTTTGCTTTTTTTTAAATTAATTAATTTATTTATTTATTGGCTGCACCAGATCTTCATTGTGGCATGGGGGATCTAGTTCCCTGACCAGGGTTCGAACCTGGGTCCCTGCATTGGGAGCTTGGAGTCTTAGCCTCTGGACCACCAGGGAAGTCCCCTCGTGGGTTTGCTTAGAGGAATAAATTTGACCCACTATGTAAATCACATGGCATTATTGCTTTAATTCTTATTAAGTGTTCCTCTATTCATAGTTACCATCATTACAATGACTATAGCATTTAGCTTGTTTCCATTCTTTGCTTTTATAAACCACAATTCAAGAACATCCTTGAATATATATTTTTGAGAACATGTGTGGTTATCTTCGCAGGATAAATTTCTGAAAGAGAAATTTCTATGTCATAATGTAAACATATTGAAGGCAACCCTCCTACACTGTTGGTGGGAATGTAAATCGGTACATCCACTAGGGAGAACAGTATGGAGGTTGATTAAAAAAGTAAACATACAAGTACCATGTGACCCAGCAATCCCAATCCTGGGCCTAGATCCAGAGAAAACCATAGTTTTAAAAGACACGGGCACCCCAACGATCCTGGCAGCACTATGTACAATAGCCAAGACATGGAAGCAACCTTAGTGTATAAGGACAGATGAATGCATAATGAAGATAGGATACATATACACAATGGAATATTACTCAGCCATAAAAAGGATGAAATAATGCCATTTCCAGCCACAAGGAAGGAAGCGAAACTGGAAAAGACAAGTATCCTATGATATCACTTACAGGTGGAATCTAAAAATGGATACAAATGAACTTCTTTACAAAAGAGAAACAGCCTCACAGACCTAGAAAAGAAACTTACGGTTACCAAAAGGGAAAGGTGGTGGGCAGGGAAAAATGAGCAGGTTGAGATGAACATATACACACTATTATTTATAAAATAATCAACAAGGACCCACTGTATAGCACAAGGAACCCTACTCAACACTCTATAATAACCTATATGGGAAGAGAACCCAAAAAAGGACATATATATGTCTATGCATAAGTGAGTCAAGTTGCTGTACACCTAAGAAAACAAAACGCCCCGCAACATTGTAAATTACCTATACACCAATACAAAATTTAAAAATTTTTAAATGTAAATATACTGAAATTGAGACATTCTGCATAGTGACCTTTAAAATTTTTGGACCAGTTTTCAATCCCATCAATCTTTATGACAGTATATTCTCCCTAAATTCCTGTCAATACTCTCCTCTTACTATTATCTTTGACAAGATGATAGATTTTAACTTATTCCCATTTCTTATTCCAGATTTGCATTTTTCTTTACATTTATTTGTTATATATTTGTTTGACATTTGCATTTCTTATTTTGCGAATTGTTTTCTAATACACTTTAATTATGTTTTGTTTGGGATTTAGTTATTTTAAACACTGAATTCAGGAAGGACAAAGCAGCCTCCAACATCAGAAGCTGGTCTGACGTTTACCTTAGGCCTCAGCGTTGCCAGAAGCTGGGCTGGTGCTCACCACGCAGCCGTGTTCTTCTCCTGTTGGACATATGTCACCTCACAGAACATCAACATCAGACAAGGACACCTGAGACCATGACACAGTGAGACAAAACAAGACCACAACATCATTTTGTCCAAGCACAGACCAAACAAGGCAGCACTATGCACCTCACAATGTATCAAACCTCTCCCTGTGCTGATACCAGCGACCATGGCTTCTTTCCAATCACAGCTGCATCCTCACTCTAGTCTTTCCTCCTTACAGGGAAGATTCACCGACATGCCCGGTCATAGAATTGCCCCCACTTCCTGACAACACCCAATGTAGAGTGAGCCCCTCCTCCATACACCCTCCTCCAAATCACCCAACCAGAGCCCACTTCCTGTATATGTTCTAACACCTCACACTAAGACACCGTGGTCCCCGATGGTGTGTCATCTCCCTCGCTGCATCCAGTAATAAATCCGACTTGTTTGCCCACAGATTTTCTCCTGGTGGTCTTTGGCTGAAAAACATTGCTACCTGTTTGTCAATCTTTTTGTCTTTGAGTTTGATAAGGGCATGTGTTAGTATCTTTGTGAAAGTCTGGTTGACATAGAGAAAATTTATGATTTTTTAGTGGTCTTTCACCTTTGGGTCATATAACTCTTCATTCCCCAAATGTAAAAAATTCAAGTATTTTTTTGTCTAGGAGAGAGGGGTCCAAGGGTGAAGGGAAACAGAACTGATTGAATTTGGGGGGAACGAATAGCAGGAGCAGTCAGTAAAGAATTCTCAGCTGGTGGATTCTAAGGTTTACATCTCCTGCTTTATCATTTCACAAGTATGTACAGGTCTTGCAAGGTATTTGATATATGCTGTGTTCAGTGAATACTTTCTCTTGGGATAAGTGAAGATTTCAGTGTCTGCTTATATTTACCAGGTTAATGAAAAGAACAGCAAGAGCTCAAGCTTATAAAGACAAGAATTAGCTCCAGCGATGGGCAGTTTTGAACACATATGACCTTAAGGCGATAAACCACGGTGTCCTTAATGTCTGAACACTCTAGTTGTTTAAATACATGTTAATGAAACTTTCTGCGCATGCTACATTTTAAGGATATATCTAAGACCCACATAGACAAATCCATGATTTCCATGTGAAGGTTATTTTAATATGCATCAACCTCAGAGTCACACAGTATCTATTTGGGGGAAGAGACTGGAAATTAAGAACACTATAGATATGCAATGCCCAATAGGCTAGCTACTAGCCACACATGTAATGTTATTTAAACTAAATAACATTAAGGTGCTCAGCACAGTAGCCACTTCTGAGGTGCTAAAGAGCGACCTGTAGCTAGTGGCTACCTGATTTTGACAGTACAGATATAGAACAATTCCTTCACCACAGAACATTCTATTGGACAGGACTGCTCTTCATGTTTTCTGGGCCTCAAGTCACATATACTTGACCCATGAAAGGGCCAATATTATTTCTCTTAGAGACGATGTCAGATTTCTGTCTGGGATATGAATACATACTTAGCTGGTGTGTAACAAAACCAAACTAGGTTATGAGTGGGTACGGTGCCTTCAGGCACAAACTGTTTCCAGGTCCAAAGGGGAAACACCTGTCCCCTACCTCCCTTCCCGGACTGAGGACACTCTCTGGGATCAATTTCCAAGGGGTAAGTTCTCTCCTAGAGGAGCCCCGGGGGCAGGGCCCTCAGCTAAGTGTGGGGAGGCAGGGAGTCCAGCTTAGGGAGAGGGATTCTCCAAAACGAAGAGGAGGCAAAGGCAAGGGTCAGTTAGGAGATTTTCCCAGGTTTATTCGAACAGCAGTTCTCAGAGTGTGATCTGTGGAACCCTTGAAGTCACTGAGACCCTTTCATGAGATCCATGAGGTGAAACCTACTTTCATAGCATTACTAAGATATTATTTGACTTTCCATTATGTTGACATTTGCTTTGAGGTATAACTCAGCAGCGATGGAGACTACTGTAGCAAACTGCAATATAATTATTTTCACCACAGCTTACTTGCAGGAAGAAAAAAGCAGGTTTGCTTTAAAACATTCTGGTTGATGCATTACAAATTTTTATCTTTCCTTAATAAGCTATAATGGAAAAGAAAATGAAAAAGAGTGTATATACACATGTATAGCTGAATCATTTTGCTGTACAGCAGAAATTAACACAACATTGTAAACCAACTATACCTCATTAAAAAACAACTTTAAAAAATACATAAAAATTCTTTTATTTCCTAAATCATCCTTAAATCCACTTTTTTTTTATAGCCACGCCCCACAGCATGTGGGATCTTAGTTCCCTGAAAAGGGATTGAACCCTTGAACCCAGGCCATGGCAGTGACAGCTCTGAGTCCTAACCACTGGACGGCCAGGGAACTCCCTTAAATCCACATTTTAAAAGTACCTTCTAAGATGACATGGGAAGTACCCATCAAGCCCTTCTGCTACATTCCAAAGTACTATGTCCCAAGGAAAATAACTTGTGTGACCTGAACTACCCTCTTCTTCATGGAATACAATGTTTACTTGAAAGAATGAATGACACTGGAAGATCTATATAACTTAGTGAAACAACGTATTAGTTTTTTAAAATCTTATTTTAGTCCAAGAGACATTCAATGTGCAAAATAGGGTTAAGGAGTTTAACGTAACAGAATAGGAAATAGTTAATAATATTGTCAGGTCCACTTTGCAAATAACCTTTGAGAAGCTACCACTTGTGTAGTTTTCGTTTTGTATCAAAGATTAACATCCATGACTGTCTGAAAAGGTTTTTGAAAATACTACTCCTACATATGTGTGGGCCTGTTTATTTTCATAGACTTCAATCAAAAGAACGGATTCATTGAAGAAGCAAACATGAACATCCAGGGCTCTTCTAATGAGACAGACAAGAAACAGAGAGACTTGCAAAAATATAAAAATCTGAAAAGCTCCACTTTTCCCACTACCGTGTTTATTTTGGGAAGTAGCTATTTTTCATATTAAATCATGGGTTATTAATATTATTCTAAATAAATTAATTTAAAAGTTTTAAACTCTATTATTTCTACTTTGGAAAGTACCGATAGAAGTATCCACGTAAAATTATCTGGGGGGTCGTCACTAGTTTGTAAGACTGTATAAATATTCTGACCACAATGCTGTGAAAATCGCTGACTACACAGTCCCTGGGCCAGGACTCAGGGAGACACTGTGACAAAGAGCTCTCGGTGCAGGAGGGGAGGGATCAGGCAGAGTCCCAGGTCCCGGGAGGGGCAGGCTCTCAGGCTCTCAGGCTCTCAGGGTGTCAGGCGGTCTCTGGGGCGGGGACGCTCCGTGGTGGGGATTCCCAGTCTCCCGGAGTTTCACTTTCTCTCTCACAACCTGTGTCGGGCCCTCCTGCCTGGATACTCGTGACGCGACCCCACTTCTCACTCCCATTGCGTGTCCGGTTTCTGGAGAAGCCAATCAGCGTCCCCGCGGTTCCCGGCTATAAAGTCTCCACCGATCCGCCGCCTGCAGTTTCTCCTCAGACGCCGAGGTGGTGGGTCATGGCGCCGCGAGCCCTCCTCCTGCTCCTCACGGGGGCCCTGGCTCTGACCGAGACCTTGGCGGGTGAGTGCGGGGTCGGGAGGGAACGGCTTCTGCGGGGAGGAGCGAGGAGACCCCGGGGGTCGGGGGTCAGGACTCCCAGGGAAGGAGCCACGCCGCCGCCCCCGGTCCAGACCCGCCCCCTCACCCCGGTCCCCGCCTGTCCCTCCCTTGCTTCCCGCCCCCTCTTCTCTCCCCGCGAGGTGCCGGCCCTTCTCCGACCTCCACACCTTTTCCGTCTCACGAGCCCCTCGCCCCCTCCCCCCTGCCGGCCCCGTCACCTGGGACCCGGGGACCCGCGCCGGGAGGAGGGTCGGACCGGATCTCACCCCTCCCCGCCCCCAGGCTCCCACTCCCTGAGGTATTTCTACACCGCGGTGTCCCGGCCCGGCCGCGGGGAGCCCCGCTTCATCGCCGTCGGCTACGTGGACGACACGCAGTTCGTGCGGTTCGACAGCGACGCCCCGAATCCGAGGATGGAGCCGCGGGCGCCGTGGGTGGAGCAGGAGGGGCCGGAGTACTGGGATCGGGAGACGCGGAACTGCAAGCACGCCGCACAGATGTACCGAGTGAACCTGAACAACCTGCGCGGCTACTACAACCAGAGCGAGGCCGGTGAGCGACGCGGGCCCGGGTCCGGGTCACGACCCCCATCCCCAGGGACGGTCCGGCGTCGCCCCGAGTCTCCGGGTCCTAGGGTCACCCCAACATTGCGGGACCCGCCCGGCCCCCCGACTCGGGAGGAAACGGCGGGACTTTACCCGGTTTCATTTTCAGTTTGGGTTTAATCGCTGCGGCTGGTCGGGGCGGGGTCAGGGTCTCACACCGTCCAGGAGATGTACGGCTGCGACGTGGGGCCGGACGGTCGCCTCCTCCGCGGGTACACACAGTACGCCTACGACGGCGCCGATTACATCGCCCTGAACGGGGACCTGCGCTCCTGGACCGCGGCCGACGCGGCGGCTCAGATCTCCAAGCGCAAGCTTGAGAAGGCCAGTGATGCGGAGCACCGCAGGAACTACGTGGAGGACAGGTGTGTGGAGGGGCTCCTCAGATACCTGGAGAACGGGAAGGACACGCTGCAGCGCACAGGTACGAGGGGCCGCGGGGCTTCCCTGGTGTCCCCTCGGGCTGAAGCTGGCTTCCCACAAGGGGAGGAAATGGGGTCCCTGTGGGAACACTGCCCCAACTTCTTGTCGGGAGAGGGAGGAATCCGCCCAGGTTTTCATATTCTGTACAAGACAGTGACTCGCCGGTGGCCTCACTTCTCTGAAAGACAGTGAAGGAATCCAGTCTCTTTGGGGAAGAAACAGGAAACCATCCCTGAAATAACTGACCAACGGTGCCCTTTGACCCTGACCCCCATCTTGTGAACCATGACTTTCTCTCTCAAGCCTGTTCTCAGCCTGAGAACATCTTAGGAGGCCTGACTCCAGCTTTTCTGAGTCATTCAGCCTCCACCAAAGTCAGAACCATTGCTCTGTATTCTCCCCTTAACATGGAGCCTCCTACCTTGGCTTTCATCCTTATCATAGAACTTGACAAGGACTGGGAGATCTTCCCAGACCCCGGAGCCCAGGCTGGTGTCTGGTGTTTTTGCTGCTTCTTTTCAAACCTGTTGTGCTGTTCATTCTCAGGATGGTCACATGATGCTGCTTCAGTGGCCCATGAAGGTAACACTAAGTGTGAATTTTCTGATTCTTCCTCCTCAGACCCTCCAAAGACACACGTGACCCAGCACCCCATCTCTGATCGTGAGGTCACCCTGAGGTGCTGGGCCCTGGGCTTCTACCCTAAGGAGATCTCACTGACCTGGCAGCGTGATGGGGAGGATCAGACCCAGGACATGGAGCTTGTGGAGACCAGGCCTTCAGGGGACAGAACCTTCCAGAAGTGGGCGGCCCTGGTGGTGCCTTCTGGAGAGGAGCAGAGATACACGTGCCACGTGCAGCACGAGGGGCTTCAGAAGCCCCTCACCGTGAGATGGGGTAAGGAGGGACATGTGGGGTGGAGCTTCCTCTCAGATAAAGCAGGAGCCCTTCTGGACACGTTCAGCAAGGTCGGGATTCAGGCCTGAAGTCAGGGCCCCTTTCCTTTCTTCCACAGAACCTCCTCAGCCCACCGTCCCCATCATGGGCCTCATTGTTGGCCTGGTTCTCTTGGTGGTCACTGGAGCCGTGGTGGCTGGAGCTGTGATCTGGAGGAAGAAGCACTCAGGTAGGGAAGGGGGGAGGGATCTGAGTTTTCTTGTCTCACTGGGGGGTTCAAGCCCAGGTGGAAGCTTGCCTGCGTGTGTATTGGGCAGCACCATTCAGAGACATTGCTTGTCAGTGTGCAGACTGGCACTTACCCTTTTGTAAAGCATGTGTGGAAATGAAAGACACGTTTTTCACCTTCATAATTCCAGTTGGGGACCAGGTTACCAGCACTTGAAGGTCAGAGAGGGAATGTTCCTGCTGACAGACCCCCAGGAGGGAAGAAGTTGATCCAGTCCCCGCACATCTCCTTTCTTCGTGTTCCTGATCCTATCATGGGTTTTGGTCAACAGTTCTGGAAAGTTCTCTGTGATCCAGGACTAGGGGGTTCCTCTAGGATCTCACAACTCAGTCTTCTCCCTGGCCTCTCACGTGATGTTTTCTTCTTACAGGTGAAAAAGGAGGGAGCTACGCTCAGGCTGCAAGTAAGTGTGCAGGGGCTGTGATTCCTGAGACCCTTGTGAGGGTGCAGACAGGAGGCCCTGGGGGGGGCTCACCCTCCTAAAGTTCCTTCTCTAGTTTCTCTCCTGTGGGTTCTGACCACGTCCTGGTTTTGTTCTCCCCCAGGCAGTGACAGTTCTCAGGGCTCTGATGTGTCTCTCACGGATCCTAAAGGTGAGACCCTGCAGGACCTAGATTGCGAGAGGTGTTGGGGCGGAGGAGATGCCCCGGGTGGTGGGGATCCTTGAATGGGACATTTGAGCATGTGGGGGGCTGTTGGGAAGGTCAGCACTTACATGACTGACCTGAATTTGTTCATGATTATTTTCTTTCACAGTGTGAGGCAGCAGCCTCGTGGGGACTGAGTGATGCACCATCGTACTTCTGTGGCTTCAGATCCCGTGACTCCTCTTTCTGCAGCTGCATCTGAATGTGTCTGTGTTCCTCGTAGCATAATGTGAGGAGGTGGGGAGACTGGCCCACCCCTGCCCACCACAACCCCTCCCCACCCTGACCTGTGTTCTCTTCCCTGATCCACTTGCCTGTTCCAGCAGAGGCAGGGCTGGGCCACCTCCATCCCTGTCTTAACTTCATGTTGCACTGAATAATAATGTCTTGCCTGTTGGAAATAAAATCTGTAGATGAATTTTGTTTTTTCTAATTCCTGCCATGAGGCGTTGATGGGATAATAAAGGAAAGGATTCTTAAAGTTTGAGAGAGAAAATACATGGAAGCGCTGAGAACCTTCCAGAATCTGTGTGCTTGCTGTGCTCTGTCTGTTGCAGGTGGCACAGGAGGAGGCGGTGAGGAGCTGAGTGTGGACGCGGCCTGTGCCCACTCCGTGCTCACTGCATCGTGGGCTTTGATGGGGTCACTGCTCTGCCAGGTCATCTGCTCTGTTCCTTTGTCCTCGTCACTTCAGTAGAACCTTGTCCCACCAGGACGTGTGATCTCAGAGGCTCAGAAATCAGCTGGGCCTCGTACTGTCTCCAGGACTGTGGGCAGCAAGGGCTTCCTGTAACCAGGTAGCCTTGGCTCGGGCCTTGCTCCCATCCTCGGACCCTGTCTTTATCATGCGTGTTTATATTTTGCTTATTTAGTTGTTGTTGTTGTTGGAATAATGACTGTTGCTTTTCATGTGCAGAGTTTGGTCTCCTTCTCTGGGTGTCCCCATCTCTGACAGCAGCCGGAGTCATTTTGCCTGTCTTGTCCCCACAAGTCCAAGGGGGCCCTGCACACAGGATTCTCAGTAGTATCAAGAGAGCAATTTTCAGCCTCATCCAGCTCTTGCCCGTCTTCTAGAGATGTCTGCTGGGTTCTTCTTTCCAACTTTTCCCCATCATTTATTTCCCCCCATGTTTTAAAAGGAACCAGATTCTGGAATTAGCAAACAGAAGGGACCCAATAGTCTCTCATCTTGACTTAATTCTTGCTGGATTTCTCTCTTCTCTGCAGCCTGGCCCCTCTTCTGCCCTTAGATCTTCTAAGCCTAGTGCTGACTCCAATCCAAACTGATGGATTTAGAAAGCAGAGTCTAACAGAGTCAGGGTACGTTGGAATATAGGACGCAAAAGTGCAGATATTCTTTTCTGAAGCGAGAAGGAGCATGGTGTGTGGTGTGCAGACTGATTGATGTGGGAGGGAGGGGAGATCAGCCCTTGTGAGAAAAGTACAGACATCACTGATGTCATTACGAATGGACGTTGGGCTGTAGCTGCCACAAGACAGCATGTGGCCTGAGGTCACGTTAATAAAGACACTGTCTCTAGAATAGGGAGGTGCTCTACACTGATCATTCATTCAATTGATATTTTTGTGTGCCAGATACATGACACACTATTTTTGCATCTAGGAAACCTCAGGGAACTAAGAACAGACAAAACTTGTCAGCCATGTGGAGTATATGCTCTAGGGGAAAGGGCAGAGTGCACTATGAGACTAGTAAGTGAGGGAAGTGTTTACATTAGAAGTTGGTAAGTGCTTTGAGGAAGGTGACCCAGCGTGTAAGTGTGTGGGGACAGGGATGATGTCTGTTTTACTAGGGCAGTCAGTGTGGGCCTGATTGAGAAGGTGACCTTTCAGTAGAGATGTGAAGGACATGAAGGTATGTCCATGAGGATGTCTGGGGCAAGTTCTCTCCAGGCAGGGGAGCCTCCAGTGCCAGTGCACTAGCAGGAGAGTGTCTGTGTGTTCAAGGAAGAGTGAGGAGGCCATCGTGGCTGGAGGAGAGAGGAACTGAGATGAGATGCAGTGTCCGGACAAATCATATAGACCTAGACAATATTAGAAGGGTTTTGATTTTGTCTGAGTAAGATGCGGAGTTTACATGATGGTTTGAACAGAAGATTGACCTGATGTGACTACTCTCTAGAAACATCTGGCTGCTGGGCAGAATCAGGAGGTGAAGGGCAAGAGATTCCATAGAGGAAACTGTAGGAAATGGTGCAGTGTCCAGGCTGGAGATACTGGTCCTTGTCTGGGGTGTGAGCAGGGAAAGTAATAGTAACTGATTGGATTCTGGATATATTCTGAAAATGGCGTTTTACAGCAATTCCTAATGGATGAAATTTGTGTTATAAGAAAGCAGAATGAAGGAAGACCCCAAATTTTGAGATTTGCAAGTAGACATGTGGGGCACCTTCCGCAGAAATGGAGAGACTCTGGAAGCAGCATATTTGAGGAGGCGGCAGCACTGGCATTCGCTTTAGGAAAGTACAAACTGTGTTTGGGGTTCAGGTGAGATGACCTGGCTGGGGAAATAGTTGGAGGAAGTGACACCCTATAAATGAGGTTTAAAGCTTTGCGAACAGATGAGGTCACCAGGGGAGAATTGGCTACAGAAGAGGAAGGACAAGGACTGAACCCTGGACCCCCCAGCGCTATGCGATCTGATCAGACCACACACCCAAGCAGACCGCACGGTTCTGAACACCGAGTCTAGACAGCAAAGAGACCAGGGGGTCCCGATCTTCCAGTGCACCACCTGCACACCTCAGGTGGAAGGGAGCGTGAGAATCTGCATTTTCAACAAGTTTGGTGCTGATGTTGCTGGTCTTCAGATCACACATTTAGTAGCAGCAATGTAGACCAGGATTCCCACGTGGCTGTGCATCAGCCTCACCTGTAGGGCTTGTTCATAAGGGATTCCTGGACCTCGTGCCCTCATTCTGAGATGGCGGGTTGGGGAAGAGGCCTGAGTACTTTGTAACAATCCCTACAAGCAGTCCTGAGGCTCAGGCAGATTGGGATCCACTGAGGTCAGGGATCAGAGAGTAATCAGGGTGGGGAGGGGTTTTAAATCCGCATTGAAATGTTTCTTCCCTGGGAAGAAAAAGGCAGGACATTTTCTGGGAGATACGTGTTTTCTCTACCATGCAGTATAGCCAGGTGGAAAATTTAAGAAGCAGTTATCCACTCAGCATAAAGAAAAGTTTTTGAGTTCTAAGAGGGTAGACCTAAATTTTCTCCACACACACGAAAAAGGTGATAACGTGGCATGATACAGTTGTAAGCTAATGCTACGGTGGTAATTATTTTGCAATATTAAGTGTATCAAGTGAAGTTGTACACCATAAACTTACTCAATATTGTAGATCAATCATATCTCAATAAAGCAGCGGGGAAGAGTCTCTGAATCCCTGCTATCTCAGAGTTTCGCTACATGGTATTCTCATGCAATTCTTTATGGGCAAAAAAGGGTTTCAAATTGTTCTAAATGGAACGGGGGGCGGGGACGGTGCGTGGGGAAGAGAGATTGTAGTTTTGTTTTATTTCAGGAAAAAGCCACAGAACAGCCCTGAGACTACACAGCCAGGAACAGAATCCACAATCCCACCCAGGTCGGGTCCCACAGAGGAACCGCTGCCCCTGCAGGTGGGCACAGATGCCACTTTTCAGAGCACTGTCAGCCCGGATGCTGGACAGCGCGCCCTGCGGCTCGTCCTGCTGTCTCTGCTGCTCCTGACAACTGGATGACACTACTGCCGCCTCTGCCACATGTGCCAAAGCGTTCAGCACAGTTCCCGCCTCTCTGTGTCACCACGTCCTGAGTCAGAGTCCAGCATGGGGTCACCTGCCTGGTGGAGCCTCAGGCTGTTTCAACCTGCCAGAATGTTTGGAAGCAGGTTTTTCTCTCCTATGGAAGGAGGTGGTCTCTACCTCCTACCAAGATCTTCAAGTTTGAAATTCCCCTAACTTGGGAAGAGGGTACAGATTCTAGGGGTGGAGGTTGAAGGTGAGGAAGGGAAAAAGAATGACAAATTTCAATTTTTGCAGCAGTGATCTAGACGAGCACTTGACCTGGTACATTGTAAGCAGTCAGGTTGGATGGATGAATAAGTAATAAGTGACATCTTTCAACTTCTTCTGTGATGTTCTGTTATGGGGTCCAGCTTCTGTCTACTCCAGTTTATACTCAGATAAGCAGAGTGCATTTTTCAATAATGAAATGATTACTCAAAATGTCCTCTCCCTACCTTTGTCTCTTTCTAAGCTTAAAAAAACAAGATCTATAAGTCTTCATGGGATCCATACATAAACACTGACATTTTATACTGTTTCATATTTCTTTGTACATGCACATCTTTCTGGGGAAAGTATCCATATCACTTATCAGTTTACATGTGATCGCCACAAAAGTCTTTAAAAAGTATCAGTACGAGTTTAGACACCAAGTTACTCAATCTCTGGTCCATGAGGAACTAATGATCCAACTGTCTTAGCAGATCCAATGACATGATATACATGCTCATCTTTTTCTTGGCAATTACCAGTCTGGGACAAGATAAAGGTAGAAGTTTACTCGCTTACACTCACTTTCAATGTCTATGTGTTTCTTATTGTGAGCTGAGAGCAAACATTTCACAAACCAGCATTGGCTCACACAAGTGATAAAGAATCATTGGTTTGGGTGGACTCGTATTCTCGCACCTACCATGGTGCCAGATAAATAGCAGGAGTGAAAAAATAGGTCATGGAGACTCCATTCCCAGTACCGCGATAGAATTTGTTTTAAGGCTGCCTCTTCCAGTGAAAACAAATAATAAAGTATAAAAAGCTTCCATAAGTACAGTACCAAGAGAATAATTGTTTAGGCCAAAATATAAACGTGGGTAATAACCCAGAGGGAAAAGTTGTTTTTATCCTTAGGGCATCATCCAAATCTGGAAAAATCTTACCTTTGGTTTTCTCAAGCTTATGAGCTGTAATTGGAAATGTTACCCAGAGAGCTCATATTGTTGTATTTTTGTTTGTTTGTTTGTTTGTTTTGCGGTACGCAGGGCTCTCACCGCTGTTGCCTCTCTCGTTGCGGAGCAGAGGCTCCAGACACGCAGGCCCAGCGGCCACGGCTCACGGGCCCAGCCGCTCCGCGGCACGTGGGATCCTCCCGGACTGGGGCACGAACCCATGTCCCCTGCATCGGCAGGCGGACTCTCAACCACTGCACCACTAGGGAAGCCCCTCATATTGTTTTTTTTTAATCTGTGAAGTAAAAGCTTTTAGTCAGAAAGGCTTAGTGGAATCCCCTGAAAGAGCCTCCCAAGCTCAGCTATGACAGAGCATTAAAAACAATATTGTGTCTTGGGATAATGAAAGAAGTTAACGTCATCCTCACAGACTTAAAGGATGCAGGGGTGGTGGTCACATCACGTACCAGTTAACTCACCACTGTGGTTCTTGCGGAAACTGGAAGCATCGTTGTCAATGACAGTGAGACAGCGCTAACTCTCAGCGCTGCTACCTGGCTTTTCATTTCCTACGTTTATGTTTCTACCTACAAAGTTCTCTCTTTTAAAAATCCCCAGTTACCTGGAAGATCGGGCCAGTTTTTGGGGAATACAATTTTGATCTGGATTCCTGTGACGTGAGCCCCAAAACCTTTGACTTGAACTCCTTATTTATTCTGGTCTCTGCATTGCTACCCTCAGCCGTGTGACAGGCCATGTAGTCGGATGGTCCCAAAGTCATCCTGTGGTCGGCAGACTCTAAGTTGGTCCCCGATGCTCCCTCCTCTGGTATCTATGCCCCTAATACTTTTGGAACATAAGCTGGACCTAGTGACTCACTGGTAACAAACGAAATAGGGGAAGTGATGAATGTATGTTTGGGGATCACCGGGGAAAAATATATGAGGGACCTGGGGTCCGCTGTCTCAGGGCTAGCTGTCCAGGCCTGGCTGGGGAAGCAGAGATTCCCGATGGAACCCAATGACAACCGATGCTGCATTCTCTCCCTACCTGAGGAGTTTCTCCTCTAGATGTCAGCCTCCACAGTCACTGCCATCAGACAGGAGGAGGAGGAGGAGAAGACCACAAGCAGGGATTCTCATCCTGGCTGGAATGTCAAGAGAACTGTCTGTGAAAAGGACAAGAAGGGACGTGAAGAAACGAAGGCTCCCAAATCTCTAACACCTGGTGACCCAAACGCTCCCCTATCAGACCCCATGGCTAGAAAGATGAGGAGGGTAACCGTCTCCCTGTGCTGCGCCCCCAGCCCTGGCCCAGCTCTCCCTTTCTCCATTTACAATAATGTCCCAGGAGCCCAAGTGGTGACACTGTAAATATACCTCTGCTCATCTTAGAACAGACCACCACAGCCCCACACTCCTGGGAAGTCCTTTTCTCCCGATATGTATTCAGTATGTGCAGCAGAAACCAAATAACAGTGGTCTCACAGGATGGAAGCTTGTGTGTGGCTCCCATGCCAGTGAGGCAGGCAGTTCCAGGGCTGCTAGGGTGGCTCTGCACCACGAGGATGTCCAGCGTCCAGGTCTCCTTGACCTTCCTTCTCTGCTGTCCCTGGGATGTTACCATTGTTGGCATGACCCAAGGTACCTAAGACCATGTTCATGGTCCATGAGCAACCAGGGAAAGCAGGGAAGGAAAAAAGGTTTCTTCCCTTTAAGATCAAAATTATAAAGTTCACATCTGCTTCATCATATTGGCCAGAACTTAATCAAAAGGATACAAGTAGTGGAGATTGAATGGTATTTTTTTTTTACTTTAATTAATTAATTAATTTAGGCTACATTGAGTCTTCATTGCTGGGCTTTCTCTAGTTCCGCTTAGCTGCATTGCAGGGGCTTCTCATTGCGGTGGCTTCTCTTGTTGCGAGAACAGGCTCTAGGCGCACAGGCTTCAGTAGTTGTGGCGCACGGGCTTATTTGTTCCGCGGCATGTGGGATCTTCGCCGACCAGGGATCGAACCCGTGTCCCTTGCATTGGCAGGCAGATTCTAAACCACTGCGCCACGAGGGAAGTCTCGAATGTGTTTTTATTCTAGGTGACTTTGTCCAGAAAAAGAACTCTATTACTATGGAAGGGAGATGATTTTTGCTATACTTAATTTTTTTTTTTTTTTTTTTTTTTTTTTGCGGTACGCGGGCCTCTCACTGTTGTGGCCTCTCCCATTGCGGAGCACAGGCTCCGGACACGCAGGCCCAGCGGCCATGGCTCACGGGCCCAGCCGCTCCACGGCATGTGGGTTCTTCCCAAACCGGGGCACGAACCCGTGTCCCCTGCATCGGCAGGCGGACTCTCAACCACTGCGCCACCAGGGAAGCCCTATACTTAAATTTTTTTTAATCAGCAGTGGAGAACTGTTATTATCAATATCTTAAGCTGAGCCAGATTTGTAGTTTAAAAATAGAATAATCTTACAATATATTGCTAACTGATAACAAAATTGCAGATAGAATATGTGATAAATACCACCTGATAAAATGAAATCGCTCTCTATAACGCTGTCGAAACTGGTAACAGTTACTGTGTCCAGGGAGGGAATTTGGAAGGGTTTTGGATGGGATGGAGGAGGAAAGTTACGTTTCACTGTATGTCTTCTATGTCATATGATTTTTTTTAACTTTATGCATGTATTAGTAAGTTGAAATAAATGTTGAATGACCAAAGAAAACCCCACACTCATTTAGTAATCATTTACTAGGCGGTTACTAGATGTCAGGCCCTGTGCTGGGCCTCAGTGAGTGACACATCAAGGAACTCACGATGGAGTGAAATGACCTGGCAAATGCAACATAGTCTATAATTAGTTGTTGGGGAAACAGCTTCCAGGAGGGAGGGAGCTGACTGAGAGCATACTGTGTGCCGGGTGTGGTACTCCCTGCCGGGGACATAAAGAAAGCTAAGGTCTATGCCTTGGTGACCTAAATGTCTCACCCCGATGAGGGTCTGTGGCAGTCCATGATTTCCCAGGAGCCCCACTCTTATCCTGTCCCTGTGTGGGACGTGAGCTGAGGAATGGAGAGACGACCTTCGCCCATTTGGTCCAAAAATTAGTGGAAAGGGTTAGTTAGAGAACACACTTTCTTAATGAAACTGAGTAATCAACATGAGAGAAAATCGCTAAGAAATAATCTGGATGAAGGGGAGGAAACCAACAAACTAGAATCACAAGGACTGACTCTGGGATCCTGTATGAAAGTAAGATGTGAGGAATAGTGGGAGCCCAGGGTTTGCTGGCAGGATGACACAGGGAAGAAAATGTGGGTGACTTTAGTGACAGCACTTTCCTAGAGGTGTAGGAGGTTTGAAAAGTAAGGGGGCAAATATTCAGAGGGGACCCTCTCAGATTCCCACAGAATTGGAGAGAAACCTTTCCGATGAAAGCATTGATTCTTGTATCCAGGTCGGTGCCGTGATAAACACAAGTCAGTTCTGCAGATCATCCTGCCTGAGGCGGACCCACAGTGACAATGACTGTTCAGTGACTGTGCAATCCGTGTGTGAACACGACCAGGGCAGAGTCCTCACTACCTCGTGCTCCTGCTTCTCTGACCTGGAATGTTCCAGTGCAGACAGACTCTGAGATGCTACCCAAGGATCCCTGCCTCCTGGGGTTCACACCTTGTGGCTCTCCGCCCCTGAGTGTGGGTGGGACCTGTGACTTGCTTCTGATCAATAGAATATGACAACGAGGATGTCACTCCTGAGATTAGATCATAAAAGAGCAAGACCCCATCTTGCTGGCTGACTTTCTACTGTCTTCACTGCTTGCAAGCTCTGAGGAAGGAAGCAGCCGCGTTGGCAAGTCCTACATGGCAGGAAATTAAGGTCAGCCTCCTGTCGACATGCAGCAGAAGTCTGAGGCTGCCAGTGTAACAGCCCACAAGAAACTACTCAGTCTTCTTCCCTAAGGCAACGCTTTCCTTCCCTTGGTGACAGACATTCTGCTTTCTCTTTACCAGCGTAATGTCAGCTTCTCTGTCTATTTTAGTTGCTGTCCTCTCAGTTCATCCAGGAGGCCCCAGAAGGGAGCAGCAGGCAGGGTGGGAGGAAGTGCTGGTGAGCAGGGCTGTGGCCAGACCCCTCCTCATGTGTCACCTTGGACAGCAGATGTTCCCAGGAAGTCAGCTGGCAGAAGAGCAGTCGGGGCAGCAGGAATGGGAAGGAGATGCGTGAGCACCCCTGTGACTCTCAGGCCCACGAGGGGCCGTGGTTTCAGGCTGTGGAATAACACAGTGATGAGTAAACTCTGCATGGGCCCTGCTGGTCGTCACCCTTCAGCATCTGGAAAGCCCAGCTCACACCCAGATGCAAACACCACTGAGGCCCTCCAGCCCAGATGTGACCCTCACTTCCCCCAACCTCCGACAAACACACTCCAGCAGCCAATGGAGAACCAACTCTCCTGTCACTTCAGACCCCATGGACACACCTATAGGGAGTGTGAGAAACGCAATAGACTCCCAGCCAGTCTCAGAGCCCAGAGTGGACAGGGAAGCTGTCAGAGCCCCCAGAGGAGGTGACCCTTAGTGAGGCTGGTGAACAGTGTATGGGAGTCAACACAGCAGAGTGAGTACAGACCTGGGAACAGCGGTCAGACCGCTTCCTTAGAGTCATGGCTCAGCCAACTGAGAGCCAGCCAAGTTCTCTGAGGCCTCAGTTTCCTTGTCTGTAAAATGGGGTTGATAGCTGCCCCTATCTCAGAGGACTCTGATGAGATTTAAATGATTTGCTTCATGTAAGTCCCTTAAAATGGTATCTGACACATTTATTAAGGCAAAATCCTGGGAAGGAAGAGAGTCCACACATGCAGCTCCTGTTTCTTTCTTCCGAGAGGATGAGGACCACTTCTCCCCAACACTCATCACCTCAGCCTCTTCTTACTCATGTGCAGATGGAGAGCTGTCCTGTCTCTTATATCCCCTGAGGTGGGAGGGGCACCTGGAGAAGGCCAGGGTGGGGGCCAGGATGAAGACGCATCAGAGCAATGCACACCCGCACACCACAAAAACACACATACACATACAGAGGCCCACACATGCTTGTGTACACTCACCCACACACATATACACAGACATCCACACACATTTGAGGAGGAAAGGAGAGGGAGGGGCCCTGACCTCACACCTGATCCCTGACCCTGCTGAAAGTCCCCAGAAGGGCTCCTACTTCCCTGAGAAGAAGGTTCCCCCTCAGATCCCTCCACACCGGACCTCAGAAAGAGGGGTGCAGTCAGCCCCTTGTGCTGCACGTGGCACGTGTGTCTCTGCTCGTCTCCAGAAGGCAATACCAGGGCCGCCCACTTCTGGAACGTTCTGTCCTCTGAAGGCCTGGTCTCTACAGGCTCCATGGCCTGGGTCTGGTCCTCCTCACCACGCTGCCAGGTTAGGGTGACCTCTGAGGGCCCAAGATCTCAGGGTGCCCTCTCCGTCAGGGCTGGGATGGTGTGTCACCTGTGCTCTGGAGGCTCTGTGGTAGACAAAGCAGGGAGGGCTCAGGCAGGGGCTTGCTGAGTAGCATCGACTCCAAAGATCAAGACACCATAACTCCTGATGGTTTGGCTGCCAACCAGCACGAGGCAGGGACCGTCCTATAGGCAGCGGGTGAAGGGAACGAGCACTAGACAGCCAGGTCCAGGACACGGAGGTGAGAACTCTGTCCAACATTCTCCTCCAGGATAAGATCCTCTTCAAGAACTCTCCTCCCTCTTTTTTTTTTTTTCCTGTCAGTGGTGTGCAGGGTTTTTTCTAATAGTTTTGTGTTTCATAGTTTTTAAATCTTGTGACCAGACAAGTTTGTTGCCATTTCTACCACTCTCCACTTATTGAGGCTTTCTTTTGTACGTTGTAAACTTTTGGACAGTTCCAAACATTTGAAAAGAAGGTACATTCTCTGTGTTCTTGGAATAGGATTTGCTATATCTCCATGAAGTTTTTCTTAGTAGTTTTGTTATTTAGGTATTTTGTATTGACACTTATTTTTTGACTTCTTGATATGTTATGGACTAGAAGAAATCACTCAAAGATTCCTATTAGCAATGAGTTTTTGCCCATTTTACTTGTATTCTTATAGTTTTTGCTTTTTATATTTTGATGCTTTCTTTCTGTATGACCTTTAGGGAGAGTTATATCTTAATTGTGGATTATAATTTCCTTAGTAACATAAAACACCCTCTGTAGTCTCACTTAATAATTTTTTGCTTTGAATACAATCCTGTTCGAAAATAAGATCAAGACCTCAGATTTCTTTCATTTCGTATTTAGCTTACACATCTCTGCCCAGCACTTCCTTAATTTTAACTTTAAAGCTTTAAAAAATGTATATTTAGGGCCTTCCCTGGTGGCGCAGTGGTTGAGAGTCCGCCTGCCGATGCAGGGGACACGGGTTTGTGCCCTGGTCCGGGAGGATCCCACATGCCGCAGAGCGGCTGGGCCCGTGAGCCATGGCCGCTGAGCCTGCACGTCTGGAGCCTGTGCTCCGCAATGGGAGAGGCGACAACAGTGAGAGGCCCGCGTACCGAAAAAAAAAAATTTTTTTTTTAATTTAAAGAGTACTGGGAGAATGAATCTAAAAGAGGTATCTTTGAGAGTGGAGAGAAATAGTATTGTCTAGGACTAGAAGTTTAGGGCTTAGTTTAAAAACAGGGAATATGCCCGAAGGTACTCTTTAATGAAGCACCAGGTGGGTTCAGCAGATGTTCGCCGGGATACTTACATGAACCACTTTAGACTGGACAGCTCTGGGTGTCTCCTGAATTGATTTCTCTATTTCACTTGAGTTTTCACGGTGCTTTGTCACCTTCTAAAATTATATTAGCCAACAGTAAGAGAATTTAACCTAGAAGATGTGGTGTCAGAATTGCTTACTGTCCTTTGGTACTTTTATTCCAGGAAAATTGATGAGGGATCTGGAATATAAAACAAGTGAGCATCTGGAGGGGATAGTGGCTGAAGTTTGCTAATTGCAGCTTTCCTATGAAGCTCCATTACTTATGGGTCAGCTCTTTCGTTTTAAAGAGGAAGGTCTTCGTGTGACTAATGTATCCAAATTCTTTATCCCGAGAATTCAGATTTCAAACCCACAAATCTTTCCCCAGATTTGTGCAGCTGCAGTGATCTCAGTCCTTACCGTTTTGCCCTCTCAAGTCTCATCACACTGCCTGTGCCCTTGAATTTTCTGTGTTCTCTTCATTTTCCAGCTGTGGTTGCTAATAGTATGAGGTCACAAGCAGTTTCTGGCCTGCTCCCCTGAGGAGTCCACCCCCATTGTCATAAAGGCCCCAGAACCTATGGGATAAATCTCAATTGCTGTCTTTTGTGATGCCACACCTTTGTCTCCTTGTGCCCACAGTGAGGATCATCCTGAATTCCCAGACAGCCAATGGCTTCCTCTCAGTGTTTCCAAATGGGAAGAGCATGATATTCACTGGCTTGTGGATGAACACATAGCAGCATGGTCAGCGATTTGATCCAGAGCCTGGTGTGCTGGGCAGTAAGGGCTTCACGCGGGGCAAAGTGTATCAGGAAGTGACAGTGGACAGGATCTGGTGGGGAGCAGGGGAGGAAGAAGCAGCAGTGAAATACGGGGGTGGAAGCAGAGGTGTGTTTGGCAGTGGCTATCTTGGTGGATTTCTAGGCATCCCTGATGGGTCTAGTTCTCCTGGATATAGAGGTGAGAAGGAGCAGTCGGAGGGGAATGGTCGCAGGACGTTGGAATGTGGCCAGAATTCTGCCTGCTGAGGGCAGCAGGAGAGTCAGTGGTGAGAAACGGGTTTCTCAGCTTCACCCCCGAGGAGGGTTTCTGGACTCTGCAGCTGTCTTCAGCTGGGGTCTATATACGCACCGGCCCTGAGCCTTGCCAGATCCTGTCCTACTGTCCAAGGCTGACTGGAGCTGCTCTGGATTATGATGGTGGGAAGGTAACCTTTACCAATGCCAGAACTCAAGAGTTTCCCTATGAATTCTCAGCTTCCTTCACTGGGAGAATTTCCCCTTTCCTGTGGCTTGACTGCATGAGATCCAGACTTACGCTGAGACCCTGAGAGGAGACCTCCTGGGCACAGCCCTGGCTGTTTGCATTGATCCTCTGCTCCTTTACCTCATTCCCAACTCGCTGCCTCAGCTGGGTGGTCCTGCTGGGTTTCTGAATGCGCTTAGATGACTGGAGCCTTACGGTAGTCAGGACTCTCTTGTCCTCACCGCTTTGTCTCTAAAATGGGAGTAGTAACGCTTGATCTGCTTTCTCTACAAGGGAATGGTTGAAATGTCTTTAAAGTACTTATTAAAATGCGTGTTAATTATTAATTTTTCTCTTCAGTTGCCTTTGATTTGGTTCTTCACTGCCACGGAGATAAAGGTATGAGAACGAGTGACTATATCATAGGACTGCAGCCCCTGCCACGAATAGGAATTGATTACAACAACCATATCCATTTCTAGAGCACCTTTTCTGTCACATAATTTCTCCTGCCATGCTTCTAAGCAGCTGAGGAAACAGTAAATGTTTTGCAACTCAGACCTGCTTACCATTGATACATTATGAGACTTGAGCTATCTGGAGTGGGAATTAGTTTATTTCTTTCTGCTATGCTCTGATAATTTTTGCAATAAGAAGCGGGGAGTGGAAGCCATGTGAGGTTCAGGTGTATATGAGTTTTGGAGGTCACTTGGACCTGAGTTCAGTCTTATGTCAGCTGTGTTTTGAGGTGGTAGAAATAGATACTTAGCTTAATATTAAATTAGTAGTCTTAAGTATAAGCAGCAGAAAACAAATTTGGCTTATTTTAGAAAAAGGTAAACTTATTAAACGTTACTGGGGCTTGTGGAATGTAAAGAAGGAGGGATATGTGTGCCTACCTGCTTGCAAATTCTGCCCCAAGAGAGCTGGGAGTCACTGTCGGCGCTGCAGTGAGAGGGAGGAGCAGCTGGGGGGGTCGCAGGGGTTGAGAGGATGGTTGGGGTTGGCAGCACCTAAACAGAACATACCACACATGAGGACAAGCTAGTGGAGAGCGGGTGTGATCTGGTGGGGAGCAGAGGAGGAAGAAGTAATGAACACACACAGGGGTGGAGCCAGAGCTGGGTTTGGCAGCAGCTATCGTGGTGGATTCATAGACCCAGCTGATGGGTATAGTTCTCCTGGACATAGAGATGAGAATGAAGAGTTGAGGAGGGAATGGTCTCAGGAAATTAGTGGATAGAACAGGCCGTAGTTCTTCATGTAAGTAACTCCTAAAGAAAAATTTGGCATAAGTGCACCAGATTGCCAGAGAATAGGATGCCTGCCTGTGCCCCAGCAATATTAAAGGTTAGGAAAGCGTGCTTTTGGCTTCTGTAACGAGAGGTGGTCTCATCAAGACTCATGTAGTTTAGCATTCTTAAGACATGGGAGCAGATGCTAGTTGCCTAAGAAGAACGTCCCTTATTTAAATTGCTGGGTTCAAGAGATGTGGGTATACTTGCTCTGATAGCTCAGTTGTATAAGAATGTTTTGTAAAAAAAAATATGACCAAACAACAGAAGATTCCTATAACTGTATCTATCAATACAAGCAAGTACAAGTCGAGTGCTGACGTTGTATGTTCAGATCCTCACTATAGAAGGGACAAAGCAACGTGCAAACAGATTTTTTCTATATGGTGAGTGGCCAAAGGTTTTAACTATTATATTCAATGACGGTGCAGTCCATGTTTCACTTACAGGACTGAAGGGAACAGATTTTATAGGTTAAGGATGTAGATAGAGGATGTTGCAGTGCTTTTGGTTAGAAGTAATTATGAGATGAAATGTGAGTAATTACTAAAAAACAGGGTCAGAATTTAGCAAGACAATGTTGAAACTGTTCCTCCTTAGAATGTTTCTTAAGTCAAAGATTAATGTTAATAAGATACTTAATAGACAGATAAATAGAAAAAAAGTCAGAAAAAAGAAGCCAAGAAAAGAAATTATGTCTGATAGTAGAACCACAGGAAGAGTCCTCTGGGGATTCCAGATTCTGTGCCAAGAGAGTGACTCTGAGGTCCCGCCCTTCTCTCAGGACAACTAAGGCATCCAGTCTCTCCAGGTATGGAGGGGAAGACAATCCCCGAAGTAACTGATTAGCAGTTCCCTTTGACCCCGGCGGCAGCAATGGGCACTATACTCTGGGCGACTTTCTCTCTCTCAGGCCTTGCTCTCTGCCTCACCCTCAATCTGTCTGGAGGTCTGACTCCAGCTTTTCTGAGTTACTCGGCCCCCACACAGGTCAGGACCAGAAGTGGTGTTCTCCAACCCAGAAACCTGGAGCCTCTTACTCTGAGTTGTCTCAACCTGAACTTACAGCTATCCAAGGAACAGGAGATTATCCCAGACCCCACGTCCAGGCTGGTGTCTTTCTCCCCCCAACTCAACTGTCCTGTCTGTTCCCAGGATGGTCACATGAGTGCTGCTGGAGTGTCCCATGACGGTTGCAAAATGTCTGAATTTTCTGATTCATCCCGTCAGATCCTCCCAAAGACACATGCAACCCATCACTCTATCTCTGACCGTGAGGTCACCCTAAGATGCTGGGCTCTGGGCTTCTACCTTGTGGAATAACACTGATCTGGCAGCATGATGGGGAGAACCCAACTCATGGCACAGAAGTTCTAGATAGAGAAAAATATACCATGCTAACACTAATCTAATGAAAGCAAGAGTAGCTATATTAATTTCAGACACAGCAGACTTCAACACATGGAAGGTTATCAGAAATAGCAAGAAAGGCGTCACATACTGATAAAAGAATGAATTCTCCAAAAAGTCATAACAATCTTTAATGTGAATGCACCTAACAACAGAGGGTCAAACGATGTGAGGCAAAAACTGATAGAATTGATAAGACAAATAGATGAATCCAATCTTTTAGTTGGAGACTTCAACATCCCTCTCTCAGAAATGGACAGAACAAGCAGGCATAAAATCAGTAAGGACATAATTGAACTCAAAACACTATCAATCAACTGGATATAATCAATATCTATAGACTACTTCAGCCAACAACAGCAGAATACACAGTCTTCTCAAGCTCACATTAAACATTTACAAAGATAGACCACATTCTGGGCCATAAAACACACCTTAACAAATTTTTTTTAATAAATTTATTTATTTTATTTCTGGCTGCGTTGGGTCTTCCTTGCTGTGCACGGGCTTTCTCTAGTTGCAGCAAGCGAAGGGAACACTTCATTGTGGTGCGCGGGCTTCTCACTGTGGTGGCTTCTCTTGTTGCAGAGCATGGGCTCCAGGCATACGAGCTTCAATAGTTGTGGCTCACGTGCTCTAGAGTGCAGGCTCAGTAGTTGTGGCACACGGGCTTACTTGCTTCTCGGCAAATGGGATCTTTCCAGACCAGGGATCAAACCCGTGTCCCCTGCATTGGCAGGCGGATTCTTAACCACTGCTCCACCACGGAAGTCTCCACTTAACAAATTTGGAAGATTAGAAGTCATACAGAGCCTGAACCAAGATGGAGGAGTAGAAGGACGTGCTCTCTCTCCCTCTTTGAGAATACCAGAATCACAACTAGCTGCTAGACAATCACTGACAGGAAGACACTAGAACTCACCAAAACAGATATCCCACATCCAAAGACAAAGGAGAAGCCACAATAAGATGGTAGGAGGGGCACAATCACAGCAAAATCAAATCCCATAACTGCTGGGTGGGTGACTCACAGACTGGAGAACACTTATACCACAGAAGTCCACTCACTGGAGTGAAGGTTCTGAGCCCCACCTCAGGCTTCCCAACCTGGGGTTCTGGCAACGGGAGGAGGAATTCCTAGAGAAACAGACTTTGAAGGCTAGTGGGATTTGATTGCAGGACTTTGACAGGACTGGGGGAAACAGAGACTCCACTCCTGCAGGGCACACACAAAGTGATGTGTGCATCAGGACCTGGGGGAAGGAGCAATGACCCCATAAGAGACTGAACCCGACCTACCTGCTAGTGTTGGAGGGTCTCCTGCAGAGGCGGGGGATGGCTGTGGCTCACTGTGGGGACAAGAACACTGGCAGCAGAAGTTCTGGCAAGTATTCCTTGGCATGAGCCCTCCCAGAGTCTGCCATTAGCCCTACCAAAGAGCCCAGGTAGGCTCCAGTGTCGGGTTGCCTCAGGCCAAACAACCAACAGGGAGGGAACCCAGCCCCACCCATCAGCAGACAAGGGGATTAAAGATTTACTGAGCTCTGCCCACCAGAGCAACACCCAGCTCTACCCACCACCACTCCCTCCCATCAGAAAACCTGCACAAGCCTCTTAGACAGACTCATCCACCAGAGGGCAGACAGCAGAAACAAGAAGAACTACAATCCTGCAGCCTGTGGAACAAAAACCACATTCACAGAAACATAGACAAGACGAAAAGGCAGAGGGCTATGGACCAGATGAAGGAACAAGATAAAACCCCAGAAAAACAACTAAATGAAGTAGAGATAGGCAACCTTCCAGAAAAAGAATTCAGAATAATGATAGTGAAGATGATCCAGGACCTTGGAAAAAGAATGGAGGCAAAGATTGAGAAGATGCAAGAAATGTTTAACAAAGACATAGAAGAATTAAAGAACAACAAACAGAGATGAAAAATACAATAATGGAAATGAAAACTACACTAGAAGGAATCAATAGCAGAATAAATGAGGCAGAAGAACAGGTAAGTGACCTGGAAGACAGAATGGTGGAATTCACTGCTGCAAAACAGAGTAAAGAAAAAAGAATGAAAAGAAATGAAGACAGCCTAAGAGACCTCTGGGACAATATTAAACGCAACAACATTCGCATTATAGGGGTCCCAGAAGGAGAAGAGAGAGAGAAAGGACCCGAGAAAATATTTGAAGAGATTATAGTCAAAAACTTCCCTAACATGGGAAACGAAATAGCCACCAAAGTCCAGGAAGCGCTGTGAGTCTCCTGTAGGAGAAACACAAGGAGAAACATGCCAAGACACATAGTAATCAAACGGGCAAAAATTAAAGACAAAGAAAAATTATTGAAAGCAGCAAGGGAAAAACGACAAATAAAATACAAGGGAACTCCCATAAGGTTAACAGCTGATTTCTCAGCAGAAACTCTGCAAGTCAGAAGGGAGTGATGAAAGGGAAGAGCCTACAACCAAGATTACACTACCCGGCAAGGATCTCATTCAGATTCAATGGAGAAATCAAAAGCTTTACAGACAAGCAAAACCTAAGAGAATTCAGCACCACCAAACCAGCTCTACAACAAATGCTAAAGGAACTTCTCTAAGTGGGAAACACAAGAGAAGAAAAGGACCAACAAAAACAAACCCCAAAAAATTAAGAAAATCGCCATAGGAACATATAAATCAATAATTGCCTTAAATGTGAATGGATTAAATGCTCCAACCAAAAGACACAGGCTTGCTGAATGGATACAAAAACAAGAACACATATATGCTGTCTACAAGAGACCCACTTCAGATCTAGGGACACATACAGACTGAAAGCGAGGGGATGGAAAAAAGATATTCCATGCAAATGGAAATCAAAAGAAAGCTGGAGTAGCAATATTCATATCAGATAAAATAGACTTTAAAATAAAGAATGTTACAAGAGACAAGGAAGGACACTACATCATGATCAAGGGACCAATCCAAGAAGAAGATATAACAATTATAAATATATATGCACCCAACATAAGAGCACCTCAATAAATAAGGCAACTGCTAACAGCTGTAAGAGAGGAAGTCAACAGTAACACAATAATAGTGGGGGGACTTTAACACCTCATTTACACCAATGGACATATCATCCAAAATGAAAATAAATAAGGAAACAAAAGCTTTAAATTAGACAGTAGACCAGTTAGATTTAATTGATATTTATAGGACATTCCATGCAAAAACTGCAGATTACACTTTCTTCTCAAGTGCTTACGGAACATTCTCCAGGATAGATCACATCTTGGGTCACAAATCAAGCCTCAGTAAATTTAAGAAAATTGAAAGCATATCAAGCATCTTTTCTGACCACAACGCTATGAGATTAGAAATGAATTACAGGGGAAAAAATGTAAGAGACACAAACACATGGAGGCTAAACACTACATCGCTAAATAACCAAGAGATCACTGAAGAAATCAAAGAGGACATCAAAAAATACCTAGAGACAAATGACAACGAAAACATGTTGATCCAAAACCTATGGGATGCAGCAAAAGCAGTTCTAAGAGGGAAGTTTATAGCTATACAAGCCTAACTCAAGAAACAATAAAAATCTCAAATAAATAATCTAACCTTACACCTAAAGGAACTAGAGAAAGAAGAACAAACAAAACCCAAAGTTAGCAGAAGGAAAGAATCATAAAGATCAGAGCAGAAATAAATGAAATAGAAAAAAATAAAAGAATAGCGAAGATCAATAAAACTAAAAGCTGGTTCTTTGAGAAGATAAACAAAATTGATAAACCATTAGCCAGACTCATCAAGAAAAAGAGGGAGAGGACTCACTCCAATAAAATTAGAAATGAAAAAGGGGAAGTTACAACAGGCACTGCAGAAATACAAAGCATCCTAGGAGACTACTACAAGCAACTCTATGCCAATAAAATGGACAACCTGGAAGAAATGGACAAATTCTTAGAAAGGTATAACCTTCCAAGACTGAACTAGGAAGAAATAGAAAATATGAACAGACTAATCACAAGTAAGGAAATTGAAACTGTGATTAAAAATCTTCCAACAAACAAAAGCCCAGGACCAGATGGCTTCCCAGGTGAATTCTATCAAAAATTTAGAGAAGAGCTAACACTCATCCTTCTCAAACTCTTCCAAAAAATTGTGGAGGAAGATGCACTTCCACACTCATTCTGTGAGGCCACCATCACCCTGATAGCAAAACTAGACAAAGATACTACAAAAAAAGAATATTACAGACCAATATCACTGATGAATATAGATGCAAAAATCCTCAACAAAATTCTAGAAAACAGAATCCAACAACACATTAAAAGGATCATACACCATGAATAAGTGGGATTTATCCCAGGGATGCAAGGATTCTTCAATACATGAAATCAATCAATGTGACACACCATATCAACAAATTGAAGAATAAGAACCATACGATCATCTCAATAGATGCAGAAAATCTTTTGACAAAATTCAACACAACACCCATTTATGATAAAAACTCTCCAGAAAGTGGGTATAGAGGGAACCTACCTCAACATAATAAAGACCATATACGACAAACCCACAGGAAACATCATTCTCAATGGTAAAAAACTGAAAGCATTTCCTCTAAGATCAGGAACAAGACAAGGATGTCCACTCTCACCAGTATTATTCAACATAGTTTTGGAAGTCCTAGCCCCGGCAATCAGAGAAGAAAAAGAAATAAAAGGAATACAAATTGGAAAAGAAGAAGTAAAACTGTCACTGTTTGCAGATGACAGGATACTATACATAGAGAATCCTAAAGATGCCACCAGAAAACTACTAGAGCTAATCAATGAATTTGGTAAAGTTACAGGATACAAAATTAATACACAGAAATCTCTTGCATTCCTATACAATACTGATGAAAAATCTGAACGAGAAATTAAGGAAACACTCCCATTTACCATTGCAACAAAATGAATAAAATACCTAGGAATATACCTACCTAGGGAGACAAAAGACCTGTATGCAGAAAACTATAAGACACTGATGAAAGAAATTAAAGATGATGGCAACAGATGGAGAGAAATACCATGTTCTTGAATTGGAAGAATCAATACTGTGAAAATGACTATACTACCCAAAGCAATCTACAGATTCAATGCAATCCCTATCAAATTACCAGTGGCATTTTTTACAGAACTAGAACGAAACATCTTAAAATTTGTATGGAGACAAAAAAGACCCCCAATAGCCAAAGCAGACTTGAGGGGAAAAAACGGAGCTGGAGGAATCAGACCCCCTGACTTCAGACTATACTACAAAGCTACAGTAATCAAGACAATATGGTACTGGCACAAACACAGAAACACAGATCAACGGAACAAGATAGAAAGCCCAGAGGTAAGCCTTGAGGGAGGAGATATGGGGATATATGTATACATATAGCTGATTCACTTTGTTATACTGCAGAAACTAACACACCACTGTAAAGCAATTATACTCCAATAAAGATGTTAAAAAGAAAAATGGGGCTGGGACAACTGGACGTGCACATGCGAAAAAATAAACAGAATCTAGATGTAGACCTTACACCCTTCACAAAATTTAAATCAAAATGGACCACAGACCTAAAGGTAAAAGCAAAAGTGTAAAACACCTAGAAGTAACATAGGAGGAAACCTAGATTACCTAGAGTATGGCAGTGACTTTTTAGATAAAACACCAAAGGCACAATCCATAAAAGAAACAAGTGATAAGCTGGACTTCACTGAAATGAAAAATATCTGCTCACAGAAAGGCAATATCAAGAGAATGAGAAGACAAGACAGAGACTGGGATAAAAATTTGCAAAAGACGCATCTGATAAAGAACTCTTATTCAAAATAGGCAAAGAACACTTACACTTCAACAATAAGAAAACAGTCTCATTTAAAAATGGGCCAAAGGGACTTCCCTGGTGGCACAGTGGTTAAGAATCCGCCTGCCAATGAAGAGAACACAGGTTCAATCCCTGGGCCGGGAAGATTCCACATGCCGCGGAGCAACTAAGCCCGTGCACCACATCTACTGAGCCTGCACTCTAGAGCCCGTGAGCCACAACTACTGAGCCCACGTGATACAACTACTGAAGCCCGTGCACCTAGAGCCCGTGCTCCACAACAAGCGAAGCCACCGCAATGAGGAGCCCACGCACTGCAACGAAGAGTAGCCCCCGCTCGCCACAACTAGAGAAAAGCTTGCACGCAGCTACGAAGACCCAAATGCAGCCAAAAAACAAAAAAAGTACCAAAGACCTTAATAGACACCTTACCAAAGAAGATATACACATGGCACATAAGCATATGAAAAGATGTTCCCATTTTATGTCATTATGGAAATGCATATTAAAACAATGAGATACTACTACGCACGCATTGGAATGGCCAAAATCCAGAACACTAAGAAGACCAAATGCTGGAGAGGATGTGGAATAACAAGAACTCTCATTCATTGCTGGTGGGAAGGCAAAATGGTACAGCTACTTTGGAAGACGGTTTGGCAGTTTTTTACAAAACTAAATACATGTACTCTTAGCAGACAATCCAGCAGACAATCCAGCGGTTGTGTTCCTCGGTATTTACCTAAAGGAGTTAAAAACCTGTCTACACAAAAATCTGCATATGAATATTTATAGCACTTTTATTCATAATTGTCAAAACTTGGAAGCAACTCAGACATCCATCAGTAGGTGAAGGGATAAATAAACTGTGGTACATCCAGACAATGGGATATTATGCAGTGTCAAAAAGAAACGAACTAGCAAGACTTGTAAAGACTTGGAGGAACCTTAAATGCATACTACCATGTGAAAGAAGCCAATCTGAGAAGTCTATATACTGTATGATTCCAAGCATATGACATTGTGGAAAAGGCAAAACTCTGGAGACAGTAAAAAGATGTGTTGCCAGGGGTTGGGGAGTGAGGGGAGGAATAAGTAGGCAGAAAATAGAGGATTTTTAGGGTAGTGAAACACTCTGTCTGATACTATAATAATGGACACATGTTCCTATACATTTGTCCAAACCCACAGAATGTAGAGTTCCAAGAGTCAATCATAATATAAACTACGGACTGCGGGTGATGATGATGTGTCAGTGTAGGTTCATCAGCGGTAACAAACGCACCACTCTTCAGGGAACATTGATAATGGGGCATGCTATGCATGTATGGGGGCAGGGAGTATATGGGAAATCTCTGTATATCTCCCTCAATCTTGCTGTGCACTTAAAACTACTCTACAAGGGCTTCCCTGGTGGCGCAGTGGTTGAGAGTCTGCCTGCCGATGCAGGGGACACGGGTTCGTGCCCCGGTCCGGGAGGATCCCACATGCCGCGGAGCGGCTGGGCCCGTGAGTCATGGCCGCGGAGCCTGCGCGCCTGGAGCCTGTGCTCCGCAGCGGGAGAGGCCACAACAGTGAGAGGTCCGTGTACCGCAAAAAAAAAAAAAACAAAAAACAAAAAAAACTACTCTATAAAAATAAAGTCTTAATAATATGTGAACGAGTGTTATCTAAATATCCAGCATCACAGAAAAGTCTGCCTTCTTGTGAGAGGACTCTTTCAGTTGCAAGTTAACAAAACTGGAATGAATCTATCTTTGGCAAAAGAGGTTTAACATGTTGATTTACCAGGGAAGGCCGGGGGTGAGGCCAGTTAGATACATGATTGGACCCGGAGACTCAAACTTGTCATCAGACCTCAATTTCTCTTCTCTTTCACTGTTCCTGGGGAAGACAGACAATATGATCTCTAAGCCCCTCACATTACCCACTTTCACAACTTTAGCAGAAAGATAAACATCTTTCTCACACTGACCATACATAAAGTACTGGAGAGGAAAGACTACCCTTGGACCAGTCCCTGTTGCTAGGTGGATGTGGTACAACGTGGTAACCTGACTTGTCAGGCCTGAGTCATGTGATTTCCTCATCCCTCGGTTCATTATATTTCCTAAGTCATTTAAGGTCATGCTGATTATTAAACCATGTAACGATTAAACAAAATGACTTTTGCAAATTCTCAGAAACATAAAAAAATAAGTGAGAACATTAACTATTAGAACTGCTGGGTGTCCTTTTATTTCCTCTCCTTTATATTTCTACCTAGCCTTTTGCCTCTTCCATTCCCCAAATTACATAGAAGACTGGGCTACCTTTCTGGCATCATAATTTTGTCCTGTATTCCTGTGGGATGAATACAAAATCCCTTGGACCTCAGCTCTGATCTCTGCACTCCTGGCTACAGCCCTGTGAGATGCCACACTTTCAGGTCGTTGCCAGAGTCCCCCTGTGGTGAGCACACTTCTAAGATGTGATTCCCATCTCCTGGTGTTCATGCACTTGTGTAATTCCCACCTTTGGAGTATAAGCTGGACCTAGTGACTCATTTGTAATAAAGAGAATACAGTGAAGTGATAGAATTTTATGATCACCAGGGCACAGGGAATGAGGTCAGCTGTTCAAACCAGTTGGGGGAAGCACACACTCCTCACGGAATCTGAGGCGGAATGACCCTGCACTCCTTTTCTACCTGAGGGGTTAATCCTCTAGATTTCCACCTCCACAGTCCCTGTCACCAGACAGGGTGATGAGGAGGTGACCAGCAGTGATTCTGGTCCTAGATAGGATGAGCAGGAGGTCTGGTCCGCAAGGAGGACAGGAAGTGAAGAAACAAGGACTGCCAAATCTAACACCCGGTGACCCAAACACTTCCCTAGGCCAGACCATGGCTAGAAAGATGAGGAGGGTAACAATCTCCAATCTCCCTGTGCTGCCCCCTCTGCCCCAGTTCTCCCTTTCTCTAACTCACAGTAATGTCCCAAGAGCCCACAGAGGTGACACGAAATATATCTCTGCTCATCTCCAGAACAGACCACCATGGTCACACACTCCTGGGAAGTCCTACTCTCTCGATATGTATTAATTCAGTATGTGCAGCAGAAACCCAAATAAGAGTGGTCTCACAGGATGGAAGCTAGTGTGTGGCTCCCATGACAGTGAGGCAGGCAGTTCCAGGGCTGCTAGGGTGGCTCTGCACCACGAGGATGTCCAAGCATCCAGGTCTCCTTGACCTTGGTTTTCTGCTGTCCCTGGGATGTTGCCCTTATCAGCACGACCCAACATACCTAAGACCATGTCATTGGTCCATGAGTAACCAGCGAAAGCAGGAGAGAAGGGAAAGTCTCATTGTGTATCTCCATCAGAGCTCTTGGGTGACCAAGTGCATCATCAATGAGCAGTAATAGTTTGAAAGGAATCTTTTTCTGAGCAGTAAGTTTCAATAGTGGGCTGACAACCTTTAGTCCACCATGTTGTAAACAGATGTGCTCTCATCTAGGCTTTGTTGTTCTATTTACAGATCACAGGCAGAGTAGATTTAGCATAAACCTTAAAGGGCCTGGGATTTGAGGAATGGAAAATACGCACTGGCTTCAAGTTTAAGTCACCAGCTGCATTAGCCCCTAACAAGAGAGTCAGCCTGGCCTTTGAAGTTTTGAAGCCAGGCATTGACTTCTCCTCTCTAGCTATGGAAGTCCTAGATGGCATCTTCTTCCTCTAGAAGGCTGTTTCATCTATACAGAAAATTTGTTATTTAGTGTGGCCGCCTTCATTAATGGTCTTAGCTAGACCTTCTGGATAACTTGCTGCAGCTTCTACATCAGCAGTGTTGCTTCACCTCGCATTTCCATGTTACAGAGGCGGCTTCTTTCCTTAAACCTCATGAACCAACCTCTGCTAGCTTTAAACTTTTCTTCTGCAGCTCCTCACCTTCTCGGCCTTCATAGAATTGAAGAGAGTTAGGGCCTTGCTGTGGTTTGGAATTTGGCTGAAGAGAATGCTGTGGGTGGTTGATCTTCTATTCAGAGCACTAAAACTTCCTCCATATCAGCGATAAGGCTGTTTTGCATTCTCACCATTCGTGTGCTCACTGGAGTAGCACTATTTATTTTCTTCAAGAACTGCTCCTTTGCTTTCACAACTTGCCTAACTGTTTGGTGCAAGAGGCCTAGCGTTCAGCCTATCTAGGCTTTTGACATGCCTTCCTCACTAAGCTTAATCATTTCTAGCTTTTGATTTAAAGTGAAACATATGCTACTCTCCTTTCACTTGATCATTTAGAAGCCATTGCACGGTTTTTAAATGGCTTAATTTCCATGTTGTTGTGTCTCAGGGAATCGGGCAGCCTGAGGAGAGGGAGAGAGATGAGGGAACGTCTGGTCGGTGGAGCAGTCAGAACACACACAGATTTATCCATAAGTTTGTTGTCTTCTATGGGAGTGGTTCCTGGTGCCCTCAAACAATTACAATAATAACATCAAAGATCACTGATCACAGGCCAGCATAATAAATATAATAATATGAAAAGTTTGAAATATTGTGAGAATTACCAAACTCTGATACAGTGTATGGTCAGGCCATTCAGGACGGCTGTTCTCTTGTTCTCTTGTACATCCCCTGTCCGACCAAGGCCTGCTTCACCTACACAAGACTGACCTGCTACATACTTGCCCCTAGCCCTAGCTAGTGATTGTTCTTATCAGGGAGGATGTGAGGGGTGTGCCCTCTACTGGTTTCCCTGGTAATTAATGAGCCCACCTGATGTCAATTCCCCTATAACTGGTAATATACCCCCTGGCCCCCCGCACACGGTGGGGTGTCGCTCCAGGATCTTGCTTCAGATGTGTAAACTTCCCCATCCATTACACCACTGACACCTCTGTTGCTGACTCCGAGCCTTTCTTCTGTCTTGAAGCTGGGCAGGCACAGGCCTTGTAGGCCTGCGGGGTGCAGCCCAACACACAGAGACATGAAGTGAGCAAATGCTGTTGGAAAAGTGGCGCTGATGACTTGCTCACTGCAGGGTTGGCACAAACCTTCAATTAGTAAAAAATGCAGTATCTTCAAAATGCAATAAGACGCGGTACACCTGCACAGGTCGACACCAATTACTTAGTTGAAGCTTTGTCTAAAACTCTAGGAAGGGAGGGGTGAAATCAAACAGTGTCTATTTCAGCTCCTTGGGGGAAGGTGTAAGATTACGGTGGGTAAAACTATTGTTTCCTTCTCTTTTCTGGAGCTCTCCCATCTCTCCCAGGCTGGCCATTCTGTGTAGCAGGAGACAGATGATCGCAGGCAAAACCCAGGCTTTTTCTCCCACCCTCCCGTCCTTCTATCTTTGCCATTAATATTGCGATCATCAGATTACAATATTCCCATGTTTGGATTTCCCCTGCGACCCCATTCACTCAACTCTGACTCTACCGCGGGCACCGTCAGACCCCACAGGTTAGTGCTCAGTCCTGCACGCCCGCCCCCTCCTTAAGATGCCAATCTCGAGTCCAGGTTGTCACCTGTGTTTCTGACCGACTGGCTACAGATTGGATGTTCTAATGATCCCCCACTCGGGTTTGATTAATTTGCTAGAGCGGCTCACGGAACTCACAGGAACACTTTCCTTACTAGACTACTGGATGTAACTCTGGAACAGCCAGACGGAGGAGACACAAAGGGCGAGTGTGTGGGAAGGGCGTGGAGCTTCCCTGTCCTCTCCGATGGGGACACTCTCCCCAAATCTCCGTGTATTCACCAGCGTGGAGGCTCTCTGAACCTCATCATTTTGGGGTGTTATGGAGGCTTCATTAAACAGGCACGATTGATTACATCATGGTGCATTGCAGTAGGTGAAACCTCCAGCCCCTCTCGGCTCCCAGGACATGGGGGATGCGGTGGTACCGGAAATTCCAACTGCCTATTAACATGGTTGCTTCTCCTGGTAACCAGCCCCCATCCTTAGGTTCAGTCCTAAAGCCAACCTTTAACATAACAAAACACACCTCTGCGGCTATCATCACTTAGGAAATTCGAAGGATTTTAAGAGTTCTGTGCCAGAAATATAAAATTAGGAAAATGAATGAATGTGTTTTCTTTTGTTTTCTTCCAAGTGTACGGGTTTATTGAGGGCATGGGGGTCTACAGGACAGCCCCAGGTGCCTGTGGAGAAGGCCCGCCATCGGCCTAGAGGGCCGCGGCCCCGGGGGCAGCCGGGGATGGGGTCTCCAAAACCTGGATTTACTTGAAAGTGTGACTCTCCGCTCCACCGCGCCCAAAGCCTCTGGGTCCGAACATGGCGCAGTAGCAGGGTTGGTTGCAGTAGGGCTTGCCTTCATGCTCAGTGTGTCCCTTCCCCCCGAGGTCAGCGTCTTTCCACATTTCTCACACTTCAGGCAAGGCCATGCCAGTCCTTCCCCAGGACGTCACCCGCTCAGCCAAGTACACCTCCTTGTCACACTTGGGGCACTTGGGCACGGTGGCGCCGGATCCGGGGCGGGTGGCTGGGCGGGAGCACACCGGAGCGCGGGACTCGGAAAATGAATACGTTTAAATGCAATTTATAATAGCATCAGGATAAAATATTTAAGTATCAATTTAAAGAAAGTGCGCCACATAAGTACACTGAAATTATATAGTTTTGCTTAGCGTTTCAATCTCTTTGGTAAAGTATTCCTTCTGTTCATTCATAGTATTCCTGAGCTCGTTATACTGCCTTTCTGAATTTTCTTGTAGCTTGTGGCGTTTCCTCATGAGCTGTTTTGAAATCTCTATCAGTTATGTCACAGTATTCCATGACCTTAAGTTTGGTTTCTGGAGAACTGTCCTTTACTTTTCGTGATGCAGTGTTACTGTGGTTCTTCGTGTGCTTGCTGTGCTGTTCCTCTGCCAGCACTGGTGAAGTGCGGAGCATTTTTCTGCTTCATTCTAACCATTCAACAAATTAGAGAGCAGAGGCTTTTCTCTTCTCTTCCAGGAGGTGGCGCTAGAGCACAGGTTTGGGATTCTCCTACCTGTGTTACCTGCTTGGGAGAGTTGGCGCTTTCCACCTCCATCAGGGGTGTGGTCCCGTGCCCTCTTATTGCTTCTTGTGCCTCCAGGGATTTTGCTGCCTTGTTGCTGCCTGTGCCACTGGCATCACTGCCTGTGACCTGGGATAGTGGGCTCTTCCCTCGTGTCCGGGATCCCCTGAACCACGGGGGAAGAGGGGGGCGTGGGTAGCTGGGGTGGTGCAGGCACCTCTGCCATGTCCCGAGCTGTAAGGTTCTCCGGCTCTGCTGCTGCCAGTGGGTGGCTGGAGGGGCCAAAGTCATGGGCGTCTCAGGGGCTGGTGGCTGGGGCCCCAGGACCCACTTCTGCTGCTGCCTAGTTACCTGGGGCCCTGGGCACTGCTGAGGCTGGAAGGCTGGATTCCTGTGTCCTGTTGCGGCTGCTACTGGGTGTTCTGGGGCTTCCAGCTCAGAGGCCGCAGGTGGAGAACAGGATCGCAGGCTCCGCCTCTGCTCTTCCCTCGGTTCAGCCTCGTCTCTGTGTCCCAGTCCACCCACCTTTCCATGCACACTGGTGGCATTCTCCGGAGTCCTGGTGTGTTGGGCAGAGTCACCTGTGGTGTGTCGTGGATGTTTCCTGGTTGTGGATGGAAGGGGGGAGAGACAAAGGCAGCTTTCCACTCCTCCGTGTGGCTGATATGTCTCCTCCAGGTCGCAGTTTTATGTCCAGAATCAGCTGATTCTGTTCAGCTGGAAGCCTGGCTCAGCTGCAGCCTGTGGGGCCCTGGGGAGCCTCCCCTGACCTCTGACCCCGAAGTCCAGGGTCAACATCAGCGCCAGAAATTAGATCTGAGTCCAGGACCACAGGGCCTTTAAATTCAGGTTGGGAAGTGGCTGGAGGGATCCAGACAGCAGGTCCCTGTCTATTATTAGGTCCACGGAGGGGAAGAAGAGACAGGACACTGGGGTGTCCTGGGCTCTCGGGACTGGGGAGGAGCGGAGAGGACCTTTGAGGCTTCAAACGGTGGCGGATTTCATGCCTGGACAGGAGGGGCCATGCTTGGTGTCCTTGGGTACGGTGTTGGGACGCCTGGGTCCTGTAGGTCTGGGGAGGGGGGAGGTCGTTTTTGTGTCTCAGGGAAATGTTAGGGGGACCCCCGGCCCCAGACTCATGGCTGATCTCCTTGTCCCACTGTGGTCTCCAGGCTCCACTCCATGTCCTGTCCTCTGCTCTCCTGTCCTCTGCTCTCCACCTCCACCAGCTGGGCCCATCTTTTTCCAAAGGTCTTTAGCCAGTCTTTTTGGCACAGTGGTCACCGCTGTCTTAGCTCACAGGGAGACGATGTCCAGGTAGCCCCGGGCTGTGAGCTGGGATGGACTCTCCCTTCCTTGAGTCTCCCTGCTGCCCCCAGCACCATGTGTGTGTGGGGTGGAGTGAGGACTGGGGGTGAGGTTATTTCTCTGGAAGAGAGGAATTCCTTTAACCACCTCCCCTCTCTCCTTTTCTCTTTTCTCTTTCTTCCAGGTGTATTTGAGTTATACCATACCTGTAAGGACAGGAAAACACCTAAAACATAAGCATAGTTTACCAGCAAAATAGAGAGCTGACACCTGTGTACTTACCATCCAAGTGAAAAACAGAGCCTCTACCAGCGCCCAGGCCAGAAGCCCCTGAGCCTCTCCCCACACAGACCCCACCCTTCCCGCATACGTGTCCACTGAGTGAGCCGCCCTGCGCCTCTCCTCTCTCATTCCTCCCCCTCCACTCCTGTTGGCCTCCATCCCCTAATGTCACTGTTTCCTTCCTCTCCTCACTTCTCCAGGAGCCTCCCCATCTTCATAGGCAGATATCTTAGGGGATCTCCTCCCCCTCCCCCGCTTCTACCCCATTCTAGGGATGGAGGTTCCAGAGTTGATTCCCTAGAGGAAGAGTCTATAACCCTGTCAGCAGCTGCAAGAAGTGACAAGGACTTGGGGTTCAAGGTCCCACCCCTGGAGAGTGAGGACACCCAGTCTGTTTGTGGGGTCCACCCTGGACTTGGGAACCAGCTTTTAATGGCCTCGAAATCTGCCTCCCTGAGGCCTTAGTCCTTCCTTGGTAGTTTGATGGGGAGAAAAAGGTCCGTGTCAGCATGTATTCTGAGTAACAGTTCAGACTTTGAACTTGACACTGGATGAACTCCAACTTCTGTGCGCAGCACTGACCCACTGTTAGGAGCCCAAGGAAACCCTGGGCAGGTCTTTTGTAAGGGGGTCAAAGGGGAGCTCAGGTCGCCTGTCATCAGCAACTGTGGCCACACGGGGGCGCCACCACTCCGCCCTCTCCTATTCAGCACAGTGAAGGGAGAGGAGGGGCTGTGGTCTGAGTCCACAGAGATGGCTGCCCTGGAGGCTGGTCAGCAATCAGGGGATGAAGATGCTGCCTGAGCAGCTCTGGGGTCGGGCTCGGGGATGCGGCGGGGATTAGAGGGGAGGAGAGCCCTGGAGCCCTGCCTTGTGTCTGAGGTTTCCATCTTTCCTCTCCACAACCCATCTCTCCAGCTCATTGATGAAAACACTCTGGAAAACTCAAAGTCGATTCTTATTTCACTCCCTGTTCGTTTCAGGCAGATATTCTTTTTTTTTTTTTTTTTTCATTTTAGTGTAGTTTGAGATTCACAAAAACAGTAGCAGAGTTAGTAGAGAGTTCCTGTAACTCCCACGCTCAGTCTCCCTGTGGTAATATCTTATATCACCATCATACATTTGTCACAGCTAATGAAGCAATGTTGATACATTATTACTAAACTCAAGTTTTATTTGGACTTCATTAGTTTTTCCTTTTCCTGATCTACGATCCTATGAAAGACACATTGTGCTAAGTCCCAATCATGTCTCCTTCAGGCTCCTGTGGCTGTGACAGTCTCTCAGAGGTCCCTTGTGTTTGATGACCTTGATGTTTTCGAGTACTGCTCAGGGATACTGTAGAATGTCCCTCTATTCCAGTTGGTTGACTGGGGCAAAGTATTTTGGGGAAGAAGACGACAGAGATGAAGTGACATTCTCCACACAACAAGGGTGTATACTCTCCACTTGATAATCAGTAATAAGTTCACCTTATCACCCAGCTAAGGTACATTTCCCAGGTCTCTCCTTGTGAACTTCTATTTTTACTTCCCCACTTTCTGCACTGTAGCCTTTAAAAGGAAGTCACTACGTGCAGCCCACACTTGAGGGGCGCTCTGCTATAAACTTTGGTGTGCAGGGGTTTGTGCATATATAAGTTTTCAGATGAGTTGCATGAGGACTAGAGCGCTGAGTAGACTGGATGGAGGGTCTATGTGCAGCTTTATAAGAAACTGCTGACCATCATTTCTAGGGGCTGTGCTGCTTCGTATTCCTGCCCCAGTGAGTGAGGGTTTCCGTCGCTCAACATCCTGGACAGCACTTGGTATCACCAGTTCTTGGATTCTACCTATTCTAATAGGTGTGATGATACATCATTTTTTAAAATTTACATTTCCTAATAATATATGATGTTGAGCATCTTTTCATATGCAGTTCCATGGATAGATCTTCTTGAAGAGGTGTGTGTTCAGACTTTCCTTCATTTTTAAATTGTTTTCATATTATTGAGTTTAAGCATTCTATATATATTCTAAAACAAGTCCTCCATCAGATATGTGAATTTGCAAATAATTTCTCCCAGTCTGTGGCCTGAGCTCTTTCACTGACATAAGAGTATTCATAAATGCAGAGATATATTTGGGGAGAAGGAAAATGAGAATTTGCCAACCGCAGTGGTTTCCAAGTAGAGGACTTGGGCAAATGGGGAACAAGAGGGAGAACATGAATTATTTATTTTGTATACCCTTGAGTACCTTTTCAGTCCCCTTCTGTGTAGGTAAATATGCTTTCAAAAATTACATTAAAATCCTTTGCACTTGTAAAACACCTGACACATCCTCTTCAGATCATGCATTAGGAAACACATTCTCTACTTTGGCACCCAAAGTCTTTTAACTGAGCTATTCTGCCACAGAAATTCCATTACTGGAAAAGATGGGCTGGATTGTAGGGAGAATTCTGCTCACTGAAAATAGCTGAAAATGCCATGTAAAATATAAAAACTATCTTAGAAGCATCAAAGAGGTGACAAGGTCCTAATAAGTGACCACACTGAAAAAAGAAGGGAAAAATCCTGCTTGACCTCCAAAGAAAACACGGTCCTGAGAAAAGGAGAAAAGGCTGTGTGAGTTCACTGCCCAGAGCTCAGGCACGGAGCCCAGCACGTCCAGCTCTGGGCCCACAGCTCTTCACTTTTTCTGCCCACTTGCCTTCCTTTTAAAAATTTAAACAAAGCTTTTGAATTCTTATTATGATGTATATGTGTAACGTATAATATAGGATATAATGTATGTTCACTGTAAAGTAAGTAATAAAGTGTCGAAAGTGATAAATGACAAAGTAAAAAGAATGTAATCCTCACATTTGCAGATATTTTGTTGCATTTTTCTTTCGTTTCTTATACATCCTCCTGTTGTTGCCCAAGAGCTGGAAATTTCTCTAAGCTGAACAGCCCAGACCTCAGTGGCCCCCACCCTGCACTCTGCAGACGCCATTTCCCAGTCAGCTCACTCTCACACCCCTGAGAGGGCGATTTCTCATTTCCTCCTTTCCCCTCAGACCCCTCCACTCATCCCTCACTCCCTGTTCTTAATGATGAGCATTTTTTTTTTTACTCAGAAAAAAAAATCACTCGGGTGAGAATTACATCCTCCTCCTCCACTATTCCCACATCTGCACCTATATCTCACCTTCCCACCAGTGATGATGGATGGTCCCCTCCTGTCTGAGGCTGCCCCTCAGCGTGGGTACAGGATCCGACTCCATCCTCCCCTGTGTCATCAGTTTCCCACTCTCTACTGCTCCTTCATCCCTGCCTACAAACATGCTGCAATTCCTCCCATTAAAATTAATCAAACAAAAATAAATAAATCAAAACAAAATTCTCCCATAAACATCCACCACTCTGTGTACAGTTTCCTCCCAACTACTGCACCATTTCTATGACTCTTCTTAACAGAACACTTCCTAAGGCCAAAGGCCATTCTCTCATCTACTAGGTTGTCTTTTTATTTTTAGCTAATGGATATGTGCACATAGTTTTAAAAAGTAAAATACTTCTTTAAGACTTGATATCTGGACCGATGTCCCCAATCTTCCATGTCCCCTGTCTCTTGAATCTCAGAGAGAAGCTCTTTTAGTTCTTAAGCGGATTCTCTAATTGTTTCTTCTATGTCTCTAAAAAGCATGCCTTTAATACTCCTTTGCTTTCAGTTTTATGTATCATCTTTAGTTAATTGGTTTTTCTTTCACACACCCCTGTCTTCCCAAAATAGTTATAATTATACATCTATCAGTTTTGTAATTTTGATTAGCTCGCTGTGCAATATTTGCCTTATGATGATGACAGAAATGCTAGTCACAAGTGAGCATTTAGTAGACTATGATCACTTTTCTTGAATGGATATTTAAGATTTCGCTGGAATAAATAATGTCTTACTTTGGTGGTACTCATTTTTTTTTTTTTTTTTTTTAGTTTATTTGCCTGCTTTGGGTCTTCATTGCTGCATGCGGGCTTTCTCTAATTGCAGCGAGCGGGGCTACTCTTTGTTGCTATGCGCGGGCTTATTGTGGTGGCTTCTCTTGTTGCGGAGCATGGGTTCTAGGTGTGCGGGCTTCAGTGGTTGCAGCAGGCGGGCTCAGTAGTTGTGGCTCACGGGCTTAGTTGCTCCACAGCACGTGGGATCTTCCCGGACCAGGGCTCAAACCCTTGTCCCCTGAACTGGCAGGTGGATTCTTAACCACCTCATCACCAGGGAAGCCCCATATTGTACTCATTTTAAATCATTATAAAACTCTGTGCAGAATCTAAGTCTTTCTGAATACATTCAAGCACATCGGATATTCCACCAACTTCACCTCTTTGCACAGACTCTCTCACAGCCCTCTGTGCTGCCACACAGAGACTGGTTCCCTGCACACCTGGGGCAGGGCTGATGTCCCGGATCTCCTTCTCCTCATTCTGGGCGGCCCTCTGCCTCTCTCTCCTACTGTATAATTTTACAAGGCTTCCCTGTTGCCTGGATCCCATGTTTCCCTGCTGTTGGTTTTCTCCATCATTTCCCCCGCACTTTGTCTAACAGTATCCTGAAGAAGGGAACATGGAAAGGAAAACATTTTAACTCTGAAATGTCTTAGGCTACCCTAGGACTTACTCTCATCTTGACTCAATATAGAACTCTGTGTTGGAAATACTGATTATTTTCCTTAGAATTTGGAAGGCGTTGATTCACTGTCTTCTAGCCTCCAGGCCCATGTTTTTTGCCTCTTGAAGTTTTCAAGGTCTCTCTTCTTTTCCATCCTTTCTGCAATTTCACTGTGATGTTTCTTAGTGTTGGTCTGTTTTCATCTACTGCAGTAAGTTTGCTTAGGCCATTCCAGATGTAAATTTTTGTCTGTAAACTCCAAGAGGTTTTCTTGAAAAAATTATTTTATTATTTCCTACTCTCCCTTATTTTTGAAACTTGTATTGCTTACTCACTGGAATCTCTTGATTGATAGTGGAATATTCTTATAGGTCTTCTCTCCTCCTTGCCATTACTTTTCTATTCCTTTTACTTACTGTGAGTATGACTGTAATTTTTCAATTCATCTACTGAATTATACACTTCTATGACATTATTTTTAATTTCAAAGAGCCCTTTTTGGTTCTATGATTTTATATAATTGTATAGAATTCTGTTTTGTTTAATATACCATATATCTTTCACATCTTTCAAATATTATTGCTAACAGTGGTAGGGGAGCTGTCAGGTCTCTTGGTTATCTACTTTCATGATATCATGAACTTCTTCCTCACAGCACTTAGCTCAGTAGTGATTTACATTTATCTTTGTCATTTCTGTCCATCTCCCTCACCACAGTGCCTGTCACATATCACCCAGGTCCCACCTGTTGTTCTTCATTTTTTCTCCAGTGTCTCCAGATCCTGATTGAAGGTGGCCTTGAGATATACACTCCTTAACCTCTCTGAGTCTCCACTTCTGTGTCTTCTCTCTCTGAGTCTCTCTCTCTGTGTCTGTACAAAGGGATCACATGTTGGGTGCCTCATGGGTTTGCTTTTTTTTAAATTAATTAATTTATTTATTTATTGGCTGCACCAGATCTTCATTGTGGCATGGGGGATCTAGTTCCCTGACCAGGGTTCGAACCTGGGCCCCTGCATTGGGAGCTTGGAGTCTTAGCCTCTGGACCACCAGGGAAGTCCCCTCGTGGGTTTGCTTAGAGGAATAAATTTGACCCACTATGTAAATCACATGGCATTATTGCTTTAATTCTTATTAAGTGTTCCTCTATTCATAGTTACCATCATTACAATGACTATAGCATTTAGCTTGTTTCCATTCTTTGCTTTTATAAACCACAATTCAAGAACATCCTTGAATATATATTTTTGAGAACATGTGTGGTTATCTTCGCAGGATAAATTTCTGAAAGAGAAATTTCTATGTCATAATGTAAACATATTGAAGGCAACCCTCCTACACTGTTGGTGGGAATGTAAATCGGTACATCCACTAGGGAGAACAGTATGGAGGTTGATTACAAAAGTAAACATACAAGAACCATGTGACCCAGCAATCCCAATCCTGGGCCTAGATCCAGAGAAAACCATAGTTTTAAAAGACACGGGCACCCCAACGATCCTGGCAGCACTATGTACAATAGCCAAGACATGGAAGCAACCTAAGTGTATAAGGACAGATGAATGCATAATGAAGATAGGATACATATACACAATGGAATATTACTCAGCCATAAAAAGGATGAAATAATGCCATTTCCAGCCACAAGGAAGGAAGCGAAACTGGAAAAGACAAGTATCCTATGATATCACTTACAGGTGGAATCTAAAAATGGATACAAATGAACTTCTTTACAAAAGAGAAACAGCCTCACAAACTTAGAAAACAAACTTACGGTTACCAAAAGGGAAATGTGGTGGGCAGGGAAAAATGAGCAGGTTGAGACGAACATATACACACTACTATTTATAAAATAATCAACAAGGACCCACTGTATAGCATAAGGAACCCTACTCAACACTCTATAATAACCTATATGGGAAGAGAACCCAAAAAAGGACATATATATGTCTATGCATAAGTGAGTCAAGTTGCTGTACACCTAAGAAAACAAAACGCCCCGCAACATTGTAAATTACCTATACACCAATACAAAATTTAAAAATTTTTAAATGTAAATATACTGAAATTGAGACATTCTGCATAGTGACCTTTAAAATTTTTGTACCAGTTTTCAATCCCATCAATCTTTATGACAGTATATTCTCCCTAAATTCCTGTCAATACTCTCCTCTTACTATTATCTTTGACAAGATGATAGATTTTAACTTATTCCCATTTCTTATTCCAGATTTGCATTTTTCTTTACATTTATTTGTTATATATTTGTTTGACATTTGCATTTCTTATTTTGCGAATTGTTTTCTAATACACTTTAATTATGTTTTGTTTGGGATTTAGTTATTTTAAACACTGAATTCAGGAAGGACAAAGCAGCCTCCAACATCAGAAGCTGGTCTGACGTTTACCTTAGGCCTCAGCGTTGCCAGAAGCTGGGCTGGTGCTCACCACGCAGCCGTGTTCTTCTCCTGTTGGACATATGTCACCTCACAGAACATCAACATCAGACAAGGACACCTGAGACCATGACACAGTGAGACAAAACAAGACCACAACATCATTTTGTCCAAGCACAGACCAAACAAGGCAGCACTATGCACCTCACAATGTATCAAACCTCTCCCTGTGCTGATACCAGCGACCATGGCTTCTTTCCAATCACAGCTGCATCCTCACTCTAGTCTTTCCTCCTTACAGGGAAGATTCACCGACATGCCCGGTCATAGAATTGCCCCCACTTCCTGACAACACCCAATGTAGAGTGAGCCCCTCCTCCATACACCCTCCTCCAAATCACCCAACCAGAGCCCACTTCCTGTATATGTTCTAACACCTCACACTAAGACACCGTGGTCCCCGATGGTGTGTCATCTCCCTCGCTGCATCCAGTAATAAATCCAACTTGTTTGCCCACAGATTTTCTCCTGGTGGTCTTTGGCTGAAAAACATTGCTACCTGTTTGTCAATCTTTTTGTCTTTGAGTTTGATAAGGGCATGTGTTAGTATCTTTGTGAAAGTCTGGTTGACATAGAGAAAATTTATGATTTTTTAGTGGTTTTTCACCTTTGGGTCATATAACTCTTCATTCCCCAAATGTAAAAAATTCAAGTATTTTTTTGTCTAGGAGAGAGGGGTCCAAGGGTGAAGGGAAACAGAACTGATTGAATTTGGGGGGAACGAATAGCAGGAGCAGTCAGTAAAGAATTCTAAGCTGGTGGATTCTAAGGTTTACATCTCCTGCTTTATCATTTCACAAGTATGTACAGGTCCTGCAAGGTATTTGATATCTGCTGTGTTCAGTGAATACTTTCTCTTGGGCTAAGTGAAGACTTCAGTGTCTGCTTATATTTACCAGGTTAATGAAAAGAACAGCAAGAGCTCAAGCTTATAAAGACAAGAATTGGCTCCAGCGATGGGTAGTTTTGAACAATATGACCTTAAGGTGATAAACCACGGTGTCCTTAATGTCTGAACACTCTAGTTGTTAAAATACATGTTAATGAAACTTTCTGCGCATGCTGCATTTTAAGGATATATCTAAGACCCACATAGACAAATCCATGATTTCCATGTGAAGGTTATTTTAATATGCATCAACTTATGAGTCACACAGTATCTTTTTGGGGGAAGAGACTGGAAATTAAGAACACTATAGATATGCAATGCCCAATAGGCTAGCTACTAGCCACACATGTAATGTTATTTAAACTAAATAACATTAAGGTGCTCAGCACAGTAGCCACTTCTGAGGTGCTAAAGAGCGACCTGTAGCTAGTGGCTACCTGATTTTGACAGTACAGATATAGAACAATTCCTTCACCACAGAACATTCTATTGGACAGGACTGCTCTTCATGTTTTCTGGGCCTCAAGTCACATATACTTGACCCATGAAAGGGCCAATATTATTTCTCTTAGAGACGATGTCAGATTTCTGTCTGGGATATGAATACATACTTAGCTGGTGTGTAACAAAACCAAACTAGGTTATGAGTGGGTACGGTGCCTTCAGGCACAAACTGTTTCCAGGTCCAAAGGGGAAACACCTGTCCCCTACCTCCCTTCCCGGACTGAGGACACTCTCTGGGATCAATTTCCAAGGGGTAAGTTCTCTCCTAGAGGAGCCCCGGGGGCAGGGCCCTCAGCTAAGTGTGGGGAGGCAGGGAGTCCAGCTTAGGGAGAGGGATTCTCCAAAACGAAGAGGAGGCAAAGGCAAGGGTCAGTTAGGAGATTTTCCCAGGTTTATTCGAACAGCAGTTCTCAGAGTGTGATCTGTGGAACCCTTGAAGTCACTGAGACCCTTTCATGAGATCCATGAGGTGAAACCTACTTTCATAGCATTACTAAGATATTATTTGACTTTCCATTATGTTGACATTTGCTTTGAGGTATAACTCAGCAGCGATGGAGACTACTGTAGCAAACTGCAATATAATTATTTTCACCACAGCTTACTTGCAGAAAAAAAAAGCAGGTTTGCTTTAAAACATTCTGGTTGATGCATTACAAATTTTTATCTTTCCTTAATAAGCTATAATGGAAAAGAAAATGAAAAAGAATGTATATACACATGTATAGCTGAATCACTTTGCTGTACAGCAGAAATTAACACAACATTGTAAATCAACTATACCTCATTAAAAAAAACTTTAAAAAATACATAAAAATTCTTTTGTTTCCTAAATCATCCTTAAATCCACTTTTTTCTCTTTTTTTTGGCCACGCCCCACAGCATGTGGGATCTTAGTTCCCTGAACAGGGATTGAACCCTTGAACCCAGGCCATGGCAGTGACAGCTCTGAGTCCTAACCACTGGATGGCCAGGGAACTCCCTTAAATCCACATTTTAAAAGTACCTTCTAAGATGACATGGGAAGTACCCATCAAGCCCTTCTGCTACATTCCAAAGTACTATGTCCCAAGGAAAATAACTTGTGTGACCTGAACTACCCTCTTCTTCATGGAATACAATGTTTACTTGAAAGAATGAATGACACTGGAAGATCTATATAACTTAGTGAAGCAACGTATTACTTCTTTAAAATCTTACCTTAGTCCAAGAGACATTCAATGTGCAAAATAGGGTTATGGAGTTTAACGTAACAGAATAGGAAATAGTTAATAATATTGTTTCAGGTCCACTTTGAAAATAACCTTTGAGAAACTACCACTTGTGTAGTTTTCGTTTTGTATCAAAGACTAACATCCATGACTGTCTGAAAAGGTTTTTGAAAATACTACTCCTACATATGTGTGGGCCTGTTTATTTTCATAGACTTCAATCAAAAGAACGGATTCATTGAAGAAGCAAACATGAACATCCAGGGGTCTTCTAATGAGACAGACAAGAAACAGAGAGACTTGCAAAAATATAAAAATCTGAAAAGCTCCACTTTTCCCACTACCGTGTTTATTTTGGGAAGTAGCTATTTTTCATATTAAATCATGGGTTATTAATATTATTCTAAATAAATTAATTTAAAATTTTTAAACTCTATTATTTCTACTTTGGAAAGTACCGATAGAAGTATCCACGTAAAATTATCTGGGGGGTCGTCACTAGTTTGTAAGACTGTATAAATATTCTGACCACAATGCTGTGAAAATCGCTGACTACACAGTCCCTGGGCCAGGACTCAGGGAGACACTGTGACAAAGAGCTCTCGGTGCAGGAGGGGAGGGATCAGGCAGAGTCCCAGGTCCCGGGAGGGGCGGCTCTCAGGCTCTCAGGGTGTCAGGCGGTCTCTGGGGCGGGGACGCTCCGCGGGGGGGATTCCCAGTCTCCCGGAGTTTCACTTTCTCTCTCACAACCTGTGTCGGGCCCTCCTGCCTGGACACTCGTGACGCGACCCCACTTCTCACTCCCATTGCGTGTCCGGTTTCTGGAGAAGCCAATCAGCGTCCCCGCGGTTCCCGGTTATAAAGTCTCCACCGACGCGTCGCAGTTTCTCCTCAGACGCCGAGGTTGTGGGTCATGGCACCGCGAACCCTCCTTCTGCTCCTCACGGGGGCCCTGGCCCTGACCGAGACCTTGGCGGGTGAGTGCGGGGTCGGGAGGGAACGGCTTCTGCGGGGAGGAGCGAGGAGACCCCGGGGGTCGGGGGTCAGGACTCCCAGGGAAGGAGCCACGCCGCCGCCCCCGGTCCAGACCCGCCCCCTCACCCCGGTCCCCGCCTGTCCCTCCCTTGCTTCCCGCCCCCTCTTCTCTCCCCGCGAGGTGCCGGCCCTTCTCCGACCTCCACACCTTTTCCGTCTCACGAGCCCCTCGCCCCCTCCCCCCTGCCGGCCCCGTCACCTGGGACCCGGGGACCCGCGCCGGGAGGAGGGTCGGACAGGATCTCACCCCTCCCCGCCCCCAGGCTCCCACTCCCTGAGGTATTTCTACACCGGGGTGTCCCGGCCCGGCCGCGGGGAGCCCCGCTTCATCGCCGTCGGCTACGTGGACGACACGCAGTTCGTGCGGTTCGACAGCGACGCCCCGAATCCGAGGGAAGAGCCGCGGGCGCCGTGGATGGAGCAGGAGGGGCCGGAGTACTGGGATCGGAACACGCGGATCTACAAGGACACCGCACAGATTTTCCGAGAGAGCCTGAACAACCTGCGCGGCTACTACAACCAGAGCGAGGCCGGTGAGCGACGCGGGCCCGGGTCCGGGTCACGACCCCCATCCCCAGGGACGGGCCGGCGTCGCCCCGAGTCTCCGGGTCCGAGGGTCACCCCAACATTGCGGGACCCGCCCGGCCCCCCGACTCGGGAGGAAACGGCGGGACTTTACCCGGTTTCATTTTCGGTTTGGGTTTAATCGCTGCGGCTGGTCGGGGCGGGGTCAGGGTCTCACACCCTCCAGTGGATGTACGGCTGCGACGTGGGGCCGGACGGTCGCCTCCTACGCGGGTACATACAGGACGCCTACGACGGCGCCGATTACATCGCCCTGAACGAGGACCTGCGCTCCTGGACCGCGGCCGACGCGGCGGCTCAGATCTCCAAGCGCAAGCGGGAGGCGGCTGGTGCTGCGGAGCAACTAAGGAACTACCTGCAGGGCACCTGCGTGGAGGGGCTCCTCAGATACCTGGAGAACGGGAAGGACACGCTGCAGCGCGCAGGTACGAGGGGCCGCGGGGCCTCCCTGGTCTCCCCTCGGGCTGGAGCTGGCTTCCCACAAGGGGAGGAAATGGGGTCCCTGTGGGAACACCGCCCCAACTTCTTGTCGGGAGAGGGAGGAATCCGCCCAGGTTTTCGTATTCTGTACAAGACAGTGACTCGCCGGTGGCCTCACTTCTCTGAAAGACAGTGAAGGAATCCAGTCTCTTTGGGGAAGAAACAGGAAACCATCCGTGAAATAACTGACCAGCGGCGCCCTTTGACCCTGACCCCCATCTTGTAACCATGACTTTCTCTCTCAAGGCCTGTTCTCAGCCTGAGAACATCTTAGGAGGCCTGACTCCAGGTTTTCTGAGTCATTCAGCCTCCACCAAAGTCAGGACCATTGCTCTGTATTCTCTTCTTTACATGGAGCCTCCTACCTTGGCTTTCATCCTTATCATAGAACTTTCCAAGGACTGGGAGATCTTCCCAGACCCCGGAGTCCAGGCTGGTGTCTGGTGTTTTTGCTGCTGCTTTTCAAACCTGTTGTGCTGTTCGTTCTCAGGATGGTCACATGATGCTGCTTCAGTGGCCCATGAAGGTAACACTAAGTGTGAGTTTTCTGATTCTTCCTCCTCAGACCCTCCAAAGACACACGTGACCCACCACCCCATCTCTGACCGTGAGGTCACCCTGAGGTGCTGGGCCCTGGGCTTCTACCCTGAGGAGATCTCACTGACCTGGCAGCGTGATGGGGAGGATCAGACCCAGGACATGGAGCTTGTGGAGACCAGGCCTTCAGGGGACAGAACCTTCCAGAAGTGGGCGGCCCTGGTGGTGCCTTCTGGAGAGGAGCAGAGATACACGTGCCACGTGCAGCACGAGGGGCTTCAGAAGCCCCTCACTGTGAGATGGGGTAAGGAGGGACATGTGGGGTGGAGCTTCCTCTCAGATAAAGCAGGAGCCTTTCTGGACACGTTCAGCAAGGTCGGGATTCAGGCCTGAAGTCAGGGCCCCTTCCCTTTCCTCCACAGAACCTCCTCAGCCCACCATCCCCATCATGGTCCTCATTGTTTGCCTGGTTGTCTTGGTGGTAACTGGAGCCGTGGTGACTGGAGCTGTGATCTGGAGGAAGAAGCACTCAGGTAGGGAAGGGGGGAGGGATCTGAGTTTTCTTGTGTCACTGGGGGGTTCAAGCCCAGGTGGAAGCTTGCCTGCATGTGTATTGGGCAGCACCATTCAGAGACATTGCTTGTCAGTCTGCAGACTGGCACTTACCCTTTTGTAAAGCACATGTGGAAATGAAAGACACGTTTTTCACCTTCATAATTCCAGTTGGGGACCAGGTTACCAGCACTTGAAGGTCATAGAGGGAATGTTCCTGCTGACAGACCCCCAGGAGGGAAGAAGTTGATCCAGTCCCCGCACATCTCCTTTCTTCGTGTTCCTGATCCTATCATGGGTTTTGGTCAACAGTTCTGGAAAGTTCTCTGTGGTCCAGGACTAGAGGGTTCCTCTAGGATCTCACAACTCAATCTTCTCCCTGGCCTCTCACGTGAGGTTTTCTTCTTACAGGTGAAAAAAGAGGGAGCTACACTCAGGCTGCAAGTAAGTGTGGAGGGACTGTGATTCCTGAGACCCTTGTGAGGGTGCAGACAGGAGGCCATGGGGGGGCTCACCCTCCTAAAGTTCCTTCTCTAGTTTCTCTCCTGTGGGTTCTGACCACGTCCTGGTTTTGTTCTCCCCCAGACAGTGACAGTGCTCAGGGCTCTGATGTGTCTCTCATGGATCCTAAAGGTGAGACCCTGGAGGGCCTAGATTGGGAGAGGTGTTGGGGTGGAGGAGATGCCCCGGGTGGTGGGGAGCTTTGAATGGGACATTTGAGCATGTGGGGGGCTGTTGGGAAGGTCAGCACTTACATGACTGACCTGAATTTGTTCATGATTATTTTCTTTCACAGTGTGAGACAGCAGCCTCGTGGGACTGAGTGATGCACGGTCCCACTTTGTGGCTTCAGATCCCGTGACTCCTCTTTCTGCAGCTGCATCTGAATGTGTCTGTGTTCCTCGTAGCATAATGTGAGGAGGTGGGGAGACTGGCCCACCCCTGCCCACCACGACCCCTCCCCACCCTGACCTGTGTTCTCTTCCCTGATCCACTTGCCTGTTCCAGCAGAGGCAGGGCTGGGCCTCCTCCATCCCTGTCGTAACTTCGTGGTGCACTGAATGGTAATGTCTTAGCTTGCTTGTTAGAAATAAAATCTGTATATGAATTTTTTCTAATTCCTGCCATGAGGTGTTTTTGGGATAATAAAGGAAAGGATTCTTAAAGTTTGAGAGAGAAAATAAATGGAAGTGCTGAGAACCTTCCAGAATCTGTGTGCTTGTTTTTTCTAATTCCTGCCATGAGGTGTTTTTGGGATAATAAAGGAAAGGATTCTTAAAGTTTGAGAGAGAAAATAAATGGAGGTGCTGAGAACCTTCCAGAATCTGTGTGCTTGCTGTGCTGTGTCTGCTGCAGGAGGGACAGGAGGAGGCGGTGAGGAGCTGAGTGTGGACGCGGCCCGTGCCCACTCCGTGCTCACTGCATCGTGGGCTTTGATGAGGTCACTGCTCTGCCAGGTCATCTGCTCTGTTCCTTTGTCCTCGTCACTTCAGTAGAACCTTGTCCCACCAGGACCTGTGATCTCAGAGGCTCAGAAATCAGCTGGGCCTCGTACTGTCTCCAGGACTGTGGGCAGCAAGGGCTTCCTGTAACCAGGTAGCCTTGGCTCGGGCCTTGCTCCCATCCTCGGACCCTGTCTTTATCGTGCGTGTTTATATTTTGCTTATTTAGTTGTTGTTGTCGTTGGAATAATGACTGTTGTTTTTCATGTGCAGAGTTTGGTCTCATTCTTCTCTGGGTGTCCCCATCTCTGACAGCAGCCGGAGTCATTTTGCCTGTCTTGTCCCCACAAGTCCAAGGGGGCCCTGCACACAGGATTCTCAGTAGTATCAAGAGAGCAATTTTCAGCCTCATCCAGCTCTTGCCCTCCTTCTAGAGATGTCTGCTGGATTCTTCTTCCTAACTTTTCCCTATCTTTTAAAAGGAACCAGATTCTGGAATTAGCAAACAGAAGGGACCCAATAGTCTCTCATCTTGACTTAATTCTTGCTGGATTTCTCTCTTCTCCGCAGCCTGGCCCCTCTTCTGCCCTTAGATCTTCTAAGCCTAGTGCTGACTCCAGTCCAAACTGATGGATTTAGAAAGCAAAGTCTAATAGAGTCAGGGTGCGTTGGAATATAGGACGCATAAGTGCAGGATATTCTTTTCTGAAGCGAGAAGGAGCATGGTGTGTGGTGTGCAGACTGATTGGTGTGGGAGGGAGGGGAGATCAGCCCTTCTGAGAAAAGTACAGGCGGCATTGATGTCATTGCAAATGGATGTTGTGCTGTAGCTGCCACAAGACAGCATGTGGCCTGAGGTCACGTTAATAAAGACACTGTCTCTAGAATAGGGAGGTGCTCTACACTGATCATTCAATTGATATTTTTGTGTGCCAGATACATGACACACTATTTTTGCATCTAGGAAACCTCAGGGAACTAACAACAGACAAAACTTGTCAGCCATGTGGAGTGTATGCTCTAGGGGAAAGGGCAGAGTGCACTATGAGACTAGTAAGTGAGGGAAGTGTTTACATTAAAAGTTGGTAAGTGCTTTGAGGAAGGTGACCCAGCGTGTAAGTGTGTGGGGACAGGGATGATGTCTGTTTTACTAGGGTGGTCAGTGTGGGCCTGATTGAGAAGGTGACCTTTGAGTAGAGATGTGAAGGACATGAAGGTATGTCCATGAGGATGTCTGGGGCAAGTTCTCTCCAGGCAGGGGAGCCTCCAGTGCCAGTGCACTAGGGCAGGAGAGTGTCTGTGTGTTCAAGGAAGAGTGAGGAGGCCATCGTGGCTGGAGGAGAGAGGAACTGAGATGAGATGCAGTGTCCGGACAGATCATATAGACCTAGACAATATTAGAAGAGTTTTGATTTTGTCTGAGTAAGGTGAGGAGTCTACAAGATGTGTTCTTTTGGGGTTTTTTTGTTTTTTCTTTTTGCGGTACGCGGGCCTCTCACTGTTGCGGCCTCTCCCGTTGCGGAGCACAGGCTCCGAATGCACAGGCTCAGCGGTCATGGCTCACGGGCTCAGCCGCTCCACGGCACGTGGGATCTTCCCAGACCGGGGCACGAAACCATGTCCCCTGCATCGGCAGGCGGACTCTCAACCACTGCGCCACCAGGGAAGCCCCTACAAGGTGGTTTGAACAGAAGATTGACCTGGTGTGACTACTCTCTAGAAACATCTGGCTGCTGGGCAGAATCAGGAGGTGAAGGGCAAGAGATTCCATAGAGGAAACTGTAGGAAATGGTGCAGTGTCCAGGCTGGAGATACTGGTGATTGTCTGGGGTTTGAGCAGGGAAAGTAATAGTAACTGATTGGATTCTGGATATATTCTGAAAGTGGCGTTTTACAGCAATTCCTAATAGATGAAATTTGGGTTATAAGAAAGCAGAATGAAGGAAGACCCCAAATTTTGAGATTTGCAAGTAGACATGTGGGGCACCTTCCGCAGAAATGGGGAGACTCTGGAAGCAGCATATTTGAGGAGGCGGCAGCACTGGCATTCGCTTTAGGAAAGTACAAACTGAGTCTGGGGTTCAGGTGAGATGACCTGGCTGGGGAAATAGTTGGAGGAAGTGACACCCTATAAATGAGGTTTAAAGCTTTGCGAACAGATGAGGTCACCAGGGGAGAATTGGCTACAGAAGAGGAAGGACAAGGACTGAACCCTGGACCCCCCAGCGCTATGCGATCTGATCAGACCACACACCCGAGCAGACCGCACGGTTCTGAACACCGAGTCTAGACGGCAAAGAGACCAGGGGGTCCCGATCTTCCAGTGCACCACCTGCACACCTCAGGTGGAAGGGAGCGTGAGAATCTGCATTTTAAACAAGTTTGGTGCTGATGTTGCTGGTCTTCAGGTCACACATTTAGTAGCAACGATGTAGACCAGGATTCCCACGTGGCTGTGCATCAGCCTCACCTGTAGGGCTTGTTCATAAGGGATTCCTGGACCTCATGCCCACATTCTGAGATGGCGGGTCAGGGAAGAGGCTGAGTACTTTGTCAGAATCCCTACAAGCAGTCCTGAGGCTCAGGCAGATTGGGATCCACTGAGGTCAGGGATCAGAGAGTAATCAGGGTGGGGAGGGGTTTTAAATCCACACAGAAATGTTTCTTCCCTGGGAAGAAAAAGGCAGGACATTTTCTGGGAGATACATGTTTTCTCTACCATGCAGTATAGCCAGGTGGAAAATTTAAGAAGCAGTTATCCACTCAGCATAAAGAAAATCTTTTGAGTTCTAAGAGGGTAGACCTAAATTTTCTCCACACACACGAAAAAGGTGATAACGTGGCATGATACAGTTGTAAGCTAATGCTACGCTGGTAATTATTTTGCAATATTAAGTGTATCAAGTCAAGTTGTACACCATAAGCTTACTCAATATTGTAGATCAATCATATCTCAATAAAGCAGCGGGGAAGAGTCTCTGAATCCCTGCTCTCTCAGAGTTTCGCTACATGGTATTCTCATGCAATTCTTTATGGGCAAAAAAGGGATTCAAATTGTTCTAAATGGAAGGGGGGGGTGCACGGGGAAGAGAAATTGATTGTAGTTTTGTTTTATTCAGGAAAAAGCCACAGAACAGCCCTGAGACTACACAGCCAGGAACAGAATCCACAATCCCACCCAGGTCGGGTCCCACAGAGGAACCCCTGCCCCTGCAGGTGGGCACAGATGCCACTTTTCACAGCACTGTCAGCCCTGATGCTGGACAACGCGCCCTGCGGCTCGTCCTGCTGTCTCTGCTGCTCCTGACAACTGGATGACACTACTGCTGCCTCTGCCACATGTGCCAAAGCGTTCAGCACAGTTCCAGCCTCTCTGTGTCACCACGTCCTGAGTCAGAGTCCAGCATGGGGTCACCTGCCTGGTGGAGCCTCAGGCTGTTTCAACCTGCCAGAATGTTTGGAAGCAGGTTTTCCTCTCCTATGGAAGGAGGTGGTCTCTACCTCCTACCAAGATCTTCAAGTTCGAAATTCCCCTAACTTGGGAAGAGGGTAGAGATTCTAGGGGTGGAGGTTGAAGGTGAGGAAGGGAAAAAGAATGACAAATTTCAATTTTTGCAGCAGTGATCTAGACGAGCACTTGACCTGGTACATTGTAAGCAGTCAGGTTGGATGGATGAATAAGTAATAAATGACATCTTTCAACTTCTTCTGTGATGTTCTGTTATGGGGTCCAGCTTCTGTCTACTCCAGTTTATACTCAGATAAGCAGAGTGCATTTTTCAATAATGAAATGATTACTCAAAATGTCCTCTCCCTACCTTTGTCTCTTTCTAAGCTTAAAAAAACAAGATCTATAAGTCTTCATGGGATCCATACATAAACACTGACATTTTATCCTGTTTCATATTTCTTTGTACATGCACATCTTTCTGGGGAAAGTATCCATATCACTTATCAGTTTACATGTGATCCCCACAAAAGTCTTTAAAAAGTATCAGTAGTAGTTTAGACACCAAGTTACTCAATCTCTGGTCCATGAGGAACTAATGATCCAACTGTCTTAGCAGATCCAATGACATGATATACATGCTCATCTTTTTCTTGGCAATTACCAGTCTGGGACAAGATAAAGGTAGAAGTTTACTTGCTTACACTCACTTTTAATGTCTGTGTGTTTCTTATTGTGAGCTGAGAGCAAACATTTCACAAACCAGCACTGGCTCACACAAGTGATAAAGAATCATTGGTTTGGGTGGACTTGTATTCTCGCACCTACCATGGTGCCAGATAAATAGCAGGAGTGAAAAAATAGGTCATGGAGACTCCATTCCCAGTACCGCGATAGAACTTGTTTTAAGGCTGCCTCTTCCAGTGAAAACAAATAATAAAGTATAAAAAGCTTCCATAGGTACAGTATCAAGAGAATAATTGTTTAGGCCAAAATATAAACGTGGGTAATAACCCAGAGGGAAAAGTTGTTTTTATCCTTAGGGCATCATCCAAATCTGGAAAAATCTTACCTTTGGTTTTCTCAAGCTTATGAGCTGTAATTGGAAATGTCACCCAGAGAGCTCATATTGTTGTATTTTTGTTTGTTTGTTTGTTTGTTTTGCGGTACGCGAGCCTCTCACCGCTGTTGCCTCTCTCGTTGCGGAGCACAGGCTCCAGACGCGCAGGCCCAGCGGCCACGGCTCACGGGCCCAGCCGCTCCGCAGCACATGGGATCCTCCGGGACTGGGGCACGAACCCATGTCCCCTGCATCGGCAGGCGGACTCTCAACCACTGCGCCATCAGGGAAGCCCCTCATATTGTTTTTTTTAATCTGTGAAGTAAAAGCTTTTAGTCAGAAAGGCTTAGTGGAATCCCCTGAAAGAGCCTCCCAAGCTCAGCTATGACAGAACATTAAAGACAATATTGTGTCTTGGGACATTGAAGGAAGTTAACGTCATCCTCACAGACTTAAAGGATGCAGGGGTGGTGGTCACATCATGTACCAGTTAACTCACCACTGTGGTTCTTGCGGAAACTGGAAGCTTCGTTGTCAATGACAGTGAGACAGCTGCTAACTCTCAGTGCTGCTACCTGGCTTTTCATTTCCTACGTTTATGTTTCTACCTACAAAGTTCTCTCTTTTAAAAATCCCAAATTACCTGGAAGATCGGGCCAGTTTTGGGGGAATATAATTTTGATCTGGATTCCTGTGAAGTGAGCCCCTAAAACCTTTGACTTGAACTCCTTATTTATTCTGGTCTCTGCATTGCTACCCTCAGCGTGTGACAGGCCATGTAGTCGGATGGTCCCCAAAGTCACCCTGTGGTCGGCAGACTCTAAGTTGGTCCCCGATGTTCCTCCTCTGGTATCTATGCCCCTGTCTAATACTTTTGGAACATAAGCTGGACCTAGTGACTCATTGGTAACAATGGAATAGGGGAAGTGATGAATGTATATTTGGGGATCTCCAGGAAAAAGATATGAGGGACCTGGGGTCTGCTGTCTCAGGGCTGGCTGTCCAAGGCCTGGCTGGGGAAGCAGAGATTCCGATGGAACCCAATGGACAACCGATGCTGCATTCTCTCCCTACCTGAGGAGTATCTCCTCTAGATGTCCAGCCTCCACAGTCACTGCCATCAGCAGGAGGAGGGAGGAGGGAAAAGACCACAGGCAGGGATTCTCATCCTGGCTGGAATGTCAAGAGAAACTGTCTGTGAAAAGGGACAAGAAGGGAGTGAAGAAACGAAGGCTCCAAATCTCTAACACCTGGTGACCCAAACGCTCCCTATCAGACCCCAATGGCTAGAAAGATGAGGAGGGTAACAGTCTCCCCTGTGCTGCGCCCCAGCCCTGGCACAGCTATCCC